>NC_085842.1:16585638-16888495 GCF_035594765.1 Anolis carolinensis
AAATCCGAAATAAAATCCATGGAAATGATTTGCCATGGCCTCTCTGGAACAGGTAGAGACGACAACAACCCTCTAGGGCGCCCAACAGGCGTCTTACTCTGCTGGCAAACAGCGCAGCTGTCACAAAAGCGCAAAATGTCTTGCCGCATCTTTGGCCACCAGTAGCTCCTGGTGATAAGCTGTACGGTCTTGAACCTGCCAAAGTGCCCAGCCATGGGTTCGTCATGGTGGGCTCTAATCACCTCCAACCTGAGGGCCCCCACTGGTACGTAAACCTGCCCCCTGCGTACCAATACTCCGTCTTGATCCTGTAGATGCGGCAGTATTGTACGGTTACCTGCTGATAGCAACATCAGTTGTTCCTGAGTCCACACATCATCCCTCTGAGCCTCAAGGATCTGGTCATGTAACCCGAGCTCATTGTCTACAACACATAGAGAGGCAGTAGGCAAGATGGTCTGACATACTACCTGCTCATTGGTCTTAAACTCCGGCTTGCGGGATAAAGCATCGGCCCGCAAGTTTGCCTTCCCCTCCACGAACTGCACCTTGAAGTTAAACCTGGAGAAAAACAAAGCCCATCGAATTTGACGCTGGTTTAACTTCTTTGCTGTTTGCAAGTGCTCTAGGTTCTTGTGATCAGATCTGACCACGATCTGGTGCCGTGCCCCTTCAAGCCAGTGCCGCCACACCTCAAACGCCACCTTAATCGCCAACAACTCCTTCTCCCATATGGTATAGTTCTGCTCGAAGGGTGTTAGTTGCCGCGAGTAAAATCCACAGGGACGCAAGGTCCCTGAGGAATCCTTCTGAGACAATACAGCCCCCAACGCGTAGCTAGAAGCGTCCGCTTCTACCACGAACGGTTTGTCAACATCAGGATGTGTTAGTATGTTATCCGATTGAAAACTAGACTTAAGTTGTAGAAACGCATCGTGAGCTTCCCGCCCCCACACAAATGGCTGTTTCTTACGCAGGAGCTGCGTCAAAGGTACCGTGAGCTTTGCAAAGTTCGGAATAAACTCCCGGTAGTAGTTAGCGAAACCTAAGAACCTTTGTACATCCTTCTTAGTCTTAAGCTCCTGCCATGAGTTGACGGCGTCAACCTTATGTGGGTCCATTTTAAGTTCCCTACCTGACACTACATGACCTAGGAACTCCACTTCAGGCACATGAAAGACGCACTTGGAAGCCTTGGCGAAAAGCCCATTAGCCCGCAGACGGTGCAGAACCTGCTTGACATGTTGACGATGTTCTTTCTCGTCCTTAGAAAAAATCAAGATATCATCCAAATAAATCACTAAAAATTGGTCAATTAGGTCCCTGAACACATCGTTCATGAACCTCTGGAAGACCGCGGGAGCATTGCAAAGTCCGAAAGGCATGACTCGGAACTCGTGGCATCCGAAACACGTGTTAAATGCCGTCTTCCATTCATCCCCTTCCCGTATACGGATTAAGTTATATGCCCCCCACAGGTCAAGCTTGGTAAAGACCTTAGCCCCTTGCACCCTTGATAATAGTTCCGAGATTAAAGGTAGCGGGTACCTATCCCGAATGGTGTATTTGTTTAGGATCCGATAGTCGCAGACCAGCCTAAGTTCCCCAGTCTTTTTGGCTACAAAAAATACTGGTGCCGCAGTTGGTGAACTAGATGGGCGAATAAACCCCTTGGCTAAATTTTCATCTAGAAACTCCCGCAAAGCTTGCCTTTCCGGTACAGTCAAGGCATACAGCCTTCCTGCTGGCAATTTCGCACCTTCTGCTAACTTGATGGCGCAATCATATGGCCTGTGCGGTGGTAATTTGTCCGCTTCTCTTTTACAAAACACATCAGAGAACTCCCCATACTCAGCAGGCACTCCCTCCATATCAGATTGAGTAACATTCAGAATGCAACAGTCCTGCCTCTTTAAGGTTACTTTACGTGTCGCCCAATCTACTTGTGGATTTACTACAGCTAGCCAATCCATCCCCAGGATCACGTCATATCTAGGCAAGCTCGTAATATCCCACACAAACGTTCCCGTTACTCCCTGCACCTCCCACATTACTGCTGAGGTTTCATGGTTAACCACCCCAGTCTCCAGCAGTCTCCCATCTGCTCCTTCCACCCACACGTCGCATGCTTTGCGCACTCTAGGAATGCCATGCTTCCTAGCAAACTCAATATCTACATAAGAGACCGTAGCCCCTGAGTCCAGCAGTGCCAAAGTGGAAACAAGTTCCCTTCCCCCAACAGATAATGTAATGGGTATGAAAACATGCTTCCTCCCCTCAGTTGACTGCTTGAGGAGCCCTAGTGCGTTGGACTCACGTCGCACTAGGGCTGGCCTTTTCCCGAAAGCTGGGAAGGTTTCACATTACAGGTTTTGGCAAAATGCCCCGCATTCCCACAGTACAAACACAAACCCAGCTGCCTCCTACGGCTCTTTTCCTCTGTAGACAGCTTTTTAAAGACCCCAAGCTCCATAGGCTCTTCCCCCATCACCACAGGTGCCCTAGTAATATGCATGGGTGGCGCACACATTGCTTTCGAGTGTCTACGAGCCTCGAACCTTGCGTCTAAACGCAGCACCTTAGCTACTAAGGCATCCCAATTTTCAGCCGGCTCCAAGCGTGCTAATTCATCCTGGAGCATATCACTTAACCTGGCAGTAAATAAAAGCATGAATGCATTTTCCCCCCAATCCAGCTGGTGGCGATACAAGTTAAACTTATTTAAGTAATCCAAAACAGTCCCCTTTCCCTGTTTCAACCGATACAGAGCCCACCCAGCATTCTCCGTGCGGAGAGGATCCCCAAAAGTGTCAATTAATAACTTTTTGAAATTATCCAAATTGTCTTTGACTGGGTCATTTCCCAAAATTAAATTAGTGGCCCATTGTCCTGCGGGACCGGTCAACAAACTCAAAATAAATGCCACCTTGCTAGTGTCTGTAGGAAAAGCATGAGCACTGAGCTGGGAAAAATAAAGCTCCACTTGTGCCAAAAAGGTTAGCAACTTGCACCTGGTCCCATCAAAGCGTTCAGGAGTCAAAACATGTCCTTTCACAGCATGAGCAGCTTGGCTAACGGTAAAAGCCGTTTGTAATTGGTCAAATTTGGCTCTTAACTCATCCATCGTCTTCCTGACGGGTTTATTGCTGCAATAAACTTTTTAATGGCGTTGGGCAATCTGTCAAGGACAGAACGCCACAAGGTTCAAGATAACAGAGTTTATTTAATTACAGAACTCAAAAATGCCCGTAAAACACAAGGGCCAGGCAATTTTAGCCTTTAGGAGCAAAAAAGGGACAAGGAAAAAATATACAAAAGATAAACCGGATTAAACCGAAGTTTAATCCGGGTAAAAACAAACTGCTTGCTTCAGCCTGAGGGTAAACAAAACAAAAGCCGAGGAACACAAGATACAAAAGAATGCAACTAATTGGCAGCAGATTCCTCTCTGCTGCCAACACTGTGCTTAGAGGAACTTGCGTCGCTCCCACACACACAGCAGACAGGATTTCCAACACGAACAGATCAGCCAAGGATTGTAGCAGAAGAGTAGACCCAGTTCCTTTCCGTGGTTCAAAGCCAGAAGTAGACGTTTGTAGTTTCCAAGTCCAGAAGGGGGAAGGCAAGCCGTGGTCAGTTCAATCCGAGTTTTCAAAGCAGGAGATGGCGTCCGTCAAGAAGACGACGGAAGGTCAAGCTAATAAGAGTAAGCACAGGTTTGCACAAACAAATGCCCACACAATTCCTCCCGCCGTCTGACCCTGAATTCCAAAAACAACTTACGTCTCAGCACAGGAAAACACACCAGTCTTCAGGAAAGCGTCCCACACAGATCCCAAGCATTTGTCCAGATTACCTTGCCCAACGCAATTTGCAATTGCTCCCAAGCCCCATTTTATGCCAGTTACAAATCCTCATCACTGTCAGCTGTCCTCCTTAACCCGGGCGTTTCCTCATCACTTTCCTCATCAGAGCTGGAACACCTCTGACTACGCCCCACAGCATCTCCAGCTGTGGATCCCGTCCCATCCCTCCAGCTAAGCCATGGGTCTAATCCTGAAAGTCCCCATTCATCTTCTATCCCATCATGACCAGTGGCACCCAATTCCTCCCTTACCCGAGTCCAATCCATCTCATCCTCCTCCGAGCTAACCAGCCCCTCCTCCATTCTCTCCGTAAACCCCTCAAAAGACTCTTCGTCAGATGGTGCTGCAAAAATGTCTCGCAGTCTTTTTCTTTCTCGCTCCTCGAGAGTATCTGACTCTCGAGGAGTCTTACGCCCACGTCTGTCAGTAACAGAGCCATGAGGCTCAATCATAACAGTGCATTTCATGTTTTGTGTATGGGCAATGCTATGTTTGGTGGTCCCTATGTAGACTTGTCCACAGCTTCACGGTATACAGTAGACTCCTACAGAGGTGAAAGGACCCCTCTTGTCCTTTGCTAAACGTAGCATTTGTTGGATATTCTTCGTGGGTCTGTAGATGGTTTGTAAGTTTATTTATTTATTTATTTATTACATGCATTTATACCTCGCCCTTCTCCCCGAGGGGACTCAGAGCGTTGAGTTGAGTCAGTAAGTTGAGTTTCTTCATCAGCTTCCTATGCGGTCAGTGGTTCCCTTGATGTATAGTAAGAACACTTTTCCTCTGGGTGGACCTTTTTTGGATATTTCACCAAAAGAAGCCAGTTTGTTCAGAAAGAAAGATTTTTTTATTAAATTCCAGTCATTCCTGAAAAACAACAACAAAGAAATACTATTTTAAAGTAATCTCTCTCTATTACAGAAGTTCAGTCTCCTTGTGGTTTGGATGAGGGGCAATAAGGGAGGTGTTTATTCTGGCAAAAGTTCTTCCTGCACTCCGGGCATTTATTGATGAAGATGGAGGGTTCGCTTCAGTTTGAAATTTCTTCCACACTCCAAATCAGGGGTCCCCAAACTCCGGCCCGTGGGCCACATGTGGCCCATCGGAGCCGTTTATCCGGCCCCCACGGCGGTAGCTCCCTTCTCCTCCCTTGAGGATGGCGCACAGGGAAAGGAGGATGGCGCAGCAGCATCAGGAAAGGAGTGCACTGGTCAGACGAGGGAGCAGAGAAAGGCAAGTGCCTTTCCCTGCTCCCTCGCCCCGTGCACACTTTCCTCAGCAATGGAGGAGGCAAAACAACAACGGAGTACCTGTGGCGAAAAGAAGAGGCCTCCCGTTTTATCTTGCTGTGCAGACTCCCTCCTTGTGGATGCGCGCATGGCAAAACAAGGAGGTAGTCCGCGCGGCGTGGTAAAGAGGGAGGTTTCTTCCTTTCGCCACAGGCACGCCTCCATTCTTGATTCATCACGTGCGCATCCACAAAGAGGGAATTCGCATAGCCAGAGTTAGAGCGAGGCGCATGCGTGTGCGGCGAAACAAGCACGAGTCCAATGTGAATGACTGAAAGAAAACTCTGCAGCCCTGTTCTGGATTCATTTTTCCTGAAGGCTAGCGGTCTCTTCCAATCCTGATTATTACAGTATTATTATTGTTGTTGTTGGCCAGGGGTGCTTTGATTATATTTTGGTGCACAAAGACTGAAGGAGGTTGGACTAGATGGACCAAGGGGTCTCTTCCAACCATGTTTATTATGTTGTTGTTGTTGTTGTTGTTGCTATTATTATTGGGTGGCTGTCTGTCAGAGGTGCTTTGATTATGTTTTGGTGCACAAAAGCAGAAGGGGGGTTGGAGTATATGGCCCAAGGGGTCTCTTCCAACCCTCTTTATCATTTTTATGATGATGATGATGATGTATTTGTTCCCTTTTAGTTTTTTGTTACTTCAAAATAAGATATGTGAAGTGCATAGGAATTTGTTCATAGTTTTTTTTTAAAAAAACTATAGTCTGGCCCTCCAACGGTCTGAGGGACCGTGAACTGGCCCCCTGTTTAAAAAGTTTGGGGACCCCTACTTCAAACGGTGAAATGTTTTTCCCCAGTGTGGATTCTTTGATGTTGTGTGAGGCTTGCCTTCCGTGTGAAACCCTTCCCACAATCCAAGCATTTGAATGGCTTTTCCCCAGAGTGTGTTGCTTGATGAGCAATTAGACATCTTTTGTCTGTAAAAGAGCTTTTGCAATCCAAGCATTTAAAGGGTTTTTCCCCAGCATGAGTAGCTTGATGATAGATGAGCCTTGTCTTCTGAGTGAAACTCTTTCCACATTCCAAGCATTTAAATGGCTTCTCCCCAGAATGGATTGCTTGATGATAGCTGAGGCTTGCTTTCTGAATGAAGCCCTTTCCGCACTCCATGCATTTAAAGGGTTTCTCCCCTGAATGAATTGTTTGATGAGAAGTGAGCTGTCTCTTCATAATAAAAGACTTTCCACACTCCAAGCATTTAAATGGTTTCTCCCCAGAATGAATTGCTTGATGGTAAGTCAGATGCATCTTCTGAATGAAGCCCTTTCCACACTCCAAGCATTTAAATGGCTTCTCCCCAGTATGGGTAGCTTGATGATAGGTGAGGCCGATCTTTTGAGTGAAACCCTTTCCACATTCCAAGCATTTAAATGGCTTTTCCCCAGTATGGGTAGCTTGATGATAGGTAAGGCCTATCTTCTTAATGAAGCCCTTTCCACACTCCAAGCATTTGAACTTTTTATCTCCAGTGTGCATTGCTTGGTGACGAGCAGTGCTTTTCTTATTACAGAAACATTTTCCGCACTCCAAGCACATAAAGGGCTTCCTCTTAGTGTACAATGCTTGCTGTCCAGAGGGGCCCAGGTCCTTCTTATCTGCACAGTCCAGGTATTGAGATGATTCCCCTTCTCTGTGAGTTTCTTAACAAAGAAAGTGAGAACACATATTAAAAAAAAACCCAGAATCTTAATAGGTATCATTCAAGCATTCACCAGCAATTTGTGTAATCAATCACATTGCTGAGCTTCTCTTACTTCAAGAGTTTCCTGCTTCTTGGCAGGGGGTTGGACTGGATGGCCCATGAGATCTCTTCCAACTCCATTATTCTATGATTCTATCCTTCTACTGTTTTCTCAAAATCTACTTTCTTGTAACTTCCAACTATTAGACCTGTTTTTATTCATGTTTTTATTGTTGTATGATTGCTAATTTATTTTATATCAAAAGCATTGAATAAATAAGTATGAAACTGATAAAAATAGAGGGAACACAAGTGGCTAAATAATTTTTGACCAAAGACGGGCAACAGCATAGACTGCTGATTGCCAATAGATGAGCATTAGAAAAGAAGGTGGACGAGCTCTCAACTGGAGTGGTTTGAATATATTGGGCTATGGATCTTCTGGACACTTATTTGTTGGAAATAGCAAGCTTCTACGAGCCTCCTATACTAGTTATTTATTATTTATATAATTGAGATTGCTTACTATATTGTATGCATATATTGGTATGCAGTTTTCCCCTTAACTCTATGTTGTTTGAAGGTTGTGGGAGGGACTACAGACCATGTGACCATATCTGGACTATTCAAACTGAAACTCCATTTTAGAAGTCAGTATGCTTAGTTTGCGTTCTTATGCAGTATGTTTCAGTATGTAGTTTAGCATACGTGATAGCATGTAGTTGAGTACAGTATACTGCCGAGAGTAGTCAGTTTATACTGAGTCTGTGTTCAGTAATGTATTAAACTGAAGAAAGTGTTAGTCTGTACGCAAAAGAGAAGAGACTGAAACAGAATGCTTACAGAACCAATAAGCAGTGTACCTGTATGCTGAATACATGACGTTTGTAAGTAAATGAACTCTGTTAAGTTTTAACAAAGACTACTTATTTTTGGTCTGTTGACAGCATGATTTAAAAGCAATATATTTTATGGAAGAGTAGATGTCTTTGGGCAACTGAAATAACACTTCTGAAGATCTGCTATATGTTGTATGCATTGCCTTATCTTTGTTCCTAACAGTTCAAAGAGAAACCCAGGGATATCAGTTTAATAACTGAGAAACCTAAATTTCCTTGCATGAATACTAGTGGATATTTAACACTAAGGATAAGATTGACTCAAGCAATTTTTTAATTCTTCTTGGGAAGATTATACTTTATGTTTATTCCAGATAGTATGAATGCTAGTTAATCTCCAAAAAGGGTCACGTTTCCAAATGGCTATTCTGGTTTTACAAAGATTATGATCTCAAAAAGGTCATAATTTCCAAAGGTTATGTCTTTCAAAAGGCTATGATATCCAAAAATATTTGATTTCCTGCTCAGTCATGGAAATCTATTGGAAGACCTTGGGCGAGTCACATAATATCAGCCCCAGAAAACCCTGTGATAGATTTTTTCAAGGCTTGCCATAAAATGGAAATGACAAGAACAATAGAAAAATGACACCTGAAGTACAAAGTGATAGAAACAACTGGTTTCTTTCCAACCAGATTCAACACTGTTGATTTCAAAAAAGACGCCTGAGAGTTTCTGACCCTCTCCACATTATGATGGACCTATAGGGAAATGCTGTAGTTGAATGGTACATTTAATGATATTTTATCCTGGTGTCAACCTATGCTAAACCTGGTGAGTTCTCCCCCCCCCCCCCCCAATAGTGGCTATGTCATTATGTGATTAGTATTATCTTATAAAAGAGGGAGCCTTACTTAGTGAGAACACAGTCTCCACATTTTCCTTCATGACTTGTTGATGCAAGGCCCTTTGGTCCGGATCCAGCAGGGCCCACTCCTCCTCACTGAAAGACATGGCCACCTCTTGTAAGGTCACCTGGACAAAGAAACATTCATGGTAAGCAGGAAACGCTGACCTCAGCCAGAAAACCAGCTGCTTCTGGTGGCTGATAGAGAGCAAGCAGAGCAAGCAAGGGATGGAGGGCAGGCAAGTGAAGGAGGGCAGTAAAGGCCCTCCCTCCCTCGCTCCCTCACTCGCTCATTCATGTGGCCGGGTCTTGGTGCTGCCGGGCCCCACCTAGTGAGCGAGCAAGGGACAGAGGGCGGGCGAGTGAAGGAGGGAGGCAAAGGCCCTCCCTCACACACTTACTCACTCACTCACTCACCATGCCTGGTCCTAGTGCTGCTGTTGCCGCTGCCGGGACCCGGCCTGGTAAGTGAGAGAGGGAGGGCGAGAGAGCACCGACCCTGTCATCCGGCAGTTTTGCTTATCCGACATTAGGCCTGCCAGACTCTACTGTCACGCTGGGGGAGAAGAGCGGTATATAAATTTTATATATATATAAAATTTATATATCGCTCTTCTCCCCCAGGGTGACAGTATAAATATATATAAATTTTAATTTAATTTAATTCAGTTTAAGCTTACAGTTTGTATGTGTTTCAAGGCATTGAATAATTGCCATAGTGTAAGCCATCTCAGTCCCCTTCGGGGTAGAAAAAGGCGGGGTATAAATAGGGTAAATAAATAAGTAAAATGGAAAGAGGGTAGAACCCTTCTTGGTCCATAAGGGATTCTATCACTTACCTGATCTGGTGTCATAGAATGTGTGTTGCGTTCATCAAAAGGAAGAGGGAAGCCAGTATGTGTTCGTTCTGATTCACCTCCTGTAGGAATAGAAAAGACAAATTTTTAATTGCCCATGGTCTCTATTTCTGGTGGTATCATCTTCCTAATAGTAAGAACGGTTCAACAATGGAGTATGTTGCAACCTGAGAGTGTGATGGAGTCTTTTCTCTGGAAGTTTTTACACAGAGGCAGGATGGCCATCCATTAGGTGTGCTTTGAATGTGTATCCCTACATGGAAGGGAACTGGGACTGGATGCCCCTTGTGGGCTCTAGGATTCTGTTATTTTATGATTCTGTGATTCAGTCATGGAAGGCACGGCTCTGTGATAGCATGACTGGAGCAAGGCAGGGAAGAGTAAGGCATTGTTGTTGTTGTTGTTGTTGGTAAGTGCCTCCTGGCCAACTTTGACTGATGGTAATGCTATGATGAGGAACCTCCAAGCCAGGTCTGCTCAGGTCTTGGCGATTCAGGACAGCCACGGCTCCCTTGGTGGAGTGCATCCTCCTACAGTCCAATCTCTTTTCCTGCTGCCTTCTCTTTTACTAAAACTTATTGTCTTTTCTAGTGAGCCCAGTGTAATATGTGATATGGCCACATTACAACTATGTCAGTTCACACATCTTGGCTTCTAGTAGGAATTAAAGCTTGATTTTCTCTAGGACCCGTGTATTTGCCTTTTTAGCCGACGGCATCCACAAAACTCTCCTCTAGCACATTCCTTCACTTTCTTCACTGTACAGCTTTGACAGTCATACATAGAAAAGAGTACCTTGCGAACTCTTAATTCATTAGTCAAAGCCACTATGAGAGCAGTTGACATCAGCAACAACCTCTGGCCTGGATACTTCATCTCTTTTATATACCCTGATCCCCATTGGGCTCTTTGAGGAATTTATCGCCCCATCCTGCTTTTTGGTGGATATTGGGGAGAAAATTGTACCTAACCCAACCTAAAAATAGGTTCTCACCATGGGAATAGCATAGCAATATGTATACCAATATGACATTCTTTCAGCATATTTCCCTCTTAACCTTCTGTTCTCCAGGCTAACCATACCCGGATTCCTATGCTGCCCCTTGTAGGCATTCATAATATCCAGACCTATGACCACTTTGGTCACCTTTGACCAGGGACAGCCACAGAGCCCTGTTGTTGTTTTAATTAACTCATTTTTTAAAGGAAGTGATTGGGGAGAAATAAGAAACATTTAGGTTTGCAGCTGGACTTTTTCTCTGGTTTGCTACGAGCAGTGGCAATGGGAACAGATTGGGAGCAGAAAACAGCAGTGGAGAGGAGGAACAGCTACCACACACATATATGTCAGTGGCCTCAAAGTCACTGCACATTATCACATGGCTGAGATTGCTTTGGAAGACTGACATAATGCATGTCGAGCAGCCCTAATTTTCAAAAAGAGCTACTTAAACACAACTTGAAGATCGGCTTGCATGAGTTTACGGTGCTGTCATGCAAAGCCAGCCACCAATGCAGCTCACATCCCTAGGCACTACATTCCTAATGATACAGCCAAAAATGCTTTGTTTTTTAAGTTGCTTGATTGTATTGTTTACGCATGTTCAGTAGAATCTGTATGTCTAAAGGCTCCTAGATTCCTTCCATACAGAAATATGTTCACTGAGCCACAAAGGCTCAAAGGGAGTGGAGTCAAATCATCCTAGTGTCTCTTGGTACTTACTTGTGGATCTGGGTGGTTCCCTTTGTCCTGTGCAATCCAGCATCCGGCTGCACATGGAGGGAGGCCTTTCCAATGCAATGGCCACTTCTGCACACAAGTCCTGTGCCTGTAAAAACACCAAAGGACACAGATAAACATGATCAGATAATAAGGAAAAGAGGCGAGGGAGGGCTCTGGAGTTTGATTCCCATCATAATGAGCATCCCTGCCTCCTTGAAAGCGAGGTGAAAAGATTCTCTCACCTGTTGCTGCTTCTCTGTCTGCTCTTCTGCCCAACTCAGGAGGAATCCTTCAGCCAAAGCCACGGCCTGGGAACTGGTCTCTGCCCCACATTCCCTCACCCAGCGCTCCATCTCCGCAGGAAGGACGGCCAGGAACTGCTCCAGGAGCACCAGGTCCAGCATCTCCGCCTTGGTATGTTCCTCAGGCTTCAGCCATAGGCAGCAGAGAGAGTGGAGGTGGCTGCAAACCTCTCGGGGCCCCAAAGTCTCCTTGTAGGTGAACAGCCTGAAGCTCTGGCTCTCTGCCTCTGAAGATGGGCTGTCTCCCAGCAGCCCCTTCCCCAAAAGGCTTCCTTCCCAGAACTGCCCTCCATTCCCAGCAGGAAAGGCAGGAGGGTCCGTGCTTGGCTCAGGGTCTAAGGCTTCTTGCTTTCCCACCTGCCCTGTGTCCTTGCAGCCAGGCTCCAGCCTGGGCAGAAGAGCCATCTCCCTCTTGGGAAGGCACACTCTCTCCTCCTCCACAAGCCTTGCAAGGCTCACCCAGTCACTCCTCCTCCTCCAGGAAGATTCCCACATGGCCAGAAGAGGAGGGACCTCGCCTGCAGGAGGCTTAGCATTGGCCATTGACTTCCCCTCTAGGAATCCATATCATTTGCTTTAACTCTTTGGAAGCCATAGAGCAAAACCTCCCTCTGAAAGACATGGGGAGATGCTGCTTTCAAGGTATTTCCCCAGGAACAGGAGAGGGTTTGAATAACTTAAAGGAACAGTTCCCACACTGATATCCTCTGGATGTTTGACTTTAACTCCCTCAATCTGTAATCCTTGTCCAAGGAAGAGGAGGCTTCTGGGAGTTGGAAACCAAAACATCCCAGGATCCCATACACTGAATTATCAGTGTTATCAGACAGCAAACCTCCTTATGGTATAGGTCTGTATTAGGTGATTCCAAAGGCCTTGAGTGAAACTACACTGGGATCAATGCAGTCTGGTGCCACTTTCACTTCAGTGCTCTGGAATCATGGGGGCAGGAATTTGCAGTGTCCTTAGTCTTCTCTGCCAAAGAGGGCTGCTGCCTTCCCAAACTACAACTCCCAGGATTACATAGTTCTGAGCCATGGCAATTAAAAGTGTCATCAAATTGCATTAATTCTGCAGTGGAGATGGATCCAGGGAGGGTTACGCTGAGGGCCTAGACTTTAGCCCTGCAAAAGGGAACCACAAACAAATCTAATCAAGTTTGGCTGCTAGAACTGACCATTGTGGCGGACATTCTTTGAACATATTATAGGTGGTCGGGGTGAATTACATAAATAAAGTTTCCCACAGGAACCACGGTTACATTTGGGAGGCCCCCATGCAAAACCACAGCAGTAGTTGAAGTGGATGAGTTTGTTTTTGATGATCCTTAGGTTGCAAAGACTGAAGATGCCAAGAGCAGAGAAAGAGAGATTTTATTATTTCTTGTAACTTTTCACAGTTTGGATCAATATCATCTAATGGCAATAGCCCACTCAAGTAGTATTGATCTGGTTTTTTGGGCTGTATGGCCATGTTCCAGTAGCATTCTCTCCTGACATTTTGTTTGCATCTGTGGCTGGCATCCTCAAGAGGTTTGTTTGGAGTTCTGTTGGAAATGAGCCAAGTGGGGTGTATATATATACCTGTCAACTGTACAGGGTGGGAGAAGGAACCCTGTCTATTTCAAGAAAATGTGCATGTTGCAGTTAGCAAGCTTGAATAGCACTGAGTAGCCCTGGAGTGTGCTAAGTTAACCAGTGAGTGTATTTGCATAGTGCTATCCTTGTCTCTATTGCCTGGAGGCATTCTCTGTTTGGGAGGGTTTTTTTCGTGTAAGGAGCGACTTGAGAAACTGCAAGTCGCTTCTGGTGTGAGAGAATTGGCCGTCTACAAGGACGTTGCCCAGGGGATGCCCAGATGTTTTTATCATCCTTGTGGGAGGCTTCTCTCATGTCCACGCATGGAGCTGGAGCTGATAGAGGGAGATCATCTCCCCGGGTGGGATTCGAACCTGGCAGCTTTCAGATCAGCAACCCATCCTTCAAGTCACAAGGCTTTAATCCACTACGCCACCAGAGGATCCTGGGAGGGGGTGTTAACTGCCATTTGATTGTTTACTGTCTGGAATTCCTGTTTCTGAGTGGTGTTCATTATTTACTGTTTTGATTATGGTGTTTTTAAATGCTGGCAACCAGATTTTGTTCATTTTCAGAGTCCCCTCCTTCCTGTTTAAATTGTTCACCTGCTTGTGGATTTCAGTGGCTTCTCTGTATAGCCTGAGATGATGGTTGCCAAAGTGGTCCAGCATTTCTGTGTTCTCAAGTAATATTCTGTTCCCCGGGTTGGTTCCTCAAGTGCTCTGCTATGGCCGACTTCTCTGGTTGGATCAGTCTGCCGAGCCTTCCATGTTCTTTGACTCGTGTCTGGGCAATGCTGCTGCATTTGGTGGCCCCTATGTAGACTTCTTATCCACTGGTGCATGCTAAACGGAGAGTCCTCCAGTGGTTAGAGGACCCCTCCTATCCTCTGCGGAACGTGGCATTTATTGAATATTCTTGGTGGGTCTGCATTGATCTTCCCACAAAACCCTGCAAGGGTTTCAGTCATTGATCGCTGGGAGGGGTCTCTCCTGTCAAAGGAAGTCTACTTCCATGAGACTCTTGTCTTCAGGCAGTCAGTCTTGAAGTGTAAAGAGCACATTAATTCACACCAAGCCTGTCATATGGCTAGGATTGCGTCTATTCCTTTCCTTTCGTGAAGTCAGCTGGGGGGGGGGGGGAGAGGGGTGTCATCTCTCTTTACACTTGAAGAATGATGGCCTGAAAAGGAGAGCCTCATGGAGGTGCCATAAAACCTAACCATTTATACAGGAATGTTATGGGAAAATGCAAATACACAGATAAAGCCCTCCAGAGCAGTGTGCATTTATTTACCTTGAATCAGAACAATTACAACTTCTATCCAGTGAGTACATCAGCCTAAGCTGCAAGTCTCACTCTCCTTCCAAATTTCAACCAGTAATATGGTGAAGAATTGCAGTTTCATCCAGATGAACTCATTAACTCATTAGACCTTTTCTCCTAGCATGACTTGAATTACTCATTGATTAAGGTGAAGTTAACCCTACTGGCTGATTGTTTTGGATTATTTTATTATTTCAGAATGGAAGAATTCATTAGATGGGAGGCTCAGCAATCATCAAAGGATGCAAAAGAGGAGCACATCAGTTGTATCATGGCTGAGCAGGGAGAGAAAGGGAGAAGGTTCTGGAAGTCCAACACAAGTTTGGACAGGGACTGAACGAACTCGAAAAAGGAAGCCTGAGAATATTTAATATTAATATTAAAATATACATAGATATAATTTGCAACAACAGCTGTTGCAGCATTTCAGCAAATCAAAAGCTTCTGGTGCAAGCAATAGAGCGACTGAGCTTAAACAATTAAGGAACAGAGTCAAACTTACAAAAAAGACTTTATTTAAAGAACATAAGTAGGAAACTAACAGGGCTTAGCTATCTATCTAACCCACCGTGGACCTCTTTCCATGCTCATAGAAGAAGAGCAAAGGGAACAGCTGCTTTGTGTCTCCACAAGGGGAGTCCCAGCTTATACTCCATATACCTGGCCATGAATCTTGTCCAACCTGAAACCTCTTTTTGTCTTCTGACTTATTTTCAGTAACTCTTTCTTTGATAGGTTGTTGTGAGTTCTCTGGGCTGTCTGGCCATGTTCCAGAAGAATTCTCTTCTGACATTTTGCCCACAACTATGGCAGGCATCCTCAGGGGTTGAGGTGTCTGTTGGAAAATAAGTGAATGAGGTTTATATATCTGTGGAATGTTCAGGGTGGGGGAAAGAACCCTTGTCTGCTTGAGGTACATGAGAATGTTGCAATTTGTCACATTGATTAGCATTTTTATGGCCCCCAGGCTTGTTGCTGCCTGGGAGAACCCTTTGTGGTGAGGTCTTAGCTGGCCCTTATTGATTGTTGTCTGGAATTCCCCTACTTTTTGAGTCCTGCTCTTTATTTACAGTCCTGATTTTAGAGTTTTTTAAATACCGGTAGCCAAATAGTATTCATTTTCATGGTTTCCTCCTCTCTGTTGACATTGTCCACATGCTTGTGGATTTCAATGGCTTCTCTGTGTAGTTTGACATGGTAGTTGTGGTTCATCAGGTACTCTGCTATGGCTGACTTATCAGTACCTTTCACGTTCCTTGATTCATTTTTGGGCAATGCTACATTTGGTGGTCCCTAAGTAGACTTGTCCACAGCTAGACGGTATATGGTAGACTTCTGCAGAGGTGAAAGGATCCCTCTTGTCCTTGGCTGAAGGTAGCAGTTGTTGGATTTTATTCATGAGTCTGTAGATAGTTTGTATATAGTGTTTTCTCATCAGCTTCCTTATGCGGACAGTGGTTCCATTGATAAATTGCAAGAACACTTTCCCTCTGGGTGGATCTTTTTTGGATATTTCAGCAAAAGAAGCCAGTTTGTTCAGAAAGAACGACTTTTTAAAATTTCAGTCATTCCCGAAACAATAACAACAAAGAAATACTATTTTAAAGTCATCTCTCTCTATTACAGAAGTTCAGTCTCCATGTGGTTTGGATGAGGGGCAATAAGGGAGGCGTTTCTTCTTGCAAAAGATCTTTCCGCACTCCGGGCATTTAAAGGGTTCCTTCCCCCGAGTGTGTCGCTTGATGAAGATGGAGTTGTAGCTTCAGTTTGAAACTTCTTCCACGCTCCAAACAGTGAAACGGGTTTTCCCCAGTGTGGATTCTTTGATGTCGTGTGAGGCTTGCCTTCCGTGTGAAGACCTTCCCACAATCCAAGCATTAGAATGGCTTTTCCCCCGAGTGTGTTGCTTGATGAACAATTAGACCTCCTTTATCTGTAAAAGAGGTTTCGCACTCAAAGCATTTAAAGAGGTTTCCCCTAGTGTGGATTCTTTGATGTCGTGTGAGGACTGCCTTCAGTGTGAAGCCCTTCCCACAATCCAAGCATTTGAATGGCTTTTCCCCAGCATGAGTAGCTTCATGATTGGTGAGGCTTGTCTTCCTAGTGAAGCCCTTTCCGCACTCCACGCATTTAAAGTTTTTCTCCCGCAAGTGAATTGTTTGATGAGAAGTGAGATGTCCCTTCAGAATAAAAGACTTTCCACACTCCAAGCATTTAAATGGTCTCTCCCCCGAATGAATTGCTTGATGGTAAGTCAGACACATCTTCTGAATGAAGCCCTTTCCACATTCCAAGCATGTAAATGGCTTCTCCCCAGTATGAGTAGCTTGATGATAGGTTAGGGCTGTCTTCTGAGTGAAACTCTTTCCACACTCCAAGCATTTAAACGGCTTCTCCCCAGTATGGGTAGCTTGATGACGAGTCAGGCATATCTTCTGAATGAAGCCCTTTCCACACTCCAAGCATTTAAATGGCTTCTCCCCAGTATGAGTAGCTTGATGACGAGTCAGGCATATTTTTTGAATGAAGCCCTTTCCACACTCCAAGCATTTAAAAGGCTTCTCCCCAGTATGAGTAGCTTGATGATAGGTGAGGCTTATCTTGTGAATGAAGCCCTCTCCGCACTCCAAGCATTTAAAAGGCTTCTCCCCAGTATGAGTAGCTTGATGATAGGTGAGGCTTATCTTGTGAATGAAGCCTTTTCCACACTCCAAGCATTTGAAATTTTTATCTCCGGTGTGAGTGGCTTGATGACGAGCAATGCTTTTCTTATTAGGGAAACATTTTCCACACTCCAAGCACTGAAAAGGCTTTCTCTTAGTGTACGTTGCTTGCTGACCAGAAAGGCCCAGCTCCTTTTTTTCTCCACAGTCCTTGTATTGAGATGATTCCCCTTCTCTGTCAGTTGCTTGACAACAAAGAAAGTGAGAACAGATATTAAAAAAACCAAAATCTTGATAGGTATCGTTCAAGTGTTCACCAGCAATTTAGGTAATTAATCCAATTGCTGAGCTTCTCTTACTTCAAGAGTTTCCGTCTACGGTTATTTCAAAATCTACTTTTTTGTAACTTCCAACTATCAGACCTGGATGTACCCTCTTTTGCAAGACCAAATGCTAACTTCCAGGGGTAGCAAAGCATAAAATCATGTAGAAGATACCACTTTCCCCAAGGCTCGGGTGGGCGAAACCACGGATATGAATATACAGGGTACATGCTAGTTACCAATGGATCTGATTAACTGTGAAAAAAGAGCGGCTATTTCTGCATTTTCGGAAAAGGTATTTCCAATAATAAATCAAATTAAAAACAAGCAGTTCTTGTTTATCCAGAAACAGGACTGCTCCTCGTATTTTGTGACAACTCTGAGGGATTGTAACCTAAAGAGCTAAGTATTTTTGGGTTTTTGTTGTTGTATGATTGCTAATTTGTTTTGTATCAAAAACATTGCATAAAAAGGTATAACACTGAAAAAAAATAGAGGGAACACAAGCGGCTAAATAATTCTTGACCAAACATGGACAACAGCTAATAGATTGCTGATTGCTAATAGATGAGCATTAGAAAAGAAGGTGGACAACCTCTCAACTGGAGTGGTTTGAATTTTGGCCTATGGATCTTCTAGACACTTATTTGTTGGAAATCCCAACATTCTACAAGCCTCCTATATTAGTTGTTATGTATATAATTGAGATTATATGCATATATTGGTATGCAATTTTCCGCTTAACTCTATTTTGTTTGAAGGTTTGGGAGGGACTACAGACCATGTGACCAGATCTGGACTATTCAAACAGACTCCATTTTAGAAGTCAGTATGCTTCAGTTTGAGTTAGTATGTAGCATGCTTCAGTATGTAGTTTAGCAAAGTACGCAATAGTATGTAGTTGAATACAGAGAGTAGTCAGTTTATACTGAGTCAGTGTTCAGTAATGTATTAAACTAAAGAAAGTGTTAGTCTGTACGCAAAAGAGAAGAGACTGAAACAGAATGCTTATAGAACAGAGTGTTTAAACTCTGAACCAATAAGCAGTGTACCTGTATGCTGAATACATGACGTTTGTAAGTCAATCAACTCTGTTAACTTTTAACAAAGACTACTTATTTTTGGTCTCTTGAGAGCATGATTTAAAAGCAACATATTTTATGGAAGAGTAGATGTTTTTGGGCAACTGAAATAACACTTCTGAAGATCTGCTATATGTTTTATGCATTGGCGTATCTTTGTTCCTAACACTTCAAAGAGATAACCAGGGATATCAGTTTAACAACGGAAAAACCTAAATTTCCTTGGATGAATAGTAGTGGATATTTACCACTCAGGAGAAATTGACTCAAGTGAGTTTTTAACTCTTCTCGGGAAGATCATATTTTATGATTATTCCAAATAGTGTGAATGCCAATCAATCTCAAAAAAGGGTCACACTTCCAAATGGCTATGATTCTGGTTTTACAAAGGTTATGATCTCTAAAAGGTCATAATTTCCAAAATTTTATACCCTTCAAAAGGCTATGATTAAAAAAAAATTGATTTCCTGCTGGGTGACCTTGGGTGAGTCACCCAATATCAGCCCCAGTAAACCCTGTGATAGATTTCTTCAAGGCTTACCATAAAATGGAAATGACAAGAACAATGGAAATATGACTCCTGCTGTACAAAATGATGGAAGCAACTGTTTCTTTCCAACCTGTTTCAACACTGTGTTGATTTCAAAAAAGATACCTGGGAGTTTCTGACCCTCTCCACATCATGTTGAACCTATAGGAAGGTGGCTATGTCATTCTGTTACTAATACTTTCTTATATAAGAAGGAGCCTTACTTAGAGAGGACACAGTTTCCACATTTTCCTTCATGACTTGTTGATACAAGGCCCTTTGGTCCGGATCCAGCAGGGCCCACTCCTCCACACTGAAAGACACGGCCACCTCTCGGAAGGTCACCTGGACAAAGAAACATTCCTGGTAAGCAGAAAACGCTGACCCCAGCCAGAGAAATAGTTGCTTCTGGTGGCCGATAAAGATGTCAATCTTTACACAGGGTCACCTCTCAGGCATTTTGGGTGGAAAGAGGGGGAAATAGCAATGCAAAGAGGACAGTGGAAGCCCAGAACAAACCAAAGAAGACCACCAATTGGAAGCGAGTTAAAGACTGGCTGAAAAAAGAAAACATACCAATATGAATAGTTGTTAATCAAGGGAACAAGACAGGAATCGAATCAAAATAACTGGAGGAAAATGTTAAGGAGAAGAGTGGAAGTCAAGACCCCCCCCCCTTATTCCCTCTTCCCTCCCCCTCTTCCCTCTTCTTTCTCACCCTACTCCCCATCCATATTAACCATCATCCCCTTCCGTCCCTTCCCTCCTCACCTATCTTTCCCTAACTCTTCCAAGCCTGATTAAGCTTTCCCTTCTTTTTATCTTTTGTTATAATAAATCATTCAATAAAGATTATTTTTTTAAAAAAGAGGACACTGGAAGCCTGAGCCCTTCTTGGCCTATCAGGGATTCTCTCACCTATTTATTACATGCATTTATACCCCGCCCTTCTCCCCGAGGGGACTCAGAGCGGCTTACATTCTGCCACGAGGGCCAGCAAGAAATATACTATAAAAACAAAACAATTAAAACATGATAAAAACATGATAAAAACATGATAAAAAGTATACAAAAATTAAAACGCTGCAAAGCAGCGATATTGCACCATCCTCAGTCATTCACTACTGCTACAATTACAGATTTGCGACCCGATTACAACAGCCAATGAGCTTATTCGCTGAATGCCTGGGCGCAGGCATGATCACCTACCTGATCTGGTGTCACAGAATGTGTGCTGAGTACATCAAAAGGAAAAGGGAAGCCAGTATGTGTTGGTCCTGATTCACCTCCTGTAGGAATAGAAAAGGCAAGGATATTTTATTGGCCATGGTCTCCATTTCTGGTGGTACCATCTTCCTAATGGTAAAAGTTGTTCAATAATGGAGTATGCAGTGACCTGAGAGTGTGGTGGAGTCTCTTTCTCTGAAGGTTTATAAACAGGCGGATGGGCATCCATTAGGAGTGCTTTGAATGTGTATTCCTGCATGGCAGGGAGCTAGGACTGGATGGTCCTTGTGGGCTCTTCCAACTCTAAGGTAAAGGTAAAGGTTTCCCCTGACGTTAAGTCCGTCGTGTCCGACTCATCTCCATTTCTAAACCGAAGAGCCAGCGTTGTCCATAGACACCTCCAAGGTCATGTGGCCAGCATGACTGCATGGAACACTGTTACCTTCCCGCTGGAGCGGTATCTATTGTTCAGAGGTGGCCCACCACTCACATTTGCATGTTTTCAAACTACTAGGTTGGCAGAAGCTGGAGCTAACAGCGGGCGCTTACTCCGCTCCCCAAATTTGAACCTGGGACCTTTCGGTCTGCAAGTTCAGCAGCTCAGCGTTGCTGAGCCACCGGAGGCTCTAGGATTCTGTTATTTTATCATTCTATGATTCGATCATGGAAGGCAAGACCTGAGCAAGGCTGGGGATGAAAAGGTGCCTTCAGGCCCATTTTGACTGAGGGTGATTCCATGAATGAGGGACCTCCAAGCCACACGATCCTAAGCAGGTCTGGCTCATGTCTTGGCGATTCAGGACAGCCATGGCTCCCTTGGCGGAGTCCATCCCCTCTACAGTCCAGTCTCTCTCTTTTCCTGCTGTCTTCTCTCTAAAAGAGCTACTTAAACAGAACTTGAACATCGGTTTGCATGAGTTTACAGTGCTGTCATGCAAAGCCAGCCACCAATGCAGCTCACATCCCTAGGCACTACATTCCTAATGATGCAGCCAAAAATGCTTTGTTTAAGTTGCTTGATTGTATTGTTTATGCATGTTCAGTAGAATCTGTATCACCAAAGACTCCTAGACCCCATTCATACATATATATGTTCACTGAGCCACAAAAAGAGTGGAGTAAAGACATCCAAGTATGCATGGGTACTTACTTGTGAAGCTTGGTGGTTTTCTTTGTCCTGCAGAATCCTGCATCTGGCTGGCGGTGGAGAGAGGCCTTTCCAATGCGGTGGCCATTTCTGCACACATGTCTGCCACCTGAAAAAACACCAAAGGGACACAGACAAAAATTATCAGAAAACTGAAAAGGGAAAGAGGCGAGGGAGGAATAAGGAATTTGGCTTCCTTCATAAAAAGCATCCCTGCCTCCTTGAAAGCGTCAGGAGAAGCAGGATGCCATTTGAGTTGCTGTTTCCAACCCAGTCTTTTCCATCAGCCAAAAAAATAAAAACAACAAATCCAGCGGGCCTAATGGGACCCCTACTGAAATCTTTAAAGAGGGTGGACCTCAGCTGACACAACTCCACCAGCTTATTGAAAAAGTGTGGGTGACTGAGAAAATCCCAACAGAATCAAGGATGCCACCATCATCGCCCTTATGAAAAAAAGAGGAAAGAACAGACTTTGGAAACTATCAAGGTATCTCCCTTCTAACCTCCGCTGGGAAAACCCTCATAAGAATCCTTGCAAACTGCCTTCTACTTGTCTCAGAAGACACTCTTCCAGAATCCCAGAATCCCTGCCTGGTTGAATCTTTTGTTGGGAGGTATTAGCTGGCTCTGGTTGTTTCCTTTCTGGAATTTCCCTGTTTTCAGAGTGTTGCTCTTTATTTATTCTCCTAATTTTAGAGATTATATTGTTCTGTATTATTATACCACAGCAATTATTATATATTATATTTATAATCTTATATTATCTGCTTAGAATTGGATTATATAAGGCTCCTTCTACACAGCTGTATAAAATCCACACTGAACTGGATTGTACGGCAATATGGATTCAAGATAATCCAGTTCAAAGCAGATATTGTGGATTATCCTGCCTTGGAATTCTGGGTTATATAGGTGTGTGGAAGGGCCTTGAGTCTACACTGCCATGTAATCCAGTTCAAATCAGATAATCTGTATTTTATAGGCAGTGTGGAAGAGGCCTGAGTGAAGGGCCCTGGGCACCATTCTGGCTGAGTGGGTTGCTAGGAGACGAAGTGGGTGTGGCCTACCCTTCTAACTTGTAGGAAGGAGGAAAACGGCTTTTCCACATCTCCTAATTTGGACTTTATTTTTCTAGGATTTTTGTTTGAAAGACATAGATTGGATGACTATGGCTTTTGTGGCCAAATTTGGCGTGATTTGGTTCAGTGGTTTTGTTGTAGTAAAACGGCACATTATATATTTTTTATACATAGACTAGTTGTGCCTGGCCACGCGTTGCTGTGGCGAAGTATGGTGGTATGGGAAATAAAGTATTGAGGAATTGGTGGTAGTTAAGGTAAAGGGTAAAGGTTTTCCCCTGACATTAAGTCCAGTCATGTCTGACTTTGGGGGTTGGTGCTCATCTCCATTTCTAAGCCGAAGAGCTGTCGTTGTTCATGTGGCATGACTGCTTGGAGCACCGGTACCTTCCCGCCGGAGCAGTACCTATTCATCTACTCACATTTGTATGTTTTTGAACTTTAGGGTTGGCAGAAACTGGGGCTAACAGTGGGGGCTCTCTCCGCTCTCCTCCAATTCAAACCTGCGACCTTTCAGTCCAGAAGTTCAGCAGCTCAGCGCTTTAACCCGCTGCGCCATCAGGAGATATTATTTCCTAAAGCTTGTGAATATACAATATTTCTGATTGTTTTCTTTGTCTGTTGGAGGCAAGTATGAATGGTGCAATTAGGCAAAATGATTAGGATGTAATGGCCTTGTAGCTTTAAAGCCTGGCTGTTTCCTCCCTGAGTGAATTTTTTGTTGGGAGGTGTTAGCTGGCCCTGATTGTTTCCTGTGTGGAATTCCCCTGTTTTCAGAGTGTTGTTCTTTATTTAGTGTTCTGATTTTAGAGATTGTATTGTTTTGTTTTATTATACCACAGTAATTTCTATATACTCTGACTTTAGTGTTTTTGAATACTTGGAGCCAGATTGTATTCATTTTCACGGTTTACAGCAACATTAATAATAATAATAATAATAATAATAATAATTGTGATGTCTCAGGGACCCTCGAGTCATGACCCTGTATCCATTGCGGACCAGAGTGACGAGGATATGGGGTTTATGCCATCTCAGCAAGATTCCGCTCCCTTCCAGATGTTCCCTGTTGACAATTCAAGCCCAAACCTGATTACTAAAGCCCTTTAAACGGAGCCTATTTCCCTGGAGGGGGCTCGTTCCCCGGGGGGGCTCCTTTTGATAGGAGATTGTTTCTGGAAACATTCCGCTCTAAGAAGGCGAATCGAAGGAGAAGCGCGAGATTAGCAGCAAGAGAGAATGCTAATTAACTCGGTTCCCTTGAGAGTTTCCAGGGAGGTTTGCATCTGGTGAAGTTGTTGTCTTCAGCCCGTTTCCCTTGGGAAAAAGTGTTAGGCACCTGGTTTGAGGGGAGATTTGAAGTCCCATAAAAGTTCTGCGCGCTGGCTAGTCAGCCATCGTCCCTAGTTTTCTTGTGGCGCGCTACTCTCGAGTAAACCGGGCGTTGCGCCTCGCCTCCTTGCCAAGTCTGGACTGCCTTTGAATCCACCACGACCAACCTTGCCTTGCCTTGCTTCCTTGCCTTGCCTCGATATCCCTGCCTTGGACTTGAAACCTGGAACTCCTGTGAAAGACCTTGCTTTATTCCCCTCAAACTGCTTGGAAGTTTGAGTGTGTTTCGGTTAATGGATTTAAAACTTTGAACTCTAATACTGGACATTTTACTTTACATTACTGGGCTATATTTGGCCTTTTCTAAAAGGTCTATTGCTGGACTATCTACTCTGCCTATTTTTGCTTTATTCTTTTAATTCTTTAATAAAGATATTAGATAGTTTATTGGCCTCGGTGTCTGGTTTCCAGTGCTAGAGGTATCACAGTAATGATAGTAATAATAATGACTTTGGTAATACACACTGCTTCATTGCCTTCTCAGCTTCCTTTCTGGAAGAATCGTTTCTTGGGAGATGTTAGCTGGCCCTAATTGTTTCCTTTGTGGAATTCCCAATTTCCCTGCTTTCAGAGTGTTGCTGTTTATTTACTTTCCTGGTTTTAGAGATTATATTGTTCTGTATTATTCTACCACAGTAATTATTTCATATTAAAGTAGAATCTCACTTATCCAACATTCGCTTATCCAATGTTCTGGATTATCCAACGCAGTCTGCCGTTTTGTAGTCAGTGTTTTTGTAGTCAGTGTTTTAAATTCATTGTGATATTTTGGTGGTAAATTTGTAAATACAGTAAATACTACATAGCATTACTGCGCATGGAACTACTTTTTCTGTCAAATGTGTTCTATAACATGATGTTTTGGTGCTTAATGTATATAATGATTACCTAATTTGATGTTTAATCGGCTTTTCCTGAATCCCTTATTATCCAACATATTCACTTATCCAACGTTCTGCCGGCCTGTTTATGTTGGATAAGTGAGACTCTACTGTATATTTATAATCTTATATTATCTGCTGAGAACTGGATTATATGAGGCCCCTTCTACACAGCTGTATAAAATGCACACTGAAGTGAATTATCTGGCAGTGTGGACTCAAGATAATCCAAAGCAGAGAATATAAAATTATAAATGGGTTATATAGCTGTGTGGAAGACCCTTGAGTCTACGCTGCCATATAATCCAGTTCAAATCAGATAATCTGTATTTTATAGGCAGTGGGGAAGAGGTCTAATTGAGGCCTAAGTCTGCCTGTCCCCTGGGCTGAGTAGGTTGCTTGGAGACCAAGTGGGCAGAGCTTAGCCTTCTAACAGGCAGCAATTGGATAAAAACAATTATTTGTCTCCCTCTAATTAGGACTTTATTTTTCTTTTCTTTTTGTTGTATGAACGTAGAGGCATGGATGAGGGGTTGTGCTGCCAAGTTTAGTGTTTCTGGGATGTGTAGTTTTGTTGTTTTGTCCTAGGCCGAATTTTTTTAATCCTTTTATATATATAGATTGTCTTTTCAACCCTGTTATATGCCTGTCTGGACTGTCTACAGACGTCACACTCAACTCCTGGAGTGATCCCATCAGCATTGTCTCCAAAAAATCCTGCAAATATATTGGGAAGACAGCGTGCTGGAAGAAGCAAAGACCACCAGCATTGAAGCGATGCTCCTACTCCATCAACTCTACTGGACTGACCACATTGTCCAAATGCTCGATCACCATCTCCCAAAGCAGTTACTCTACCCCCAACTCAAGAATGGAAAGCGGAAAGTTGGTGGGCAGGAAAAGAGATTTAAAAATGGGCTTAAAGCCAACCTTAAAAACGGTGGCATAGACACTGAGAACTGGGAAGCCCTGGTCCTTGAGCGCTCTCGCTGGAGGTCAGCTGTGACCAGCAGTGCTGCAGAATTCGAAGAGGCACAAATGGAGGAGTTATGGGAAAAACCCGCCAAGAGTAAGTGCGTCAAGCTAAACCTGACCATTACTGTATTCCACTTGGAAACGGATGTCTCCATTGCGGGAGAATATGCGGATCAAGAATAGGTCTTTTCAGCTACCTACGGGCCCAGCCCCAAGATCCCACAATTGGAGGACCATCATCCTCCATCATCCAGATTCCTCGCGAGGGAGGAATCAGGAGTTTGGTTCCCTTCATACTAAGCCTCTCTGCCTCCTTGAGAGCGTGGGGAGAAGACTGACTTACCTGTTGCTCCTTCTCCGTCTCCTCTTCTGCCTGACTCAGGAGGAATCCTTCAGCCAAAGCCACGGCCTGGGAACTGGTCTCTGCCCCACATTCCCTCACCCAGCGCTCCATCTCCGCAGGGAGGATGGCCAGGAACTGCTCCAGGAGCACCAGGTCCAGCATCTCCGTCTTGGAGTGCTTCTCTGGCTTCAGCCACAGGCGGCAGAGAGAGTGGAGGCGGCTGCAAACCTCTCGGGGCCCCAAAGTCTCCTTGTAGTTGAACTGCCTGAAGCTCTGGCTTGGCGCTGCCTCTGAAGGTGGGCTGTCTCCCCGCAGCCCCTTCCCCACAAGGCCTCCTTCCCAGAACTGCCCTCCATTCCCAGCAGGAAAGGCAGGAGGGTCCGTGCTTGGCTCAGGGTCTGAGGCTTCTTGCTTTCCCACCTGCCCTGTGTCCTTGCAGCCAGGCTCCAGCCTGGGCAGAAGAGCCATCTCCCTCTTGGGAAGGCACACTCTCTCCTCCTCCACAAGCCTTGCAAGGCTCACCCAGTCACTCCTCCTCCTCCAGGAAGATTCCCACATGGCCAGAAGAGGAGGGACCTCGCCTGCAGGAGGTTTCTCATTGGCCATTGACTTCCCCTCTAGGAATCCATGTCCTTTGCTTTAACTCTTTGGAAGCCATAGAGCAAAAAACCCCTCCGAAAGACATGGGGAGATGCTGCTTTCAACGCATTTCCCCAGGAACAGGAGAGGGTTCGGATAACTTAAAGCAGCAGTTCCCACACTGAGGTCCTCTGGATGTTTGACTTTAATTCCCGCAAGCTGTAATCCTTGGCCAAGGAAGAGGTTTCTGGGATTTGGAAACCAAAACATCCCAGGATCCCATACACCGAATAATGGTACTCTCAGTGTTATCAGACAGCATACCTGCTTATGGTATAGGTCTGTATTAGGTGATTCCAAAGGCCTTGAGTGAATCTACTTCAGCGCCCCCCCCCCCGAAATTCTCAGAATGATCTGTGAGAAGGCCTTACATTTATTATTTAAACTGTTATGTTTATTGATATCATGATCTGATCACCATGATCAATATATCCCATATGCATGGGGGTACTGGGATAACAATACAAAAGGTTTGCTAGGGTAAATCCTCTCCCACCCAGACTCCCCCCCCCCCCCGGAAGCAAAATCCCAGCACCCCCCGAATCAAAATCCTGGCTACTGGTTTGGTAAGGTAGGAACTAGGCTGTGAGGTGAGGTATGTCAGAGTATTGTTGCTTCAGTTTGAAACTTCTTTCATTCCAAACAGTGAAACGGTTTTTCCCCAGTGTGGATTCTTTGATGTCGTATGAGGCTTGACTTCCGTGTGAAGCCCTTCCCACAATCCAAGCATTTGAATGGCTTTCCCCCAGCATGAGTAGCTTCATGATTGGTGAGACCTGTCTTACGAGTGAAACCCTTTCCGCACTCCACGCATTTAAAGGGTTTCTCCCGCGAGTGAATTGTTTGATGAGTAGTGAGATGTCCCTTCAGAATAAAAGACTTTCCACACTCCAAGCATTTAAATGGTCTCTCCCCAGAATGAACTGCTTGATGGTAAGTCAGATGCATCTTCTGAATGAAGCCCTTTCCACACTCCAAGCATTTGAAGGGCTTCTCCCCAGTATGAGTAGCTTGATGATAGGTGAGACTTCTCTTCTGAGTGAAGCCCTTTCCACACTCCAAGCATTTGAATGGCTTCTCTCCAGCATGAGTAGCTTGATGATAGGTGAGACTTCTCTTCTGAGTGAAGCCCTTTCCGCACTCCACACATTTAAAAGGTTTCTCCCACAAGTGAATTGTTTGATGAGTAGTGAGATGTCCCTTCAGAATAAAAGACTTTCCACACTCCAAGCATTTAAATGGTCTCTCCCCAGAATGAATTGCTTGATGGTAAGTTAGATGCTTCTTCTGAAGCAAGCCCTGTCCACACTCCAAGCATTTAAATGGCTTCTCCCCAGTATGAGTAGCTTGATGAATGGTGAGACTTGTCTTATAAGTGAAGCCCTTTCCACACTCCAAGCATTTAAATGGCTTCTCCCTAGTATGAATTGCTAAATGACGAGTTAGGCTTATCTTCTGAGTGAAGCCTTTTCCGCACTCCACACATTTAAAAGGTTTCTCCCGCAAGTGAATTGTTTGATGAGAAGTGAAATGTCCCTTCAGAATAAAAGACTTTCCACACTCCAAGCATTTAAATGGTCTCTCCCCAGAATGAATTGCTTGATGGTAAGTCAGATGCAACTTCTGAATGAAGCCCTTTCCACACTCCAAGCATTTAAAAGGCGTCTCCCCAGTATGAGTAGCTTGATGATAGGTGAGATTTGTCTTCTGAGTGAAGCCCTTTCCACACTCCAAGCATTTAAATGGCTTCTCCCCAGAATGAATTGCTAAATGACGAGTCAGGCTTATCTTGTGAATGAAGCCCTTTCCACACTCCAAGCATTTAAATGGCTTCTCCCCTGTATGAGTAGTTTGATGAGACGTGAGGCTTATCTTGTGAAAGAAGCCCTTTCCACATGCCAAGCATTTAAAAGGCTTCTCCCCAGTATGGGTAGCTTGATGATTGGTAAGGCCTAACTTCTGAATGAAGCCCTTCCCACACTCCAAGCATTTAAATGGCTTCTCCCCTGTATGAGTAGTTTGATGAGACGTGAGGCTTATCTTGTGAATGAAGCCCTTTCCACATGCCAAGCATTTGAACTTTTTCTCTCCCGTGTGCACTGCTTGATGACGAGCAAAGCTTTTCTTATGATGGAAACATTTCCCACACTCCAAGCACTTAAAGGGCTTCCTCTTAGCGTACGTTGCTTGCTGACCAGAGGGGCCCAGGTCCTTCTTCTCTCCACAGTCCCAGTATTGAGATGATTCCCCTTCTCTGTGAGTTTCTTGACAACAAAGAAAATGAGAACACATATTAAAAAAACAAAATCTTGATAGGTATCATTCAAGTGTTCACCAGCAATTTAGGTAATCAATCCCATTGCTGAGCTTCTCTTACTTCAAGAGTTTCCTTCTACGCTTATCTCAAAATCTCCTTTCTTGTAACTTCCAACTATCAGTACCCTCTTTTGCAAGACTAAATGCTAACTTCCAGGGGTAGAAAACTGTAAAATCATGTAGAAAATACCACTTTCCCCAAGGCTCGGGTGGGTGAAACCATGGATATGGATATACAGGGCACTTGCTATATTTACCAATTGATCTGATTAACTGTGAAAAAAGAGCGCCTATTTCTGCATTTTCAGAAAAGGTATTTCCAACAATAAACCAAATTACAAACAAGCAGTTCTTGTTGACCCAGAAACAGAACTGCTCTTCGCATTTTGTGACAACTCTGAGGGATTGCAGCCTAAAGAGCTAAATATTTTTGGGTTTTTATTGTTGTATGATTGCTATTTTATTTTGTATCAAAAGCATTGCATAAATAAGTAGAAAACTGATAAAAATAGAGGGAACACAAGCGGCTAAATAATTTTTGACCAAAACGGGCAACAGCATAGATTGCTGATTGCCAATAGATGAGCATTAGAAAAGAAGGTGGAGTGGTTTGAATTTTGGGCTATGGATCTTCCAGACACTTTTTTGTTGGAAATAGCAACCTTCTACAAGCTTCCTATACTACAGTAGAGTCTCACTTATCCAAGCCTCTGGATAATCCAAGCCATTTTTGTAGTCAATGTTTTCAATATATCGTGGTATTTTGGTGCTAAATTCGTAAATACAGTAATTACAACATAACATTACTGCGTATTGAACTACTTTTTCTGTCAAATTTGTTGTATAACATGAAGGTTTGGCGCTTAATTTGTAAAATCATAACCTAATTTGATGTTTAATAGGCTTTTCCTTAATCCCTCCTTATTATCCAAGATATTCGCTTATCCAAGCTTCTGCCGGCCTGTTTAGCTTGGATAAGTGAGACTCTACTGTAGTTATTTGTTATGTATATAAATGAGATTGCTTACTATATGGTATGCATATATTGGTATGCAGTTTTTCCCCTAACTCTATCTTGTTTGAATCAACTACCACTAAGGAGAAAATTGATTTGAGCGAGTTTTTAACTCTTTTCGGGAAGATCATATTTTATGTTTATTGCAGATAGTGTGAATGCCAATTAATCTCCAAAAAGGGTCACGCTTCCAAATGGCTAAGACGATTCTGGTTTTACAAAATGTTATGATCTCAAAAGGTCATAATTTCCAAAAGGTTATGCCCTTCAAAAGGCTATGATTTCCAAAAATATTTGATTCCCTGCTCAGTCATGGAAACCTACTGGGTGACCTTGAGTGAGTCACACAATATCAGCCCGAGAAAACCCTGTGATAGATTTCTTCAAGGCTTGCCATCAAATGGAAATGACAAGAACAATGGAAAAACAACACAATCTGTGACAATATGATAGAAACAACTGGTTTCTTTCCAACCTCTTTCAACACTGTGTTGATTTCAGAAAAGGCACCTGGGTGTTTCTGCCCTCCTCCACATCATGTTGGACCTATAGGGAGATGCTATAGTTTAATGTTACATTTAATGTTATTTTATCCTGCTGTGAACCTATGCTAAACCTGGTGAGTTCTCTCCCCGCCGCCTTTAAATGACATTGTGTGGCTATGTCATTCTGTTACTAATACTTTTTTTATAAAAGAAGGAGCCTTACTTAAAGAGGACACAGTCTCCATATTTTCCTTCATGACTTGTTGATGCAAGGCCCTTTGGTCCGGATCCAGCAGGGCCCACTCCTCCTCACTGAAAGACACGGCCACCTCTTGGAAGGTCACCTGGACAAAGAAACAATTCTGGTAAGCAGGAAACGCTGACCCCAGCCAGAAAACCAGGTGCTTCTGGTGGCTGAAAGAGATGTCAATCTTTACACAGGGTCTTTGCTGCAGGCATCTTGGGTGGAAAGAGCAATGTGAAGAATAGCAGTGTGAAGAGGACACCGCAAGCCTGAGCCCTTCTTGGCCTATCAGGGAATTCTCTCACCTACCTGATCTGGTGTCACAGAATTTGTATTGAGTACATCAAAAGGAAGAGGCAAGCCAATATGTAGTGGTTCTGATTCACCTCCTGTAGGAATAGAAAAGGCAAGGGTTTTTTATTGGCCGTGGTCTCCCATTTCTGGTGGTACCATCTTCCTAATGGTAAAAGTTGTTCAATAATGGAGTATGTGGTGACCTGAGAATATGGTGGAGTCTCTTTCTCTGAAGGTTTATAAACAGAGGTGGGATGGACACCCATTAGGAGTGCTTTGAATGTGTATTCCTGCATGGAAGGGAGCTAGGACTGGATGGTTCTTGTGGGATTTTTGTTATTTTGTGATTCTATGATTCAATCATGGAAGGCAAGACCTGAGCAAGGCTGGGGATGAAAAGGTGCCTACAGGCCCACTTTGACTGAGGGTGATTCCATGAATGAGGGACCTCCAAGCCACATGATCCTAAGCAGGTCTGGCTCATGTCTTGGCAATTCAGGACAGCCATGGCTCCCTTGGTGGAGCCAATCCCCTCTACTGTCCAATCTCTCTCTTTTCCTGCTGTCTTCTCTCTTACCAAAATGTATTGTTTTATCTAGTGAGCCCTGGGCAATTGTGATATGGCCACATTACAACTATGTCAGTTCAGACATCTTGGCTTCTAGTAGAAGTTAAAGCTTGATTTTCTCTAGGACCCGTGTATCTGCCTTTTTAGCCGACAGCATCCACAAAACTCTCCTCTAGCACATTTCAAATCAACTTTCTTCACTGTACAGCTTTCAAGTCATCCATAGAAAAGATACATTGCGGCCTCTAATTCATTAGTCAAAGTCACTATGAGAGCAGTTGACATCAGCAACAACCTCTGGCCTGGATACTTCAGCTCTTTTAAATACCCTGATCCCCATTGGGCTCTTTGAGGAATTTATCGCCCCATCCTACTTTTTGGTGGATATTGGGGAGAAAATTGTACCTAACCCAACCTAAAAATAGGTTCTCACCATGGGAATAGCATAGCAATATGTATAGCAATATGACATTCTTTCAACATATTCCCCTTTTGACCTTCTGTTCTCCAGGCTAACCATGCCCCGCTCCTTAAGCTGCCCCTTGTAGGGATTCATGATATCCAGACTTAAGATCACTTTGATCACTTTTGGCCAGGTACAGCCACAGAGCCCTGTTGTTGTTTTATTTAATCTGTTTTTAAAGGAAGTGAATAGGGAGAAATAAGAAACATTTACGTTTGCAGCTGGACTTTTTCTCTGGCTTGCTATGAGTAGTGGCCATGGGAACAGACTGGGAGCAGGAGACAGCAGTGGAGAGGACAAACAGCCACAGCACACCCACCATATATTTCAGTGGCCTCAAAGTCATTGCACATTATTGCATGGCTGAAATTGCTTTGGAAGACTGATTTAATACATATTGAGCAGCCCTAATTTTCAAAAAGAGCTACTTAAACAGAACTTGAAGATCGGTTTGCATGAGTTTACAGTGTTGTCATGAAAAGCCAGCCACCAATGCAGCTCACATCCCTAGGCACTACATTCCTAATGATGCAGCCAAAAATGCTTTGTTTAAGTTGCTTGATTGTATTGTTTATGCATGTTCAGTAGAATCTGTATAACCAAAGACTCCTAGATCCCTTTCATGCATATATATATTCACTGAGCCACAAAAAGAGTGGAGTAAAGACATCCAAGTATGCATGGGTACTTACTTGTGAAGCTTGGTGGTTCTCTTTGTCCTGCAGAATCCAGCATCCGGCTGGCGGTGGAGAGAGGCCTTTCCAATGCGGTGGCCATTTCTGCACACATGTCTGCCACCTGAAAAAACACCAAAGGGACACAGACAAAAATTATCAGAAAACTGAAAAGGGAAAGAGGCGAGGGAGGAATAAGGAGTTTGGTTTCCTTCATAAAAAGCATCCCTACCTCCTTGAAAGCGTCAGGAGAAGCAGGATGCCATTTGAGTTGCTGTTTCCAACCCCAGTCTTTTCCATTAGCCAAAAAAATAAAAATAACAAAGCCAGTGGGCCTGATGGGATCCCTACTTAAATCTTTAAAGAGGGTGGACCTGAGCTGACACAACTCCACCAGCTTATTGAGAAGGGGGGTGACTGAGAAAATCCCAACAGAATTCAAGGATGCCACTATCATCGCCCTTTTGAAAAAAGGGGAAAGAACAGACTGCGGAAACTATCTCCCTTCTAACCTCCGCTGGGAAAACCCTCATAAGAATCCTTGCAAACTGCCTCCTACCTGTCTCAGAAGACACCCTTCCAGAATCCCAAAATGGCTTCCGTCCCTCCAGAGGACCAGTGGACATGATCTTCACTGCACGACAACTCCAAGAAAATTGCAGGGAACAAAATCAACCTCTGTACATGGCATTCATTGACCTTGCAAAGGCATTTGACACAGTGAATGGCAGAGCTCTCTGGACCATCCTCCAAAAAAATCGGATGCTCTGACAAATTTGTGAACATGCTGCGGCTTCTCCACAATGACAAGATGGCAACAGTCTTGGACAGCAATGGCTCCCAAAGTGACGCGTTTAGGGTGAAATCAGGTGTCAATCAGGGATGTGTTATTATCCCAATCTTGTTTTCCGTCTTCATCGCTATGATACTTCATCTTTTTGATGGGAAGCTTCCCACCGGAGTTGAAATCATCTATCGGACAGATGGCAAGCTATTTAACCTCAGCAGACTGAAACCCAAAACCAAGGTCACAACAACATCTGTTATAGAACTCCAAGATACCGATGACAACGTAGTCTGTGCACATTCCGAAGACCTACAAGCCACTCTAAACACCTTTGCAGAAGCATATGAGAAGCTTGGCCTATCATTGAACATCAAGAAAACCAAAATGCTCTTCAAGCAGGCACCAGCCAATCCCTCTACAATGCCAGAAATACAGCTTAATGGTGTAATATTAGAAAATGTTGACCATTTCTGCGACCTTGGCAGCCAGCTCTCCACAAAAGTCAACATTGACACTAAAATACAACACCGCCTGAGCTCTGCGAGTGCAGCATTTTTTCCAAATGAAGCAGAGTGTTTGATGATTGGGACATCCGTAGAAATACCAAGGTGCTCGTTTATAAAGCCACTAGCTATGCCTGGCCACATGTTGTGGGAATGGTTTTTTTGCCAACTTGAATTGCACTTAATAGCCTTGCTGCTTCAAAGCCTGGTCGCTTTCTACATAGGGGCATCCTTCCTTGGGCAGATTGAATGGGACAGAGTAGCCTTGTGACTTCAAAGCCTAGAGGAAATCTTGGTTGGTCAGGTTGAACAGCTCTCCACAAAAGTCAACATTGACACCAAAATACAACACCGCCTGAGCTCTGCGAGTGCAGCGTTTTTTCCAAATGAAGCAGAGTGTTTGATGATTGGGACATCCGTAGAAATACCAAGGTGCTCATTTATAAAGCCACTAGCTATGCCCGGCCACATGTTGTGGGAATGGTTTTTTTGCCAACTTGAATTGCACTTAATAGCCTTGCTGCTTCAAAGCCTGGTCGCTTTCTACATAGGGGCATCCTTCCTTGGGCAGATTGAATGGGACAGAGTAGCCTTGTGACTTCAAAGCCTAGAGGAAATCTTGGTTGGCCAGGTTGAACAGCACTGAATAGTCTTGCTGCTTGGAAGTCTGGCTGCTTTCTACCTTGTGAAATTCTTGGTTGGACGGGTTGAATAGCAATGGAAAGCCTCAGTGCAGCAAGGAGGAATACTGCAATTAGTCACCCTGATTATCATTTAATAGCTTTGCATCTTCAAAGCCAGGGTGCTTCCTGCCTGGGGGAATCCTTTGTTGGGAGGTGTTAGTTGGCTCTGGTTATTTCCTTTCTGGAATTTCCCTGTTTTCAGAGTGTTGCTCTGTATTTACTCTCCAGTTCAAAGCAGATATTGTGGATTATCCTGCCTTGGCATGCTGGGTTATATAGGTGTGTGGAAGGGCCTTGAGTCTATACTGCCATCTAATCCAGTTCAAATCGGATAATCTGTATTTTATAGGCAGTGTGGAAGAGGCCTGAGTGAAGGGCCCTGGGCGCCATTCTGGCTGAGTGGGTTGCTAGGAGATGAAGTGGGTGTGGCCTACTCTTCTAACTAGTAGGAAGGGATAAGCCTCGCTTATCCAAGCCTCTGGATTATCCAAGCCATTTTTGTAGTCAATGTTTTCAATGTATCGTGGTATTTTGGTGCTAAATTCATAAATACAGTAATTGCAACATAATATTACTGCGTACTGAACTACTTTTTCTGTCAAATATGTTGTATAACATGATGTTTTGGTGCTTAATTTGTAAAGTCATAACCTAATTTGTTGTTTAATAGGCTTTTCCTTAATCTCTCCTTATTATCGAAGATATTCACTTATCCATGCTTCTGCCGGCCCGTTTAGCTTGGATAAGTGAGACTCTACTGTATATGTATATATGTAAATATATATATATATATATATATTCTCTTTTTTTTTTCTTCTTTTCCCCTGGATTATATTAGCCTCCTTCCTATTGTCATTTTTTTAATGTACTGTAATAACTATAAATAAAAAGTTAAAAAAGGACCCCACAATTGGAGGACCATCATCTTCCATCTACAAGGGATCGCCTAAAGTAAGTTAAGAAAGCGTTAGGAGAATATTTACTTACCTGTTGCTGCTTCTCTGTCTCCTCTTCTGCCCGACTCAGGAGGAATCCTTCAGCCAAAGCCACGGCCTGGGAACTGGTCTCTGCCCCACATTCCCTCACCCAGCGCTCCATCTCCGCAGGAAGGACGGCCAGGAACTGCTCCAGGAGCACCAGGTCCAGCATCTCCGCCTTTGTATGTTCCTCAGGCTTCAGCCACAGGCGGCAGAGAGAGTGGAGGCGGCTGCACACCTCTCGGGGCCCCAAAGTCTCCTTGTAGTCGAACTGCCTGAAGCTCTGGCTTGGCGCTGCCTCTGAAGGTGGGCTGTCTCCCCGCAGCCCCTTCCCCACAAGGCCTCCTTCCCAGAACTGCCCTCCATTCCCAGCAGGAAAGGCAGGAGGGTCCGTGCTTGGCTCAGGGTCTGAGGCTTCTTGCTTTCCCACCTGCCCTGTGTCCTTGCAGCCAGGCTCCAGCCTGGGCAGAAGAGCCATCTCCCTCTTGGGAAGGCACACTCTCTCCTCCTCCACAAGCCTTGCAAGGCTCACCCACTCACTCCTCCTCCTCCAGGAAGATTCCCATATGGCCAGAAGAGGAGGGACCTCGCCTGCAGGAGGCTTCTCATTGGCCATTGACTTCCCTTCTAGGAATCCACATCATTTGCTTTAACTCTTTGGAAGCCACAGAGCAAAAACCCCCTCCGAAAGAGATGGATAGATGCTGCTTTCAAGGCATTTCCCCAGGAACAGGAGAGGGTTTGAATAACTTAAAGGAACAGTTCCCACACTGAGATCCTCTGGATGTTTGACTTTAACTCCCTCAATCTGTAATCCTTGTCCAAGGAAGAGGAGGCTTCTGGGAGTTGGAAACCAAAACATGCCAGGATCCCATACACTGAATAACGATACTCACAGTGTTATCAGACAGCATACCTGCTTATGGTATTAAGGCAGGAATGAAGGGGTAGGAGGAAATGGCCATATAAGGAGGTACGAGCAGGCCAGGAACACAGCCGATGGGTTAACACATGGTTTCCCTGAAATCATGTGTTTTGAGAGAAACGAAAGTAATGAAATGTAATACTGCACCACAAATATGCACCAATGGTTTGATATGTGGGCGGTCGTAAACTGAACCCACTGAATTGTATAAATAGACACTCGACCCTGTCTGCGGGGTTCTCCCTTTTCAGCATCTAGTTGTGCGTGGGATGAACCTCTGCAGCTGCAGGAAACTTTTAGTAAACTGCTTTCTTTGGAAAAAACCTCCAGTTGTCTGTCTCCTACTTCCACTGCGTCCGCACAGACACACAAGCCGAGAAGAGGGGAAGTCTGGTTTCCGCTACATTTTCTGGTGACCCCGACGTGATTCCACAATAAGACGGACCAGGAGATCGGAGACGGATCCCGTTGGCGGGACGGTCCCAACTCGGCGGTGGGGGCCGGAGGCAACTACCGTGAGACGAGAAGGGGCCCCTGAATATTGTAAGACCGGCTGCGGTGCTTGCCTCTGATGCCAACGCCGGCCGACGGTGGGAGCCGCAACGACAGCGAGGTTCCAAAGAAACCAGGCAGGGAAAAGGATCCAGGGAAAAGTCCAGGGGCGAAGGTTGGTCCGACGTCTACAGCAATCTGGCAAGTATAGTGGTTAAAATGAGACACTAAGGGAACAGCGCCGGGAGGGACACAAAGGTTCCCAGGGAGGTATAAAGGGGTTCTGTCTTGTTATTCCTGACACACACCGTTGAGTGTCCAGGTGCCCAGTCCAAGGCAGTCCCCTCTATTAGGCAGGATGGGAGGCAGTGGGTTCAAATCCACCACCCCATTACAGTGTATGTTAGACAATTTCGGCTCAGTTGCAAGTAGAGCCGTAGAAGGAATTCCCCAGAGAACAAGACTTGTGAGGGTGCCCCAAGACCAAGTCGTGCAGGGCTCATGAGGAGTCGCAACTCCCGGGGAAAGGAAAAAAAAAACAAAACTGTTTGATTTCTTTGTCATGTGTGGGGAATAATGAGTTTCAAGTTCTGCATGTTTCATGGTAATATTGAAGTGAAAATGAAAAATGAGTCTATAGATTTACACAAAAAATGTTGAGCACAAATATCTAGAAATGTTTTATTACGGTTGAAAAAAAATCTGATTCGAAGAGGGTCTGTGTTAGTTTGCTTTTGCTGACAAGCTGCAGAGAGGCGAGAAAAAGGGAGGGAGTTAAAGTGGTGTTGAGGCTCAGAAAGTTTTTTCCTTGTTATTTCTGAGGAACAAAGGCTGTTTTCTTAAAAAGTTTTCCTTTGCACCTGGGCCTCATGCCAAAAAGATAGTGGGAAAATCTTGGCAACAGTTCAAGGTAAAAACTCCCTGTTATTCTTGTTAAAACTCAGGCGAAATGCCCAGAGAAAGATAATGGAATTCCAGTGGACAGCCAAGGTCAATGAAAGCCGCTGTAAAAATGTAATGTGAATTTAATATGAAAAAAAGAAAGAAAGAAAATGATGATGTAAATGTGTGTATATATATATATATATTGGGGTTCTGTCTTTCACCTGGATCTTAAATCCTTGCTTTTGGACTTATTTTGGGACAACTGGGTGAGAATGTTTCATGAGCTGAGATAGAGTGTGTGACTTTATCTAAACAACTAACCACTAATCAGAATTCCTGTGGACCTTGTGTGAATGAGATGTATGTGTTGAATTCAAAATGCATAAAGAGTTATAAACAATGTTAGTAGATTTGTTCAGAAGCAATTCGGAAGCTGTAGATATTTTTTTTTGGAAAAAAAAAATGGTCTTAGGCTTGAAAAAAAAAAAATCCTTGTTTTGAAAGAACAATGCTTCAGTGTTTTTAGAGAACATGGTGCTACAGACTTTAAACCCCTTACAGGTTATAGGGAAATGTTGGAGGTTCTTTTTTTTTTTGCAGCACTTTGGAATACAAGGAGAGGAGTTATTGGTTGTAGAGACTTTGTATGGAAAACTGTCACAAGTTGGCAGTGCAAGAAAAAAATATATATATATATTTGTTTTTGAAAAAAAAAATTGACCCCATATTCCTGACACAGAAGGATTAAGAACTGACATTGATTTTTAAATTTTTGATTGACATTTTATTCAAAAAGGGAGCTAGTGCCCAAGTGATAAAAAGTTATCCTTTTGAGAACCAAAGACATGATATAATTGGCTACGTCTCATGTTGCTTCATAATAATTTTGTGAGATTTGGATTCTGGACTTTGTGATTTTGGCCCAACTCTTTCTAAAGGTTACGGAAAGGAAGGACTAGGACTTTTGTAAACGGGACATTAGATCATGCAAATAGGGGCATTTTTTTCCATCGCCCCCAGCCTGGATTTTGCCAGATTTGAGAAGCGGCAGGAGGCTTTTCAACGTGTGTTACTAACAAATTTTGAGCTGTTCAACGAGTCGGTGTAAAAGGGGAATTGAGTAAGTTTAACACTGCAGCAGGACTGGAGTGGAAGATTGCATTGCAGCAAGTGGATACACGATTGTTAAATCGTTTGCGGAAAGGAAAAGAAAAAGATGCGGAGAAGAAAGATTTTGTTGGATTTCAAGACAGATGAGTGTGTGGTCAAAGGCACAGCCTCTGAGGAGGCCTGCCTTGGATGTGGGCGAAACGACTAGAGAGAGTGCTTCAAGAGCCATACAGCCTGGAAGGATGAGTATTTCCCTCCCCTTCTTTTCCCTCTCATTGTTTTTTGCTACAGGTCCTGAACTCCTGTATGGGATAAACCCAGAAGTCTATGAGACATGTTTATTGAGAGGCCTGGGAGGGCCTATAGGTGTTGCTGAGTGCTAAGGCTGTGATGGAGTGTGGCATCAGGCTGGAGGCTGTAAGGGCTGACCAACTCAACAACATACAATTTTCTATTTTGACCCAACTCTCCTGGATAGGACCTTTTGTAATGGGACATTGCAAATAATTCGGATTTTTGACGGATTTGAGAGACAATGAGGGACTTTTTCATATGCCATCTAACAACCTTGCTTTTTAAGCCAAAAGGAGGATATAGCACGGAGGCAATGTGACAAAGAATAAAATAAGTTAACCATTGCAGCAGGACCAGAGTAAAAAGGATTACTGCAGATCGCGAAAGAAGGCCCATGGAGGAATCATTTCTCAAGAGGCCATGGAGGGGTCGTTTGGGAGCTGAATAGTGGCCTACCTGCCCCACCCGTGGAGAGACAAGGGATTTCAACAAGATTGGCTGAGACAAAAGTGATGCCGAACAGGATGATCGACAGATGGGTAATCCGTTCCCCCTCCCCCATTCTCTCTCACTGTCTTCCTGCTTTCTTTTTCAGCTTTTTTTTTTTTTGGACTCCTGTTCCTAAATTGGAGATCCATAAGGCATTGTTACTGAGAGGCCTGTTTTCCAAAAATGGAGATCCATAAGGCATTATTACTGGAAGGCCTGTTTTGGAATCCAAAACAGTTTAAGTCTACCCCACCCACACGCTGGGTATACTAAGTATGACAGCTAAAGCCCTGTAAGAGATGGGAATTTTCTTTACAGACTTTTTCTTTACACAGAGACAATTCTTAGAGACTAGAGACTTGATTGGACAAAGAGACTTTCTTCAAATTAACTGAACATTATTCCTTTGATCAAGGAAGAGGAAACACATCCCCAGTTTGACTTTATGCCAAAGACTGAAAAGACCTGAAAGTTGGACATGTATGTGAATGGCCACCTCTGGCCATAGCAACAAATCCATCATCGGAAGAAGCCAAATGACTGGGCTAGATCAGAATTCTACTGTGGACTATGTCCTTTCTAAAACCTGATTAATATTTTTAATCCTCATGTGTTGTTTACCTCTGGTGATGAAACTATGTACAAATGCTATTCTGCGCTCATTTTCCACTGAAAAGATAGCTTGGCTGCAAGCTAGAAGGGATTGGAGGGACCCATAAGTCTGCTCATTTAGTTTGCTTCAGCTTTTGTATACACGCTTCGCAAAAAAAAAAAAATGGGGGAATAAGGCAGGAATGAAGGGGTAGGAGGAAATGGCCATATAAGGAGGTACGAGCAGGCCAGGAACACAGCCGATGGGTTAACACATGGTTTCCCTGAAATCATGTGTTTTGAGAGAAACGAAAGTAATGAAATGTAATACTGCACCACAAATATGCACCAATGGTTTGATATGTGGGCGGTCGTAAACTGAACCCACTGAATTGTATAAATAGACACTCGACCCTGTCTGCGGGGTTCTCCCTTTTCAGCATCTAGTTGTGCGTGGGATGAACCTCTGCAGCTGCAGGAAACTTTTAGTAAACTGCTTTCTTTGGAAAAAACCTCCAGTTGTCTGTCTCCTACTTCCACTGCGTCCGCACAGACACACAAGCCGAGAAGAGGGGAAGTCTGGTTTCCGCTACAGTATAGGTCTGTATTAGGTGATTCCAAAGGCCTTGAGTGAATCTACATTGGGATCAATGCAGTCTGATGCCATTTTCACTGCTTTGGTTCAATGCTCTGGAATCACGGGGGCAGGAATTTGCAGTGTCCTTAGTCTTCTCTGCCAAAGAGGGCTGCTGCCTCCCCAAACTACAACTCCCAAGATTGCATATTTCTGAGCCATGTCAATTGAAAGTGTCATAGAACTGCATTAATTCTGCCGTGGAGATGCATCCTAGGAGGGCTATGCTGGGGCTCCAGACTTTAGTCTCCAAATGCTTTTAGAGCTGCAAAAGGGAACCCCAAAAATCAAATCAAGTTCGGCTGCTAAAACTGACCATTGTGGCGGACTTTCTCTGAACATATTATAGATGGTTGGGGTGAATTACATAAATAAAGTTTCACACAGGAACCACGGTTACATTTGGGAGGCCCCCATGCAAAACCACAGCAGTAGTTGAAGTGGTTGAGTTTGTTTTTGATGATCCTTAGGTTGCAGAGATTGAAAATGCCAAAATATGGAAGATAAGAGCAGAGAGAGATCTTTTCATTTCTTGTAACTTTACACAGTTCGGATCATTATCATCTAATAGCAATAGCCCAATCAAATAGTATTAATCTTGTTTTAAGGGCTGTATGGCCATGTTACAGTAGCATTCTCTCCTGACATTTTGCATTTTTTCTGCCTCTGTGGTTGGCATCCACAGAAGTTTGTTCAGAGATCTGTTGGAAATGAGGCAAGTGGGGTATCTATCTCTCCCTCCCTCCCTCCCTCCCTCCCTCCCTCTATCTATCTATCTATCTATCAATCTATCTATCTATCGACTGTCCAGGGTGGGAGAAGGAACCCCGGTCTGTTTCAAGATAGTGTGCATGTTACAGTTAGCAAGCCTGAATAGCACTGAGTAGCCCTGGAGTGTGCTAAGTCAACCAGTGAGGGTATTTGCATAGAGCTATCCTTGTCTCCATTGCCTGGAGGAATTCTCTGTTTGGGAGGGGGTGTTTACTGCCATTTGATTGTTTGCTGTCTGGAATTCCTGACTTTGGGTGGTGTTCGTTATTTACTGTTTTGATTCTGCTGTTTTAAAATTCTGGCAAGCAGATTTTGTTCATTTTCATAGTCTCCTCCTTCCTGTTTAAATTGTCTATGTGTTTGTGGATTTCAGTGGCTTCTTTTTATATAGCCTGACATGGTGGTTGCCAGAGTGGTCCAGCATTTCTGTGTTCTCAAGTAATATTCTGTTCCCGGGTTGGTTCCTCAAGTGCTCTGCTATGGCCGACTTCTCTGGTTGGATCAGTCTGCAGTGCCTTCCATGTTCTTTGACTCATGTCTGGTCAACGCTGCTGCATTTGGTGGCCCCTATGTAGACTTCTTATCCACAGCTGCATGCTAAATGGAGACTCCTCCAGTGGTTAGAGGACCCTCTGATGAATGTGGCATTTATTGAATTTTCTTGGTGGGTCTGCATTGATCTTCCCACAAAACCGTGCAAGGGCTTCAGTCATTGATTGCTGGGAGGGGTCTCTCCTGGTAAAAGGAAGTCTACTTCCATGAGACTCTTGTCTTCAGGCAGTCAGTCTTGAAGTGTAAAGAGTGGCAACCACATTAATTCACACTAAGCCTATCATATGGCTAGGATTGTGTCCATTCCTTTCCTTTCAGGGAAATGAGGGGGGTGTCATCTCTCTCTACGCTTGAAGAATGAAGGCCTGAAGAGGAGAGCCTCATGGAAGTGCCATAAAACCTAACCGTTTATACAGGGGAAATCAGAAGATGTTTACTTCTTGGGAGGAGGGCAATGGCCAACCTTGATAAAATAGTGGAGAGCAGAGACATCACACTGGCTACGAAGGTACGCATAGTGAAAGCAATGGTATTCCCCATAGTAACCTATGGATGTGAGAGCTGGACCATAAGGAAGGCTGAACGAAGGAAGATAGCTTTTGAACTTTGGTGCTGGAGGAAAATCCTGAGATTGCCTTGGAGTGCAAGAAGATCCAATCAGTCTATCCTCCAGGAAATAATGTTTGGCTGCTCACTGGAGGGAAGGATATTAGAGACAAAGATGAAGTATTTTGGCCACATCATGAGAAGACAGGAAAGCTTGGAAAAGATCATGATGCTGGGGAAAATGGAAGGAAAAAGGTAGAGAGGCCGACCAAGGGCAAGATGGATGTATGGTATCCTTGAAGTGGTTGGCTTGACCTTGAAGGAACTGGGGGCAGCGACGGCCAACAGGAAGCTTTGACGTAGACTGTTCCATGAGGTCATGAAGAGTCAGAAACGACTGAACGAGTAAAGAAGAAGATGTCCATCACTTGTCATTTACGCATTAGACCTTTTCTCCTAGCATGACTTGAATTACTCATTGATTAAGGTGAAGTTAACCCTTCTGGTTGATTGTTTTGGATTATTTTATTATTTCAGAATAGAAGAATTCATTAGATGGGATGCTCAGCAATCATCAATGGATGCAAAAGAGGAGCACATCAGTTGTATCATGGCTGAGCAGGGAGAAAAAGAGAGAAGGTTCTGGAAGTCTAACAGAAGTTTGGCCAGGGACTGAAAGCAATTGAAAAAGTATAAGGAAGGCTGAGTGTGAAGGCACGCTGTAGGAAGCGAGGGCTATGTGTTTGGCTACCCAAGCGGTGATGGGTTTACCCTTTATTATACCTCAAACCTTAAAATAAACACTCTTGAACCTTGTTACAGATAAACAAAAATGTGTTTAGTGAACACAGGAAACGGTAATTTCAAGCAGGAATCTTGAATGTTGAATCAGAAATGTATAATAGAAAACAAAGATTGTAGATTGAGTTTAATTACACAAAAAATAAACCTTTTACTGTATTAGAAATAATATGAGGTAAAATCACGGAAATTATAAAGAAATAAAACTATATTGATTGAGAATGAAGGCTATAAAGACTATATGAGGTAAGCACACAAACTATGAGGAAACTATAAAGTAAGGTACAGGCATGTAGCCTGGGGGGGCGCTTGAGGGGCTTCACCCCCCCCCCTGAAATTCTCAGAATGATCTGCGAGAAGGCCTTACATTTATTATTTAAACTGTTATGTTTATTCATATCATGATCTGATCACCATGCTCAATATATCCCATATGCATGGGGGTACTGGGATAACAATACAAAAGGTTTGCTAGGGTAGATCCTCTCCCACCCAGACTCACCTCCCCCCGAAGCAAAATCCCAGCCCCCACCCCCCAAATCAAAATCCTGACTACTGGCTTGGTAAGGTAGGAACAGTAGAGTCTCACTTATCCAACATAAACGGGCCGGTAGAATGTTGGATAAGCGAATATGTCGGATAATAAGGAGGGATTAAGGAAAAGCCTATTAAACATCAAATTAGGTTATGATTTTACAAATTAAGCACCAAAACATCATGTTATACAACAAATTTGACAGAAAAAGTAGTTCAATACACACTAATGCTATGTAGTAATTACTGTATTTATGAATTTAGCACCAAAATATCATGATGTATTGAAAACATTGACTACAAAAACGCGTTGGATAATCCAGAATGTTGGATAAGCGAGTGTTGGATAAGTGAGACTCTACTGTACTAGGCTGTGAGGTGAGGTATATCAAAGTATTGTAGCACAGCGGTAGTAGTATGAAAAGCAATGGAGCGCAGGATGAAGCGACACTTCGAGACGTTAGTAAAAGCAATATACAAAGCTTTACTGAATGAAGCATAAACAGCACAAACAGACTCTTGCCTACGACAAACAAACACAGGACTGATCTGTTCTCCAACAGATCTCAAACTCGACTCGAACTCAAGACAGACTGAACTGATTCAATAGATATGCACATACTCTTGTGTCTGGATCCTCCCTAGTTCCATCCACACACCAAGGTCATCATAGCTCATTAGTGATTAACTCTTTACACACTATTACACACTCTGGATGATGCAATCTGACTGCAATGCAAACATGGCACAAATTACATTTAAACACTCTCATTACACAAATCTCACATTGACAAGGTAAGTACCAGCTGTGAGGTGATAGCTTTCTATAATGTAAGCACAAGCAGTGGTGGTATATGCTTTAGGCTATGATGGTAACTATAAGCTATGAAATATACTATCTATGCTATAGGTAGGTACAAGCTATGCTGTGACTATAAGGTAAGTACAAGGCTATGAGGTAAACTATTATATCTATATGGTAAGTACTATCTAAGATCTATACTATAGGTAGGTACTAACTATGGTGCTAAGCACTTCACTATGGGGTAAGTATGTAATTTAGGTTGCCTGTTTGAATTTGCCAGGCCAAAGAACCCAGACCAATTCTAAGACCTATCTCTAAGAGGTTTTGCTCTGGAATGAAAATGGAGGGGAAAAGGCTCTCGCAGCAGTTCAGCAAATCAGAAGCTTCTGGTGCAAGCAATAGAGCGACTGAGTTTAAACAATTTAGGAACAGAGTCAAACTTACAATGAAGACTTTATTCAAAGAACTTAAGTTCTTTGACCTGAGTCCCCTCGGGTGAGAAGGGCGGGGTAGAAACGATATAAATAAATAAATAAATAAATTAGTAGATAGGATACTAACAGGGCCAAGCTATCCATCTAACCCACAGCGGACCTCTTTCCATGCTCATAGAAGAAGAGCAAAGGAAACAGCTACTTTGCGTCTCCTTTGTGGAGAGAAAAAGGGGACTCTCAGCATATCTTCTTCCTATATGCAGTAGAGTCTCACTTATCCAACTTAAGCGGGCCGGCAGAACGTTGGATAAGCAAATATGTTGGATAATAAGGAGAGATTAAGGAGAAGCCTATTAAACATCAAATTAGGTTATGATTTTACAAATTAAGCACCAAAACATCATGTTATACAACACATTTGACAGAAAAAGTAGTTCAATAGGCAGTAATACTACATAGTAATTACTGTATTTATGAATTTAGCACCAAAATATCATGATGTATTGAAATCATTGACTACAAAAATGCGTTGGATAATCCAGAACGTTGGATAAGCGAATGTTGGATAAGTGAGACTCTACTGTATATAAAAGAGTGATGGAATCACGGCGACCATCAAAACAACAAAACTAAACACCCCACAACCTCAAAAATTGACAGCACAACCCCTCATCCATGCCTCTAGGTTGATACAACAAGAAGAAAATAAAAATAAAGTCCTAATTAGAGGAAAAGGAATCATTGTTTTTATCCAATTGCTGCCAGTTAGAAGGCTAAGCTCCACCCACTTGGTCTCCTAGCAACCCACTCAGCCCAGGGGACAGCAGAGTTAGGCCTCACTTAGGAGAGACCCCTAAAGGCCATCCAGTCCAACCCAATTCTGCCATTTGACAATACAATCCAAGCACTCCCAACAGATGGCCGGCCAACCAGCCTCTCAATAATAATAATAATAATAATAATAATAATAATAATAATAATAATAATAAGATCATACAATCCTAAGGTTAGGAGAGACTCCTAAGGATCATCCAAGTTCAACTTCCTTCTACCATGCAGGATGACACAATCCAACCACTCCTGACAAATGCCCATCCAATATCTCCACAATAATAATACACATCGAATCATGGCATCAGACAGTTAGGAGACACCCCTAAAGGCCATCCAGTCCAACCCAATTCTACTATGAAGGACACAATCCAAGCACTCCCAACAGATGGCCACCCAGCCTCTCAACACTAATAATAATAATAATAACGGTGATGGGCACACTGGGTGCTGTGCCAAAAGATCTCAGCCGTCATTTGGAAACAATAGACATTGACAAAATTACGATCTGTCAACTGCAAAAGGCCACCCTACTGGGATCTGCCCGCATCATCCGAAAATACATCACACAGTCCTAGACTCTTGGGAAATGTTCGACTTGTGATTTTGTGAAACGAAATCCAGCATATCTATCTTGTGTGCTGTGTCATACAACAAAATAATAATAATAGTAACAACAACAACATCATACAATCCTAAGGTTTGGAGCGACCCCTAAGGATCATTCAGATCAACTTCCTTCTACCATGCAGGAGGACACAATCCAAGCACTCCTGACAGATGGCCATCCAGCCTCTACATAGTAATGATGATGATGAACATGATGATGATGATGATGATGATGATAATAGAAGCATAGAATCCAAGAGTTTGGAGAGACCCCTAAGGGCCATCAAGCCCAACCCTTTCTACTGTACAGCAGGACACAATCCAAGCATTCACAACACATGGACAACGTATAAATACTATACAATACTACACAGGGACATAGACCCCCTCTACCCTCACTACTTTCACAGTACACAACCAAATGAATACTAAACAGAAAGACAACCATACAACAGACATTCAATACCACCACTACCTCAACAATTTCTCACCAACACCACCAGACAACGCCACAGCAACGCGTGGCCGGGCACAGCTAGTACTCCATAGACCTGGCCATGAATCTTGTCCAGCCTGAAACCTCTTTTTGTCTTCTGTCTTATTTTCAGTAACTCTTTCTTTGATGGATTGTTGTGAGTTCTCCGGGCTGTCTGGCCATGTTCCAGAAGAATTCTCTCCTGACATTTCGCCCACAACTTTGGCAGGCATCCTCAGAGGTTGAGGTGTCTGCTGGAAAATAAATGAGTGAGGTTTATATATCTGTGGAATGTCCAGGGTGGGGGAAAGAACCTTTGCCTGCTTGAGGTATCTGTGAATGTTGCAGTTTGCCACCTTGATTAGCATTTTTATGGCCTGCAGTTTCAAGGCTTGGCTGGTTGCTGCCTGGGGGAATCATTTGTTGGGAGTTGTTAGCTGGCCCTGATTGATTATTTTCTGGAATTCCCCTACTTTTTGAGTCTTGCTCTTTATTTACTGTCCTAATTTTAGAGTTTTTTGAATACTGGTAGCCAGATTGTGTTCATTTTCATGGTTTTCTCCTTTTTGTTGAAATTGCCCACATGCTTGTGGATTTCAATGGCTTTTCTGTGTAGTCTGACATGGTAGTTCATCAAGTGCTCTGCTATGGCTTGCGTTAGTCTGCAGTACCTTTCATGTTCCTTGATTCGTTTTTGGGCAATGCTACATTTGATGGTCCCTAAGTAGACTTGTCCACAGCTAGATGGTATACGGTAGACTTCTGCAGAGGTGAGAGGATCCCTCTTGTCCTTTGCAGAAGGTAGCAGTTGTTGGATTTTATTCATGAGTCTGTAGATGGTTTGTATATAGTGTTTCCCAGCAGCTTCCCTATGCAGCCAGTGGTTCCCTTGATGTATTGCAAGCTTTCCCTCTGGGTGGATCTTTTTTTGATGTTTCAGCAAAAAAAGCCAGTTTGTTCAGAAAGAAAGACTTTTTAAAATGTCAGTTATTCCTGAAAAAGCAGCAACAAAGAAATATTATTTTAAAGTCATCTCTCTCTATTACAAAAGTTCAGTCTCCTCGTGGTTTGGATGAGGGACAATAAGGGAGGCGTTTCTTCTGGCAAAAGCTCTTTCCGCACTCCGGGCATTTAAAGGGTTCCTTCCCCCGCGTGTGTCGCTTGATGAAGATGGAGTTGTCGCTTGAGTTTGAAACTTCGTCCACACTCCAAACACTGAAACCATTGTGTTGTCGAAGGCTTTCATGGCCGGGATCACAGGGTTGTTGTATGTCTTTCGGGCTGTGTGGCCATGTTCCAGAAGCATTCTCTCCTGACATTTCGCCCACATCTATGGCAGGCATCCTCAGAGGTTGTGAGGTATATACCGTGCTTTCCGTGTGAAGCCCTTCCCACAATCCAACCTCTGAGGATGCCTGCCATAGATGTGGGCGAAACGTCAGGAGAGAATGCTTCTGGAACATGGCCACACAGCCCGAAAGACATACAACAACACTGAAACCATTATTCCCCAGTGTGGATTTTTTGATGTCGTATGAGGTCTGTCTTCCATGCAAAGCCCTTCCCACAATCCAAGCATTTGAATGGTTTTTCCCTAGAGTGTGTTGCTTGCTGAGCAATTAGACATCTTTTCTCTGTAAAAGAGCTTTCACACTCTAAGAATTTAAAGGGTTTTTCCCCCAGTGTGGATTCTTTGATGTTGTATGAGGTTTGCCTTCAGTGTGAAGCCCTTCCCACAATCCACACATTTGAATGGCTTTTCCCGAGCATGAGTAGCTTCATGATTGGTGAGACCCGTCTTCTGAGTGAAACTCTTTCCGCACTCCACGCATTTAAAGGGTTTTTCCCCAGTGTGGATTCTTTGATGTCGTGTGAGGATTTCCTTCCGTGTGAAGCCCTTCCCACAATCCAAGCATTTGAATGGCTTTTCCTCAGCATGAGCAGCTTCATGACTGGTGAGACCCATCTTCTGAGTGAAACCCTTTCCACACTCCAAGCATTTAAAGGGTTTTTCCCCAGTGTGGATTCTTTGATGTCGTGTTAGGATTTCCTTCCGTGTGAAACCTTTCCCACAATCCAAGCATTTGAATGGCTTTTCCTCAGCATGAGTAGCTTCATGATTGGTGAGACCCGTCTTCTGAGTGAAACCTTTTCCGCACTCCAAGCATTTAAAGGGTTTTTCCCCAGTGTGGATTCTTTGATGTCGTGTGAGGATTGCCTTCCGTGTGAAGCCCTTCCCACAATCCAAGCATTTGAATGGCTTTTCCTCAGCATGAGTAGCTTCATGATTGGTGAGGCCTGTCTTCTGAATGAAACCCTTTCCGCACTCCAAGCATTTGAAGGGTTTTTCCCCAGTGTGGATTCTTTGATGTCGTGTGAGGATTGCTTTCCGTGTGAAGCCCTTCCCACAATCCAAGCATTTGAATGGCTTTTCCCCAGCATGAGTAGCTTCATGATTGGTGAGGCTTGTCTTCCTAGTGAAGCTCTTTCCGCACTCCATGCATTTAAAAGGTTTCTCCCACAAGTAAATTGTTTGATGAGAAGTGAGATGTCCCTTCAGAATAAAAGACTTTCCACACTCCAAGTATTTAAATGGTCTCTCCCCAGAATGAATTGCTTGATGGTAAATCAGATGCATCTTCTGAATGAAGCTCTGTCCACACTCCAAGCATTTAAATGGCCTCTCCACAGTATGAGTAGCTTGATGATAGGTGAGATTTGTCTTCTGAGTGAAACACTTTCCACACTCCAAGCATTTAAATGGCTTCTTCCTAGTATGAATTTCTAAATGACGAGTCAGGCTTATCTTCTGAGTGAAACACTTTCCACACTCCAAGCATTTAAATGGGTTCTCCCCAGTATGAGTAGCTTGATGAATGGTGAGACTTGTCTTATGAGTGAAACACTTTCCACACTCCAAGCATTTAAATGGCTTCTCCCCAGTATGGGTAGCTTGATGATAAGTAAGGCCTAACTTCTGAATGAAGCCCTTCCCACACTCCAAGCATTTGAATGGCTTTTCCCCAGTATGGGTAGCTTGATGATAGGTGAGGCTTATCTTCTGAGAGAAACACTTTCCACACACCAAGCATTTTAATGGCTTCTCCTCAGTATGAGTAGATTGATGATAAGTGAGACTTATCTTGTGAATGAAGCCCTTTCCACACTCCAAGCATTTATATGGCTTCTCCTCAGTATGAGTAGATTGATGATAGGTGAGGCTTATCTTGTGAATGAAGCCCTTTCCACACTCCAAGCATTTGAACTTTTTATCTCTGGTGTGAGTTGCTTGATGACGAGCAAAGCTTTCCTTATTACAGAAACATTTTCCGCACACCAAGCACTTAAAGGGCTTCCTCTTAGCGTACGTTGCTTGCTGACCAGAGAGGCCCAGCTCCTTCTTCTCTCCACAGTCCTGGTATTGAGATGATTCCCCTTCTCTGTCAGTTGCTTGACAACAAAGAAAATGAGAACACATATTAAAAAAACAAAATCTTGAGAGGTATCATTCAAGTGTTCACCAGCAATTTAGGTAATCAATCCCATTGCTGAGCTTTTCTTACTTCAAGAGTTTCCTTCTACGCTTATCTCAAAATCTCCTTTAGAAAAGAAGGTGGAGTGGTTTGAATTTTGGGCTATGGATCTTCCAAACACTTATTTGTTGGAAATAGCAACCTTCTACGAGCTTCCTATACTAGTTATTTGTTATGTATATAATTGAGATTGCTTACTATATTGTATGCATATATTGGTATGCAGTGTTCCCCTTAACTCTATCTTGTTTGAGGTTGTGGGAGGGACTAGTGTTAGTCCATGCACAAAAGAGAAGAGACTAAACTAGAATGCTTAAAGAACAGACTGTTTAAACTCTGAATCAATAAGCAGTGTACTCGTATGCTGAATACATGACATCTGTAAGAAAATCAACTATGTTAACTTTTAACAAAGACTATTTAATTTTTGGGCCTTGAGAGCATTATTTAAAAGCAATTTTTTTTTATGGGAGAGTAGATTTTTTTGGGCAACTGAAATAACACTTCTGAAGATCTGGCATATCTTTGTTCCGAAAACTTCAAAGAGATAACCAGTGATATCAGTCTAAAAACTATGAAAACGAAATTGCTTTGCAGGAATACTAGTGGATATTTACCACTAAGGAGAAGATTGACTCAAGCGAGTTTTATGTTTATTCCTGATGGTGTGAATACCAATTAATCTCAAAAAAGGGTCACGCTTCCAAATGGCTAAGACGATTCTGGTTTTACAAAATGTTATGATCTCAAAAAAGTCGTAATTTCCAAAAGGTTATGCCCTTCAAAAGGCTATGATTTCCAAAAATATTTGATTCCCTGCTCAGTCATGGAAACCTACTGGGTGACCTTGGGCGAGTCACACAATCTCAGCCCCAGAAAACCCTGTGATAGAGTTCTTCAAGGCTTGCCCTAAAATGGAAATGACAAGAACAATGGAAAAACGACACAAGCTGTTACAATATGATATAAACAATTGGTTTCTTTCCAACCTCTTTCAACACTGTGTTGATTTCAAAAAAGACACCTGGGAGTTTCTGAACCTCTCCACATCATGTTGGACCTATAGGGAGATGCTATAGTTGAATGGTACATTTAATGTTATTTTATCCTGCTGTCAACCTATGCTAAACTTGGTGAGTTATCCCCCACCCTTTACATGACATTCTGTGGCTATGTCATTCTGTTGCTAATACTTTTTTTTTATATATAAAAGAAGGAGCCTTACTTAAAGAGGACACAGTCTCCACATTTTCCTTCATGACTTGTTGATAGAAGGCCCTTTGATCCGGATCGAGCAGGGCCCACTCCTCCTCACTGAAAGACACGGCCATTTCTTGGAAAGTCACCTGGACAAAGAAACATTCATGGTAAGCAGGAAACACTGACCCCAGACAGAAAACCAGTTGCTTCTGGTGGCTGATAGAAATGTCCATCTTTACACAGGGTCTTTGCTGCAGGTTATCACCTACAAAGCCCTAAATGGTTTGGGACCCACCTACCTTAGAGACCGCATCTCCCCCTACGAACCCACACGTTCTCTGCGCTCGTCGAGGGAGGCCCTTCTCTTGCTCCCACCACCCTTGCAGTCGTGGTTGGTGGGGATGAGAGAGAGGGCCTTCTCCGTCGTGGCCCCCTGACTTTGGAACTCTCTTCCTAGAGAGATCAGGCAGGCCCCTACCCTCCTCTCCTTTCATAGGAGCTTAAAAACCTGGCTCTTCCAAAAGGCCTTTGATACCTCATTTGATGTTGGACTGATCCATCTGCCCATTTTATAATAGCCCCCATTTTGAGATGTTGCCAATGCTATTTTGCACTTTATTGTCCATTTCTACTGGCACATTCTGTTCTGGATTTCATGAATTAGTCTCCTGTTTTAATATTGTATGTTTTTCGTATGCTTCTTGCCGATTTTAACGATTGTTTTATTGCTATTGATGTTTTACTGGTATAATTGTTTTATAGTCATGTTACTGATATTGATTGTTTTATCGGGCTAGGCCCCATGTAAGCTGCCCCGAGTCCCTTCGGGGAGATGGGGCGGGGTATAAAAATAAAGTTATTATTATTATTATTATTATCATTATCATTATCATCATCATCATCTTGGGTGGAAAGAGGGGAGAATAGCAGTGCGAAGAGGTCAACGCAAGTCTGAGTCCTTCTTGGCCTATCAGGGATTCCATCACCTACCTGATCTGGTGTCACAGAAGGTGTGCTGCATCCATCAAAAGGAAGAGGGAAGCCAGTATGTAGTGGTTCTGATTCACCTCCTGTAGGAATAGAACAGGCAAGGGTGTTTTATTGGCCATGGTCTCCATTTCTGGTGGTACCATCTTCCTAATGGTAAAAGTTGTTCAATAATGGAGTATGCTGTGACCTGAGAGTGTGGTGGAGTCTCTTTCTCCGAAGGTTTATAAACAGAGGTGGGATGGGCACCCATTAGGAGTGCTTTGAATGTGTATTCCTGCATGGAAGGGAGCTAGGACTGGATGGCCCTTGTGGGCTCTCCCAACTCTAGGATTCTGTTATTTTGTGATTCTATGATTCAATCAAGGAAGGCAAGACCTGAGCAAGGCTAGGGATGAAAAGGTGCCTTCAGGCCCACTTTGACTGAGGGTGATTCCATGAATGAGGGACCTCCAAGCCATCTGATCCTAAGCAGGTCTGGCTCATGTCTTGGCGATTCAGGACAGCCATGGCTCCCTTGGTGGAGTCCATCCCCCCTGCAGTCCAATCTCTCTCTTTTCCTGCTGTCTTAGCCCTGGGTAATTGTGATATGGCCGCATTACAACTATGTCAGTTCAGAAATCTTGGCTTCTAGTAGAAATTAAAGCTTGATTTTATCTGCAACCCGTGTATCTGCCTATTTAGCCGACGGCATCCACGAAACTCTCTTCTAGCACATTTCAAATCAGCTTTCTTCACTGTACAGCTTTCAAGTCATACAAAGAAAAGGTACCTTGCAGCCTCTAATTCATTAGTCAAAGCCACTATGAGAGCAGTTGACATCAGCAACAACCTCTGGCCAGGATACTTCAGCCCTTTTATACACCCTGATCCCCATTGGGCTCTTTGAGGAATTTATCCTCCCCCTGTTTTTTGGTGGATATTGGGGAGAAAATTGTATCTCACCCATCTAACCCAACCTAAAAATAGGTTCTCACCATGGAAATAGCATAGCAATATGTATAGCAATATGACATCCTTTCAACATATTCTCCTCTTAATCTGCGAACCATGCCCGGCTCCCTAAGCTGCCCCTCCTAGGGATTCATGGTATCCAGACCTATGACCACTTTGGTCATTTTTGCCCAGTTACAGCCACAGAGCGCTGTCGTTGTTTATTTAATTTGTTTTTTAAAGGAAGTAACTGGGAAGAAATAAGAAGTGTTTAGGTTTGCAACCTGACTTTTTTCCCTCTTTCCTATGAGTAGTGGCAATGGAAACACACTGGGAGCCACGGGCGGCAGAGAGAGTGGAGGCGGCTGCAAACCTCTCGGGGCCCCAAGGCTTCCTTGTAGTTGAACTGCCTGAAGCTCTGGCTTGGCGCTGCCTCTGAAGGTGGGCTGTCTCCCCGCAGCCCCTTCCCCACAAGGCCTCCTTCCCAGAACTGCCCTCCATTCCCAGCAGGAAAGGCAGGAGGGTCCTTGCTTGGCTCAGGGTCTAAGGCTTCTTGCTTTCCCACCTGCCCTGTGTCCTTGCAGCCAGGCTCCAGCCTGGGCAGAAGAGCCATCTCCCTCTTGGGAAGGCACACTCTCTCCTCCTCCACAAGCCCTGCAAGGCTCACCCAGTCACTCCTCCTCCTCCAGGAAGATTCCCACATGGCCAGAAGAGGAGGGACCTCGCCTGCAGGAGCTTCTCATTGGCCATTGACTTCCCCTCTAGGAATCCACTCCTTTGCTTTAACTCTTTGGAAGCCACAGAACAAAACTCCCCTCCGAAAGACATGGGGAGATGCTGCTTTCGAGGCATTTTTCCTAGGAACAGGAGAGGGTTTGAATAACTTAATAGAGGAGTTCCCACACTGAGATCCTCTGGATGTTTGGACTTTAATCTCACAATCCGAAATCCTTGGCCAAGGAAGAAGAGGCTTCTGGGAGTTGTAAACCAAAACATCCCGGGATCCCATACATTGAATAATGGTACTCTCAGTGTTATCAGACAGCATACCTGCTTATGGTATAGGTCTGTATTAGGTGATTCCAAAGGCCTTGAGTGAATCTACATTGGGATCAATGCAGTCTGATGCCACTTTCACTGCTATGGTTCAATGCTCTGGAATCATGGGGGCAGGAATTTACAGTGTCCTTAAGTCTTCTCTGCCAAAGAGGGCTGCTGCCTCCCCAAACTACAACTTGCATAGTTCTGAGCCATGGCAATTAAAAGTGTCATCAAACTGATGTCCGAAGCACCGGCATTCAAATTGATTTGAACCCGCAGCAGAGAGTTCCGCAGATCCATTGCAAAAGGAACAGAGCGGGACCGCAGCAGACTATTATTAAAAGATCTTTTTTTCTTCACTTTCCCCTTCCCTGAACTATGTAACAAATCCCCCCAATAAAAGTAGCATACATTTTATAACAGTAGCACTCTCTATCTGGTTATTTTGTGTCTCTCCTTGACTCCTTTTTCTTACATGTAATCCTCCCCCTCCCTCTCACTAACCCGTCCGTCCTTTAAACTCTGGCTGAGGCTCCTCCGCCATAGGTTAATACGGCGGACGATACAAATTGGCTCATATCTTTATCAAAATTACCCCTAGCACGCTCTTCTTTTAGTTCTAACCCTTCCTAAGGCTCCTGACCCAAAGACCACCAGCGGAACCAAAATCGGTCCAGTTTAAAGCTCCAGAACAGCTGACTGTCAAACGGAAGCCGACTGCTCTTTCCAAGCCTTATCCCGGACTTTTCTCTCCCCGCGACCCGCGGGGTTTAAGAGATCACCGGCCCATTCTGTGAGCTGTGGATGATGGATCGCTCTCCCTGCAGGGAAGACATAGTTCTCCAAGGACCCTCACCCTCTCTACAGCTGCTAGGAGGGTGCCTGGACGGGCGCCCTCCGCGTTTCATTCACACCTTCATAATTTTATGAATGAAAAGAACACTCTTCCCAAACCTACACCTGAACTTATGAAATCCTATACTTCCAAAGACTGCAACTCACATGTACCTCTTCCCCATGCTATTTCTATGAATTCCTTCCGCCACAGATGAACTCTTTTTCCAATGTATCCGTGAATTTTCATATTCTATGAACCTGGACACCCTCATGAATCACTGTTATATGAATTTCTAATCGTTGGGCTAACTTCATGAATTGTAAAATCATGCTGCTAAAACTCCATTTTTATGAATTTCCATGCTGGGTTCTCCAGATGTTATGAACTTCGTTCTTATCAAATATTTCCGATTGTTTATATCATTCATGATTCCCCTTTATGCAATGTAACTCAGTTTTATGGATTCTCCCTTATTTCCATGAAATCTATCTATCTGCCTATATGTATTTGTACTCTTTGGGATCCCCGAAAAATATGTATTTCTCCCAGCATGATTTATATTCCAACTTTATTTTATTTTTCATTTTATTTCATATAATTGTCAAGTCATGAAACCAAATAGGAAATATTTTGAACTCAACCTGAACCCCAGAACTTATCCCATTTCCTATGACCCAGGCTTCCTTTCCCAAAAAAACAAAAGGATAATCTGCCACCGCTAAACCCAATCAAATTCAAATTGCATGGACAATATAGGGCTTGAGTCGCCGAATTCGGAGTTTGCTGACCTAAAGGTGATTCGCCCCAAGGCAAACATTGTCATATCTCACCCAAAGGAAAAACCAGGACACCTCAGGAAGGCGCCCTGCAGAGCCTGTCAATATGGCTCATCACCACCCATCTTTGCTTCCATCTCTGACACCCCAAGGCATATCTAAAATCTGTATACGTGACAGAAACCCGGACACCCTTGATTGCTGCCATTAATAAATTAAGCACCCTTTAGAAATCGGTCTAGAAGGACTTAATCCGCCAGTTCCTGTCCTGTCACCTCATTGTTTCAATAACTCCCGCCTTCTCTTTCCTGATTGGCCCGAGTAGAGACAAAAGGCAGTTTCCTATTGGGCCAACGGAGCAAGGCGGGAAACGAAAGCCCGCCTCGTTCAACCTTCTATCCTATCAACGATCAGATGGGCGGGGGAGCAGGGCGGGAAATTCAAAGGGCTGTCAGACTGAAACTTTGTATAAATATGGCTTTATTTTGATTGTATGGTACCCTAGTAGACCGAATGATCGCTACTAGAGTCCTCTTCAGCTGAATTGCTCAATAAAGACTCCTTGGCGGATTTTCCTTCAACTTTGGCGGACCTTCTTCCTTTCGGCTTCAGGTTGTATTGCGGCTCGTAATTCTCCTTTTGGCTTCGCCAAGGTCCGTTCTCTCAGGACCGGATCGGGTCTCTCCTTAAGGGCCCGATCCCCTAAAACGCGGTCGATAACAAAACTGCATTAATTCTGCAGTGGAGATGCATCCTGGGAGGGTTACGCTGGGGGCCTAGACTTTAGCCCTGCAAAAGGGAACCACAAACAAATCTAATCAAGTTTGGCTGCTAGAACTGATCATTGTGTTGGCCTTTCTCTGAACATATTATAGGTGGCCGGGGTGAATTACATAAATAAAGTTTCACACAGGAACTACAGTGACATTTGGGAGGCCTCCATGTAGAACCACAGCGGTAATTGAAGCGGATGAGCTTGTTTTTGAAAGGTACTGGTGGGATTTCGAGGGGACTGACCTCAGAGGTTAAGAGCTATAGTTCACCCACATCGACAGAGCAATGTGCACCCAAGTGATGGATCTGGACGAAACTTGACACAAATATCCAATATTGAGATCGAACAGAATAGGCTTCCCGCATTCAACCTAATCTGACATGCAGCGGGGAGTTCCACAGATCCGGAAAGAAGTTCTGCTGAGCAAATCAATAAATGAAATGTGTGTTCCAACAGCAGCTTACAACATGTTTCCTTTTGCCTCCTTCCCTATCCCTAACAATGTAACTAATCCCAAATAAAAGTATCATTTCATTCTAACTTTCCTTTCTCATAGCAGTTATTTTGTATCCTTCCCTGACTCTGGCATAGGAACCTATCCTTTCTCTCTAGTAACAAACCTTTCACAATGCTCCCCCTTCCTTCTCAAGTTGCTGGCAGCCGCCGGTATCCGGCTGGAGTGCCTTCCTTTAAACCGTGGTTATGGAGATTCCTGGGTTTCCATAACCAAACATTAACAGATTGACCCCAAATTCACAGTTTCTTCCTGAACTAATACTCATAGCTGGGGTGGTTTAGCCTTCGGAAAGCCAAGATCGTCCTGTCTGATTATTCCTTTTGTCTATTTACCCAGCCGAACACATTGACAAAGCACTCGCCCATCTGATCTGCCTCCAGGTATTTGACAACTGGAATCTGGCAAGCTGCGCCAGACAAATATGTATATTTTCACCCCAGGAAATAATCTTTTTAAGCTATCAGTGCCACCATGTACACATTAAAACCACTGATTCATTCACAAATTCACTCAGTCGCCTTTGTCAAAGACTCGGACCACCTCCTCGCTCCTGATTGGCTGAGGAGCCGGAGTGGGGATAGCTCCCTGATTGGACAGGACGTTCGCGCCCTCACTTGAACAACCAATCAACATAGAGCGGGCGGAGGGAGGCAGGGTGGGAAATTCAAACCTCTCCGCCCTGTCTTTGCTATCTTCTGTTGTATGATATGTCTTGCTTGATGAATGATTGCGGTTTGACATCCTATCCAGCTGGATCGAATTAAACATCTCAGTGCTCCTTATTCAGCTTTTGGTGAGAATTATTTGGGATTGGGGGATCTCTGATTCGTAGCAGCTCTCTTCTCGCCAGGAGTAACTGACCCAAGGGAAGTCCTAGGTCCCTCTCCTTTCTAAGGGACCTCCAAATTCTAGCTAGATTTCAATTTGACCAACTTTGAATACTGGTGTGGTATGGGGGGGTACTGACTAGCAACTGCAACTCCAAAATGTCAATGTCTATATTCACATTTGGGCATATTGAGTATTTGTGCCAAGTTTGGTCCAGATCCATCATTGTTGAGTCCACAGTGCTCTCTAGATGTAGGGGAACTACAACTCCAAAACTTAAGGTCAATGCCGACCAAACCCTTCCAGTATTTTCTGTTGTCATGGGAGCTCTGTGTGCCAGGTTTGGTTCAATTCTATAGTTGGTGGAGTTCAAAATGCTCTTTGATTGTAAGTGAACTATAAATCCGAGCAACTACAACTCCCAAATGACAAAATCAATCCCCCCCCCAACCCCACCAGTATTCAAATTTGGGCATATTGGGTATTTGTATCAAATTTGGTCCAATGAATGAAAATATATCCTGCATATCGGATATTTACATTACGATTCAAACAGTAGCAAAATTCTGAATAATAATTATGAATTTTAGCAATGAAAATAAATTTATGGTTAGGGGTCACCACAAAATGAGGAAATATATTAAGGGTCGTGACATTAGGAAGGGTGGATGTGTTACCATCCTGCTGGGAGGCTTCTCTCATGTCCCCACATGGGAAGCTAGGGCTGACAGACAGGAGCTCACCCCTTCTGATGGATTTGAACCGCCAACCTTCAATTCAGCTGTTTTCCTGGCACAAAGGAAACCCATTGCAACCCATGGCTCCTGGGGAATAAGGGTATTCCCATTTAGTATGTAGGTGTGAATTAATCTAGTTTAACCTGAAGAAAACGCATGTTTAGAATTCTGAGTTTATTCTATAGGTTTTGATATTAATGGAATAATTTTGCACCGAGTCTATTTGCTAAGGTCTAAAGGAAAGAAGGAAATTATTAACAATTACCAGAGCTGCCTCCATCAATCCCCATATTAAATTCCTTGTAGAATTTAAAAGAATATTTGCAGACCAACTGGTTGTTTGTGAACTTGGAATGTTGTGATTGAAAATTAATTTGGTAATTTTAATCAATTCAAATGGATTGGCACTTAGTTACTCTTATGCTTGAAAGCAAGCTTCCTCAACTTTGATTTGTTCTCCAGACAAGAAAACAATCAAGATTTTCCAAGGGTCATTGTTAATTTAACATATCTAGAAACGGTCATATTGGGAAAGACAGTCCTAAACTATAGGGTCAGTTTAACTACACTTTTGTGATTTGTACCTCTCCTCTGTTTTCTATTACTTTTCATCATTCTCAGCATGACTCAATTTGCCTGTTCTTCAAACAACCTGATTATTTAATAGTGTTGCTGTTTATTCATCCAGTCGCTTCCGACTCTTCATGACCTCATGGACCAGACCACACCAGAGCTCTTTCAAGGTCAAGCCAGTCACTTCAAGGATACCATCCATCCATCTTGCCCTTGGTGGTCTCTCTTCCATTTTCCTTCCATTTTCCCCAGCATCATTCTCTTCTCCAAGCTTTCCTGACTTCTCATGATGTGGCCAAAGTACTTCATCTTTGCCTCTAATATCCTTCCCTCCAGTGAGCAGCCATCGGGCATTATTTCCTGGAGGATAGACTGGTTGGATCTTTTTGCGGCCCAAGGCACTCTCAGGATTTTCCTCCAGCACCAAAGTTCAAAAGCGTCTATCTTCCTTCGCTCAGCCTTCCTTATGGTCCAGCTCTCGCAGCCATAGGTTACTATGGGGAATACCATTGCTTTGACTATGTGGACCTTCATTGCCATCGACTACTGCGGGAAATTATAGAATAATCATAGAATAATAGAGTTGGAAGAGACCTCATGGGCCATCCAATCCAACCCCCTGCCAAGAAGCAGGAATACCATTGATTTAATTATGCTGGCCTTCATTCCCAGTGTGATGTCTCTGCTCTTCACTATTTTATCGAGGTTGGCCATGGCTCTCCTCCCAAGAAGGAAACGTCTTCTGATTTCCTGGCTGCAGTCTGCGTCTGCAGTAATCTTTGCACCTAGAAATACAAAGTCTGTCACTGCCTCCACTTTTTCTCCTTCTATTTGCCAGTTATCAATAGGTGTAGTTGACATGATCTTGGTTTTCTTGATGTTTAACTGCAACCCAGCTTTTGGACTTTCTTCTTTCACCTTGGTTATAACGCGCCTCAGCTCCTCCTTGCTTTCAGCCACCAAAGTGGTATCATCTGCATATCTAAGGTTGTCAATGTTTCTTCCAGCAATTTTAACTCCAGCCTTGGATTTGTCAAGCCCCGCACGTTGCATGATGTGTTCTGCATACAAGTTGAATAGGTAGGGTGAGAGGATACAGCCCTGCCATACTTCTTTCCCAATCTTGAACCAGTCTGTTGTTCCATGGTCTGTTCTTACTGTTGCTACGTAATGGAAATCAGTATTAATTCTAAAGGTTACTGAGGAAGGATCAAGTGCTTTCAGATGGAATGCACACAGACCCGCTCTTAAGCATATATACTGTTTGCGTTAGAATAGGGTGGGTGTGGTCTATAAAGACAGATAGGGGGGGAAAAGAAAATTGGAATGAAGGAATCAGTAAGGAATACTTCAGCACACTTTATTATTATTATTATTATTATTATTATTATTATTATTATTATTATTATTATTAAAATTATTTATACCCTGCTTTATCTCCCCTGAAGGGGACTCAAAGCGACTTAACAAAAAACCGTTAGCACACTGTTGAAAATATACAATATATAAATATTAAAACAGAATTAAACGTAAACAGTACTAAACATTTCGCAGTTGAAACCATTCAAACATATCTGAATTATTTCTCCTTCAAGCAAAATTAGTTATTACTGAATTATAGTTTTCCACAAAAAAAACTGAAAATGTTTTTATTAAACACTAAATATATAATTTGTTTTAGATATATATTTAATCCACTTTAGAATGTTAGGGAAATTTTCAAAAAGGAGAAAGCCTTTAAAAAAGGTAAATCAACAGTCACAGCTGTAACAGCAGTTCAATAAATGAGAAGCTTCAAGTGCCAGCAATACAGCGATTGAGCTTAAGGAATTCAGCAGAGTCAAGCCTAAAAGTTATAAAAGACTATTAAAAGAACATAACTAGATAGGAAAGTGAATAGGGAGGGCCTAGCTATCCATCCAACCCACAGCAGACATCTTTCCAAGCTCATCGAAGAAGAGCAAAGAGAACAGCTGCCTTGCTTCTCCTTTGTGGAGAGAAAAAATGGAGTCCCAACATGAATCTTGTCCAGCCTGAAACCTCTTTGTCTTCTGTCTTATTTTCAGTAACCCTTTTTTTTGATATTTCATCAAATGAAGCCAGTTTGTTTGGAAAGAAAGATTTTTTTAAAATTCCAGTCATTCCTGAAAAAACAACAACAAAGAAATACTATTTTAAAGTCATCTCTATTACAGAAGTTCGGTCTCCTCGTGGTTTGGATGAGGGACAATAAAGGAGGTGTTTCTTCTGGCAAAAGCTCTTTCTGCACTCCGAGAATTTAATAGGTTATATTGCCTGTGTGTATCTCTTGATGAATGTGGAGGGCTCTCTTCAGTTTGAAACTTCTTCCACACTCCATGCACTGAAATGGGGTTTCCCCAGTGTGGATTCTCTGATGTTCTCTGAGGTTTGCCTTCCGAGCAAAGCCCTTCCCACAATCCAAGCATTTGAACGGCTTCTCCCCAGAGTGTGTTGCTTGATGAGCAATTAGACATCTCTTGTCGGTAAAAGAGCTTCCACACTCCAAGCACTGAAAGGGCTTCTTCCCTGTGTGAATGGTTAGGTGAGAAGCAAAGCATCCCTTCTGACGGAAGCTCTTTCCGCACACCAAGCATTGAAAGGGTTTCTCCCCCGAGTGAATTGTCTGATGAGTAGTGAGACTTCCCTTCCGAATAAAAGACTTTCCACACACCAAGCATGTATATGGCTTCTCCCCAGTATGAGTAGCTTGATGATGGATGAGGCCTGTTTTCTGTATGAAGCCCTTTCCACACTCCAGGCATTTATATGGCTTCTCCCCAGAATGAATCGCTAGATGGTAGGTGAGGCCTGACTTCTGATTGAAACTCTTTCCACACTCCAAGCATTGAAATGGTCTTTCTCTTGTATGAGCTTCCTGATGAGGAATAAGATTTCTTTTGTGACGGAAACTCTTTCCACACACTAAGCATTTAAACGGTTTATCCTCTACTTGATTGGCAGAGAGGTTTCCCTTCTGATTGAAAGCTCCCGCACACTCCAAGCATTTAAATGATACCTCTCCTGCTTGCGTTGCCTGAGTACACATAAAGCTTTGAGGGAAGCTCTTTCCACATTCTGAGCATATAAATAGTTCTTCGGTAGTGTGATAGGTTTCATGACTACTAAGGCTTTCCTTGTGAATGAAGCTCCCTCCAGATAAGTATTTAAAAGGATTTTCTCCTGGGTGCATTGCTTCATGGCAGGTGAGTGTTTCCTTCCAACTGAAAGTTTTTCTATTTTCCAACCATTTAAATGGTGTCGCTTCTATTAACATGTTTTGGAAACAAGGGAAGTAAAAGAAAAAGTTATATTAGATTAAAATTCTCCTTAAATCATTACAAATTATACCAATTACAATATACATTTAGTCAAGACTACCCTTTCTCACACTGGCTGTTACATAATTAAAGAAAACATCTGTTTTGTCTTTGCTTCTAAAATTATACAAAGATGAACATTTCAAAATAAATCATATCAAAACCAGGGATGGTGTAAATATAGCCTAAGTGTTTTGCCCAAGTCTCCCAGAACCCCCTGTAAAATAATAATAATACTAATCAACAGTTGCTGTGAGCTTTTCAGGCTGTTTGGCTATGTTCCAGAAGCATTCTCTCCTGACATTTCACCCACATCTATGGCAGGCATCCTCAGAGGTTGAGAGGTCTGTTGGAAACTAGGCAAGTGGGGTTTATATGTCTATGGAATGTCCTGGGTGGGAGAAAGAACTCTTGCACGTTGGAAGCAAGTGTGAATGTTGTAATTAATCACCGTGATTAGCACTGAATAGCCTTGCATCTTCAAGGCATGGCTGCTTACTGCCTGGGGGAATCCTTTGTTGGGCAGTGTTAGCTGGCCCTGGTTGTTCCCTGTCTGGAATTCCTCTGTTTTCTGAGTGTTGTTCTTTATTTACTGTCCTGATTCTAGAGTTTTTTATACTGGTAGCCAGATTTTGTTCATTTTCATGGTTTCCTCCTTTTTTAAAAAAATTGTCCACATGCTTGTGAATTTCAATGGCTTCTATGTTTAGCCTGACATGGAGGTTTTTAGAGTGGTTCTGTGTTCCCAAATAATATGTTTTTCCAGATTGGTTAACCAAGTGCTCTGCTATAGCTGACTTCTCTGGTTGCTAAACTAGGCATGGTTACTAGATCTATTTCAATTTGGTTTCAGGCCTGCTTAAGGGACAGAGCCTGGTCTCTTTGGTGTATGACTTACAGAGGGAACTAGACAGAGATGGAGAGGGTCACTGTTGGTTCCACTGGACCTTTCAAGTTTCCAGTATCGTTGACCATGGTATCTTTTGGGGCCACTTTGTCAACTTAGAATGGGAGGCACTGTTGTCCAGTGGCTCTGTTCCTTCCTGGAAGGGCAAACCTAGAAAGTGCTGCTGGGGAATTCCTGTTCAAGCCGTTGACCCTCATCTGAGGGATCCCTCGGAGCTCTGTTTTGTCCTTTATGCTGTTAACATATATATGAAACCCTTAGGTGAGCTCATCCAGAGTTTTGGGGTGGGGTAAATCTATATGCAGATGACACCTAGCTCTACTCCTTCTTTCCACCTAATGTCTCTCATCAGTAATGGGCTGGAGAAGGACAAAAAATCTGAAACTTATTCCAGACAAAACATTGGTGCTCCTGGTCAGTTGGAAGGCAGATACAAGAAAAGGCATTCAACCTGTGCCAGATGGGGTTACATTCCAACTGAAGACCGAGGTTCTGCAATGTGGGGTCTACTCCTGGACTCAATGAGACTCATTTCTATGGCTTCGGAGGAATGAGACTGATTTCTATGGCTTCTGAGGAAAAAAACCCTGAAACAATGGATGATTTTGGGGTTAACCACAAGTGTAAGGAAGCTTTACCCAGAGAGGACACGATCTCGAAATTCTCCTCCATGACTTGCTGGTGCAAATCTCGTTGGCCAGGATCCAAGAGGGCCCATTCCTCATCTGTGAAATCCACAGACACATCTTCAAAAGTCACCTGGAGACAAAAAAAAAAAAAGACACAACAAAATTGTGCTGGCATTAATGCTGCTGAATTGGAAGCTTTATCCATAAGTGATGGGATTGCAAAAGGCTACAAAAATTATTAAAAACTAAGTACAACATGAAGGAAATACTAGCGGAAAAACAGAGTTGAACAAAAAACAACTATTTACTCAGAAAATAAAAGGTAAAGGTGGAAATAAAGAATGGGGCAAAATAGTAAAAAATGTGATAGCAGCAACCCAAGCCTTAGGATGGAAAGAGCAAAGGAAATGGGAACTTAAAATATGGTATGAATATTTATCAGATTATATGATTCATGATTACATCACTGAAAGGACAATTAAATATACGAATAGACATCCTAAGGAGAACTGGGAGTCAAACTGGAAAGGGCTTATAGCCAGAGAAAAAGGCAAAGGAAAATAGAAGGAATTGAATCAGACAATCTTCATGATCAAACCAATAAAATAATACAAAGAGAATAATAATAATCATCATCATCTTGATTCTTATATCCCGCCACCATCTCCCTGAAGGGAATCGGGGCGGCTCACATGGGGACAAGCCCAACAATAACAAGTTAAAACACAATTCATTAGTTAAAACAATATAAACAACATAAATAAAACAACATAAAACAAGCAATTGCAACCCCAGTCAGAAAGGAAAACCAGATCATTTGTGACGGACATTTAAAAGAGCATATTGGATGGAAGGAAAAGGAAGACAGAGAGGTTCAGTCTGGGCCAGGGTAATATTCAAGAGAGTTAACTGTGCTTCCCTCCCCTCCAGGGATCCTGCTGCCTACCTGATCTGGTCTTGCAAAATCTCTTCTTAGCAAGGGATCATGAAAAAATGGGCTACTACCACTTGGCCATGTTCCATTGCCTGAGGGAGAGAGAACAGATATCAGGGAGGGTGAGACCAGTCCCTTTTCCAGGCTGGCCCCACAGTTCCTCACCCTTAGGAGCCTGCCACTCACACTCCATAACAGGTAACCTCTGTTAAGTGTTACCTACCCTATAATTCAGGGTTAAGGATGTTAGTTAAAGTGAGTTTGAGGAGACATGCAAGTCAGTTGAACTTTCTTATACCACACAGAACAATTAATCATTTAAACCTTTCCAATTCTTAATTCCAAAAGAGGTGAGAAAATTCAAACTGGAATAACATCAGCCTTCTTCCTTCCTTCATTCAGCATCATCCAGTTCACATCCAAGTGGAAGGGCTCTCTCAATTATCACCAACTGACTCCATTGATCAAAAACAAATTTCACTTTTAAATCTTCCTCTCCTTATAGAGCCCCTTCCCTGCCATGACAGCCTTCTCTCTGCTATAATTGGTTATTTTCAGTTTCAGACTCATACAAGCTCAAAAACATCTTTGCAAGGTCCCTCTATTGTCATTTTCTAGTAGCAGTTTCAAAGAGGGTTGGCTGGCCCGCCATACTTGCAGGTTTAACTTTTGCGGGTTTCATTAACATGGTCTCTCTAAAAATCTGTTGGTCCTCCTGCACAACTCTTATCAAACTCCAGGAAGGTAATAAAAATCAGTTTGTTATTTGTGTGTTTTCACTTTTCAGAGGATCCTGAAACATAATGTGACCAAATGTAAAATATTACTGTACTGGGTTGCTGTGAGATTTTTGGGCTGTATGGCCATGTTCCAGCAGCATTCTCTCCTTACGTTTTGCCTGCATCTGTAGGCAGCACCTGTGGGCGGAAGATGTAGGTGAAACATCAGAGAATGGCCATACAGCCCGAAAAACTCACAGCAACCTAGTGATTCTGGCCATGAAAGCCCTTGACAATACATTATGTATTCTTTAACCAAATATTTCTATATTAGTGCAAATCTAGTCAAAAGTATATCCTACACCACAAAATAAGTAACTCCCTAGAGTATAGCCAGCAATCCATAGCCCTGTTTCAAAGTCAGTTGTTTTTTTTTTTTTAAAGGCTTTCATGAGACTTAAACTTCCAGGAGAATTTCATGCACATGTCAAAATTAACAGCCATGTCCCAGGAACCCTGAGGAGGGAGACTTTGGAACAAAATAAAATGCAAAATGATTTATGGGGCCAGTGTGGGTCAAGTCCCCCAAAGTCTCTGGTGTGCAGCCCCCAACCCTTAAAAGTATTCGCTCCCTTGGGAAAGTTGGAGTTAGGGCTCATCAAGATAAAAGAATGTTGAGAAATCACTTCCTTGTCTCAATAGGTCATCATCTTGACCACAGAGAACCAGTATTTAAATGATACAAGGTGGAAACAGCTACATTTAGTGTTCCTTCTGTAAGTCCAAAACACACAAAGTGAGGAGTTCCTATGGAGAGCTAGCAAGGCTCAATGGGCAGTAGAGGGTGTGTGAAGAGAAAGTACTGGCCCAAGTCCGACATGGACTCCAAGGGATAAAAACAGTCATTCGCCCTTACCTGTTTCATTCCCAATCTTTTTGCCTTACACACTTCAGGGTTCAAACAGTTAGGTCATAGAAACTCTCACCAGTGTTGGATGTACTATCGTGCTTAGATGTGCTTAAGCACAGGGCCCCATTGGCCGGAGTGAGGGTGGGGGGCATATTCCTGCCAATTTTTTTTTAAGATGGATTTTGTTGATGTGATGAAATTTTAAATGTGAAGGCATTCTGTTTTGGAGCAATTCCAGACATAATGATAAGAGTTGATAGTTGATATGAGAATGTGCCATAAAGCAGGCAGTGTAAGTCTACCAGGCCTACCTCCTTCAGGTCAGATGGGGGGGGCCTTATAATTTAAGAATTATGTCCTAAATCCAGCACTGGCTCTCACAGAGCTGCAAGGCACAAAGCTCAAACATTTTAAGACTACTCAAGAGGAGATGATGATCCTCATCCATCCCTTACCAACTGTAATAGATTCCCTGTCTCCAAACTGGATAGTGCTAATAGTGCCCGGAAGAGACTTTTCCACCTCATTGGTCTCAGCTGTAAACGAGTCCTGCACCTGAAAGAGAAGCAAGGAACATAAAAGAATAATAATAATAATAATAATAATAATAATAATAATAATAATAATAAAAAGAAGAAGAAGAAGAAGAAGAAGTAGAAGTAGAAGTAGAAGTAGAAGAAGAAGAAGAAGAAGAAGAAGAAGAAGGCGGCTCTGGCACAAACCAGTACAGGTGGTCCCGGTGGTAATTGGCACACTGGGTGCCGTGACAAAAGATCTCAGCCGGCATTTGGAAACAATAGACATTGACAAAATTACGATCTGTCAACTGCAAAAGGCCACCTTACTGGGATCTGCGCGCATCATCCGAAAATATATCACACAGTCCTAAATGCTTGGGAAGTGTTTGACTTGTGATTTTTTGATACGAAACCCAGCATATATATCTCGTTTGCTGTATCATACTATGTTGTTGTGTCAATAATAATTATTTTATTTTTATACCCCACCTCCATCTCCCCACAGGGACCCGGGGTGGCTAACATGGGGCCAAGCTCAAAAATAAAGATTAGAAATGTGTGTGTGTGTGTGTGTGTAGGTGGGGGGACCCTCTTTCAACCAATTCTAGTTTTTTCCATTATATAGAATACACTTTCCTTAGTTTTAGCGGGAAAATCTTGCCACTGTTTGTTCATTGGGCTCTGCTTTTCATTCTGAAGGGAAGGGCTATTGCTGAGATGAAAGAAGTACTTTAAATAATCCTGGTATTGTAATTTCGGCTGGTCCAAGATTTTCTCTGTCTGAGAAAATCAAGTCTATATATTGTGCTTTCAGGTCCCTGCTGACTTATTTCTATCTGTGAATTACATACAGTTTCTTAGGCAAATAATATTCAGTCATCATTTGGTCAGTTCCTTCTTCCGAAATACAGTTTACTGGAACTGTCAGAAGGACAAAATTGCAATCACTTATTTTCCTAAGTGAGTTGTACAACATCCATAACATGTGGATATTATGTTTCAAAACTATTATTCTTGGTTCCTTGGAATTACTAAGGTGAAACTGTCTCACCTGGGGCTTCTTCTGCTTTCGCTCCTTTTCTGCCCGACTCAGAAGGAAACCTTCAGCCAAAGCCACGGCCTGGGAACTGGTCTCTGCCCCACATTCCCTCACCCAGCGCTCCATCTCCGCAGGAAGGACGGCCAGGAACTGCTCCAGGAGCACCAGGTCCAACATCTGGGCTTTGGAGTGCTTCTCTGGCTTCAGCCACAGGCGGCAGAGAGAGTGGAGGCGGCTGCAAACCTCCCGGGGCCCCTGAGCCTCCTCATAGTGGAAGCGCCGGAAGAGTAGGCATTGAAGGTCTGAACGGAGCAGACTGCTTTCCAGATTTTGCTTCAAAGGGTCCTTCCAGAATGCTCCACCTCTCTCTGCCCCAATAGCAGAAAATGTTTCTAACTGGAAGCCAGCTGGCTTTTGCCTTTCCATCTTTGTTCAGTGCTTCTCAGGTGCCTCCAAAGTGGATGAAGAGTGTAGCCAAAGGCAAGGATTGAGTGCGCTGAAAGTGCCTGAAAAAAGAAAACAAGATAATAATGAAACTCTCATACTGAGGCTTCTGGGGCAAGACAAATGATTGACCATGAATGTGTGAGGGGAGATGCTGGGATAGGGAGTTAATCAATCATCTGACACCCTGACTGTTTGATGAGTCAGTTCTCTCCGTCTGCTCACCCGAAGGACCACTTGATGCAGCAGCAAAAGTGGCAACCAACAAAACAACAGCTCAGTCGCTGTTTTACTGCTGATCCCAGCAGGTCTACTTACTTTATTTTACAATATATTTACAATTACTGAAAGCCATAACTCTCTGGACACATGACACTTTTCCAATCGCAAGCTTGTCTGTACAAGCAGGCACCTCCTGTATTCCTCAGTTCACGATGAAAGTTCCGGTCAAACGGAAGCCCTGACCTATTGGTCCTGTGAGCAATCAATCAAGCTGGCTTGTGCTTAACCCATGCGCTGCTGGAATGCTCTGCTGGAAACACCCAACAGCATAACTTGATATAACATTTCACTTTAACAACAAAATACACTAACAGAATGTTAAATAGATGGCTGGCTTCTCACTATGGATAGACGGCAAAAGCCTAGATTCAAAGAAAGGATCCTGAACTTCTCACAGAACAAAGTCAGGGTCCTCTCAGTTGTTCCCACCCCCAAATCTCTCTTCTTATTTGTGAATCCACTGCATTCTCAAACTTAGGCTGGATTTACACTACCCTAGCACCCAGGATCAGATCCCACATTATCTACTTTGAACTGGACTATATGAGTCTCCACTGCCATATAATTTGAGATAAGCAGATCATCTGGGATCAGATCCTGGAATATAAAGGCAGTGTAGAAGGTGCCTCAGGTGCCTCCAAAGTGGATGAAGAGAGTATTCAAAGGCAAGGATTGAATACTCTGAAAGTACCTGACAAAAGAAAACAAGATAATAATGAAACTCTCATAATGAGGCTTTTGGGGCAGGATAAATGTTTGACCATGAATGTTTAATAGATGCCTGGCTTCTCTATAGGGATAGAGGGCAAAAACCTAGCTTCAAGAGTCCTAAACTTCTCACAGAACAAAATCAGGGTCCTCTCCGTTGTTCCATCCTGCAAATCCTTCCTATTCCTTTCTCTTATTTTGTGTATCCCTCTGAATCCCTTGTTTTCTCAAACCCAGTCTTTTGACTGTGGTTATTGCAAGTCTTCCCACCCTGCAGACCCCATAGCTCCCACCCAAGAGATTCTGTTGCCTGAAGCTAAGGTCTAGGAAGCCTCCTTTTCTTGACCTTGCAAGAGAAACAGGGGGACCAGCAAAGGGTCTCTTCCACTGAATGTAGAGATCCCTTGATCCAGAGCCCCTTCCTCCTTCCACTAGACAAGGGGGTCTTAAGCCTGCCTCCAATGCTGCCTCCCAAATTCTGCAGGAACAACCCCCTCAGAAGATAATGTTCATGTCCAAAAAACATTCACATCCTTCCCTCTCTCCACCCTCCCTTTCTGGGACAGAAAATGAGGGAGACCACTTTTGGCTCTGTCCCTCGCAAACCCCTCAGAGGAGCCCCTGCAACTGAAGCCCCCTTTGGCAGGAAGGCCCATGCCAACTTTGGCCCTCCCTCCAGGTATTTTGGACTTCAACTCCCACGGTTCCTAACAGCTTACTTACAGTCTAGTAATTGTGGAAATTAAAGTCTAGAACTCCTGGAGGAGGGGGCGAAGTTGGCCCAGGCCTGATTCAAATTGTGTTCTTTTTGTGTTGTCCAAAGCTTTCATGGCCGGAATTGCTGGGTTGCTGTGAGTTTTCTGGGAAATGTGAGTTGTTGGACAGCAGTGTAAGTGGGAAGGCTGTGGATGAAGTCAATAGAATGAAGAAGCAAACATGAAGTGGGTTGCTGTGAGTTTTCCGGGCTGTGTTCCAGAAGCATTCTATCGTGATGTTTCGCCCACATCTATGGCAGCCATTCTCAGAGGTTGTGAGATCTGTTGGAAACTAGCCAAGTGGGGTTTATAAATCTGTGGAATGTCCAGAGTGGGAGAAAGAACTCTTGTCTGAGGAAAGTGTGACTATTGCAATTGGCCAGCTTGATTAGCATTAAATAGCATGGCATATTCAAAGCCTGGCTGCTTCCTGCCTGGGGAAATCCTTCGTTGGGATGTGTTATCTGGCTCTGATTGATTCCTATCTAGAAGTCCCCTGTTTTCTGAAAGTTGCTCTTTATTTACTTCCCTGATTCTAGAGGTTTTTTTAATACTGGTAGTCAGATTTTGTTCATTTATTAGTTTACTTCGTTTATATCCTGCTCTTCTCACCCTGCAGGCGACTCAGAGCGGTGTATAACATATATTTAGGCAAACATTCAATGCCTCAATTATATGAACATTATAAACATAAAATAAAATCATTAAAACAGTAAACATAAAAATAATTTAAAACCAGTAACATTAAACACGATCAATCTAATACACAATTATCACATTGCACCAATCCTTAGTCATAATTCAGCTACTTCATTTCTAACCGAGTCATGACAGGATGCTGGATTGCATTTCTGTCACTCTCTGAAAGCCTGTCTGAATAGCCAATTCTTAACCTGTTTCCTAAATGCCAGGAGGGAGGGGGGCAATCTGATCTCATTGGGAAGGGTGTTCCACAGCTGAGGAGCCACCGCCGAGAAGGCCCTGTCTCTCGTCCCCACTAATCATGCTTGTGAAGGTGATGGAACTGAGAGCAGGACCTGCCCGGCACATCTTAGTGCTCAAACTGATTCATAAAGGGAGATGAGTTTTGATAGGTAAACTGGAGCCATTTAAAGTTTTATAGGCTAAAGCCAGCACTTTGTATTGTTCCCGCTAGCAAACTGGCAGCCAGTGGAGCTGACACAACAGGAGTGTTGTGTGCTCCTTGTACGCCTCTCCAGTAAGGAGCCTAGCTGCCACAAATTGGACTACTTGAAGCTTTTGAACAGTCTTCATAGGCAGCCCCATGTAGAGCGTATTGCAGTAGTTTATTCAAGATGTAACGACAGAGTGGACCATTTTCATGGTTTCCTCCTGTCTGTTGAAAATTGTCCACATGCTTGTGGATTTCAATGGCTTCTCTGTGTAGTCTGGCATGGTGGTTATGAAAGTGGTCCAGCATTTGTGTTCTCAAATAATATGATGTGCCCAGATTGGTTCATCAATGTTTTGCTATGGCTGACTTCTCTGGTTGAATTAGGCAGCAGGTCCAGCTAACACCTCCCAACAAAGGAAGCAGCCAGGCTTTGAAGCTACAACTCTACTCAATGCTAATCAAGGTGGCCAGCTGAAACATTCACACTTGCCTCAAACAGACAAGAGTTCTTTCTCCCACCCTGGACATTATTCCACAGATATATAAACCTCACTTGGTTAGTTTCCAACAGACCTCACAACTACTGTGAATGCCTGCTATTGATGTGGGAAAAACGTCAAGAGAGAATGCTTCTGGAACACAGCCCGGAAAACTCACAGCAACCCACTTCATGTTTGTTTTTTCATTCTATTGACTTCACCCACAGCCTTCCCACTTACATTGCTGTCCACCAACTCACATTTCCTTATGAACATATAGAAGAAATAGGACACTGGAGAGTCTTGTGCAAATTGATTTTAAGGGAGTAAGCTGCTCCCTTAAGCTGCTATCTGGTATTTTCACTTACATATGCTTGTTTAAAGTAAAGGTAAAGGTTTCCCCTGATGTTAAGTCCAGTCATGTCTGACTCTGGGGGTTGGTGCTCATCTCCATTTCTAAGCCGAAGAGCCGGCGTTGTCCGTAGACACCTCCAAGGTCATGTGGCCGGCATGACTGCATGGAGCGCCGTTATGTTCCCGCCAGAACGGTACCTATTGATCTACTCACATTTGCATGCTTTCGAACTGCTAGGTTGGCAGGAGCTGTGGCTAACAGCGGGCGCTCACTCCGCTCCCAGGATTTGAACCTGGCACCTTTCGGTCCACAAGTTCAGCAGCTCAGTGCTTTAACACACTTCGCCACCGGGGCTCCCCATGTTTATAGAAAGGCACTATTTGGAAGAAACTAAAGGTCTGTAGCTTTACCTATTGATACTTCTGCCTTCAACCCTCATGCAGATATTTACAGAGTAGAAATTAAAGTTTAAAGTCCTGGATAAGGATACAATGCATTTCTCAATTCCCACAGGGGAGAAACCATCAAATATTGGGAGTATGCGAGTTCAGATTTGCATTACATCCAATAATTAATATGGGGTGGATTTCCTAAATGCTTTCACTGGATAACTTTGTAGTTGGAAAAGCAATGTCATCAGAGAATCCAGAGAGATGTAAAAATGTTTCAGTGCTTGGAATAGTAATAATATTTATTTACATCCCGCCACCATCTCCCTGAAGGGACTCCACAGTACACATATAACATACAACGGGTAAAAATGGTACAAAAGTATAAAACAAGTCATATAAAATTATAACAACAACCCCCGTCAACACATATAGCATAAAATCAGAATAATACAATGTTAAAACAACAGTAGATAATTGCAATCATTTCACAAAGTGCCAAATGGGCCCATTTACAAGTTTCACTCAGTGCACTTTGCCCAGCTCATTTTATGTTTTTATTGCTGTGTTTTTCATGTGTTTTATAATGATTGTGATTTTTTAATGCCTTTTAAATTTATTTGTGTGTTTTTGTATTTGATATTTGTATTTGATATCACTGTATGCTGGTTTTATATCTGTAAGCCGCCCCGAGTCCCTCTGGGGAGATGGTGGCGGGGTAGAAAAATAAAATTATTATTATTTATTATTATTCAGCCTACTCAAGGTCAAAGGCCTGTCTGAACATCCATGTTTTCAGGTTGGAATTGAAGGATTGAAAGGTGGGGGCTAATCAAATGCAAAGAAATAGCTATTCCTCTTTTCAAAAGAGAATTTCTTTTTCTCTCTGAAATGTTAAGAGGCTTCCAAATACTGCATTATATATAATCCTGAATTTGGGTAGATAAAACAGTGATATTTCTTTCAAAGGAAGGTAAATGAAGTGAATTTGGGATAAGAAATATACAAATCCAATATGACAATGCGGTCTGGAGAGAGAAGCTGGGATATAAATTAAGCAAGTTGAAGAGCAGCTGGCAATTAGGAGCTGCTAGCAATTAGGAGATGGAGTGGCACAATGGGCTAAACCCTTGTGCTGGTTGAATTGCTGACCTGATGGTTGGTAGTTCAAATCCATGAGATGGGTTGTGTCCTTATCCGTCAGCCCTAGCTTCCCATGTGGGGACATGAGAAAAGCCTCCCAGCAGGATAGTAACATTCACACTTGCCTCCAACAGACAACAGAGTTCTTTCTCCTACCCTGGACTTTCCACAGATATATAAACAGCACTAGTCCAATTTCCAACAGACCTCACAACCTCTGAGGATGCCTGCCACAGACTTCGGCAAAACGTTAGGAGAACATGACCAGACTGCCCAGAAAACTCACAGCAACCCGATGTTCTTTTTGGCTGTGACTGTGGTTATTGTAGGGCTCCCCCCCCCCCCCCCCGCAGGTCCCACAATCTCAAGTGGTAGTAGTCCATCTTTTCATGATACCTTAATAAGAAGAGATTATATAAGACCAGATAAGGTAGGCAGCAGGATCCCTGGAGGGAAGAGTAGTTCCCTTGTCCCTTGAATATTGCCCTGGCCCGGACTGAACCTCCTTGATTCGTGTCTGGGCAATGCTATCTACAGAACCACTAACCAACAAATGCTACATTCAGCAAAGGACAAGAAGGATCATCTCGCCTCTGCAGGAGTCTCCTGTATCCCATGGAGCTGTGGACAAGTCTACATAGGGGACCACCAAACGCAGCAACGCCCAGACACGAATCAAGGAACATGAAAGACACTGCAGACTGATTCAACCAGAGAAGTCAGCCATAGCAGAGAACCTGATGAACTAACCTGGATACAACATATTATTTGAGAACACAAGGCCACTCTAACAACCACCATGTCAGGTTAAACAGAGAAGCCATTGAAGCAAGCATATGGACAATTTCCAAAAAAGGATGAAACCATGAAAATGAACAAAATCTGGCTCCCAGTATTCAAAAACTCTAGAATCAGGACAATAAATAAAGCAACACTCAGAAGACAGGGAAATTCCAGACATGAAACAACCAGGGCCAGCTAACACCGCCCAACAAAGGATTCCCCCAGGCAGTAAGCAGCCAGGCCTTGAAGATGCAAGGCCATTCAATGCTAATCACTGTGATTAATTACAACATTTATACCAACAGACAAGTTCTTTCTCCCACCCTGGACCTCATTCCACAGGTAAATAAACCCCACTTGCCTAGTTTCCAACAGACCTCTCAACCTCTGAGGATGCCTGCTATAGATGTGGGTGAAACGTCAAAAGAGAATGCTTCTGGAACATGGCCAGACAGCCTGAAAAACTCACAGCAACCATTCATTATTACAGTAGAGTCTTGCTTATTCAACTTTTGCTTATCCAGCATTCTGTATTATCCAATGCAGTCTGCTTTTTAGTAGTCAATGATTTCAATACATTGCAATATTTTATTGCTAAATTCTTAAATACAGTAATTACTAAATAATGTTACTGTTTACAGAACTGCGTTTTCTGTCGATTTGTTGTAAAACATGATATTTTGGTGCTTTATTTTCAAAATCATAACCTAATTTGATGTTTAATATACTTTTCCTTAATCCCTCCTAATTGTCCAACATTTTCGCTTATCCAATATTCTGCCGGCCCCGTTACGTTGGATAAGGGAGACTCTACTGTATTATTATTGTTGTTGTTGTTATTTTACAGGGGGTTCTGGAAAGACTTGGGCTAAACATTTGGGCTATATTTCCACCATTCCTGATTTAGATACGATTTATTTTGAAACTTTCATCATTATATAGTTTTTGAAGCAAAAACAAAATAGCTGTTGTCTTTAATTACATTGCAGTCAATGTGAGAAAGAAGCCGGACTTGGCCACAGTGGTCCATGCTCTTGTTACATTCCGATTAGACTACTGCAATGCACTCTACGTGGGGCTGCCTTTGAAGACAGTTCGGAAGCTTCAATTAGTCCAATGGGAGGCAACCAGGTTGTTAACCAGAGCGGCGTACAGGTAGCGCACTAATCCTCTGTTACGTCAGCTCCACTGGCTGCCGATTAGCTACCGAGCACAATTCAAAGTGCTGGCTTTAGCCTATAAAGCTCTAAATGGTTCTGGCCCAGCTTACTTGTCCGAACGTGTCTCCCGCTATTATTATTATTATTATTATTATTATTATTATTATTATTATTATTATTATTATTAACTGCATTTCTATACTGCTTTTCTCACCCTTGGAGGGGACTCAAAGCGGTTTACAACATAATAAATGGCAAAATTTAATGGCTTACACACACACACACACACATATATATATGTATCACATATTTAAATAAAAAACATACAACTGTAGATTAAAGCAATTAAAACTATAAAAACATCAAACATCGACATATGTATGAAACATATTACAGCAATTAACATAGGTCCCTTCTCTATCCCCACCACCATCCGCCATCTCCCTCTCCATAGAGTTTCAACCTATCTTTATATACCCTCCCTGCTCCCAAAGGGAGCAAGATGGTGGAGGCCCTCGTAATTTAAGATCTCCAGGGGAGGCCCTGCTCTTGGTCCCACCAGCCTCACAGGTGCGGCTGGTGGGGACGAGAGACAGGGCCTTCTCAGTGGTGGCTCCTCGACTGTGGAACTCCCTCCCTAGTGACATCTGGCAGGCTCCATCCCTTTTGAGTTTTAGAAATAAAGTGAAGACCTGGCTATGCGAGCAAGCGTTCACAGAATAGGTTTTGTTGGTTTCAACTCGGTCTGGACTAAGGTTTATGTATAAGGTTTTGTGGATGCACTCCCCCTGAAGACACAGGTTTGCAGTCTGGGTGTTCTCCTGGACTCATCGCTGAGCCTGGAACCCCAGGTCTCGGCAGTGGCCAGGGGAGCCTTCACACAACTCCGCCTTGTGAGCCAGCTGCGCCCGTTCCTTGGGAAGTCTGACTTGGCCATGGTGGTCCACACTCCGGTTACATCCCATTTGGACTACTGCAACGCTCTCTACGTGGGGTTGCCTTTGAAGACGGCCCGGAAGCTCCAACTAGTACAACGGGCGGCAGCCAGATTAATAACTGGGGCGGCTTACAGGGAGAGTACCACCCCCCTACTTAGCCAGCTCCACTGGCTGCCGATATGCTACCGAGCCCAATTCAAAGTGCTGGTTTTGACCTATAAAGCCCTAAACGGTTCTGGCCCAATCTACTTGTCCGAACGTATCTCCTCCTATGAGCCAGGAAGATCCCTAAGGTCATCTGGAGAGGCCCTGCTCTCGGTCCTGCCTGCCTCGCAAACGCGGCTGGTGGGAATGAGGGACGGGGCCTTTTCGATCGTGGCTCCTCGGTTGTGAAACACCCTCCCCAGAGATGTACGACAAGCCCCAACCCTTTTGAGTTTTAGAAAAGCCCTGAAAACATGGCTATGTGCCAGGCTTTCGAAGATTAAATGATAAAGACGACCCGGACTGATTTACGGCTACAGCACGAGGATTTTGGATGAACGGATTTTTAACCATGTTTTATATTTTTATATTGTTTTAATTGGATTTTCATTGCTATGTTTTAATTATGTGTAGCCATCGAATTGTTGCCAATTGTGTACACCGCCCTAAGTCCCTTCGGGTGAGAAGGGCGGGATATAAATGTTGGAAATAAATAAAAATAAAATGAATGGCTCAAGTATTTTGTATTGTTTTAAATCTGTAAGGTAAAGGTAAAGGTTTTCCCCTGACATTAAGTCCAGCCGTAACCGACTCTGGGGGTTGGTGCTCATCTCCATTTCTAAGCCGAAAAGCCGGTGTTGTCCATAGACACCTCCATGGTCATGTGGCTGGCATGACTGCATGGAGCACCGTTACCTTGCTGGAGCGGTACCTATTGATCTACTCACATTTGCATGTTTTTGAACTGCTAGGTTGGCAGGAGCTGGGGCTAACTGGGCGCTCACTCCGCTCCCGGGATTTGAACCTGGGACTTTTTGGTCCTCAAGTTCAGCGGCTCAGCGCTTTAACACACTGTGCCACCAGGGGCCACTTAAATCTGTATTTAACTGCTTTATGTTTTATTCTTTCGTGTTGTTGTGTATTGGCATCGAATTCTGCCAGTTTTGTAAGCCACCCTGAGTCCCTCTGAGTGAGAAGGGCGGGATAAAAATGATGGAAATAAATAAATAATAAATGATTATCTTGACTAAATGCATCTTACAGGCCCCACAGCTCCCAACCAGGGTATTTTGGTGCCTGAAGCCAAGGCCTGGGAGGCCTCCTTGTCCTGATTCCTGCAAAGAAGCAGCGGGAGCAGCAGAGGGGCTCTTCCTCTTCCTGTGGGGCAGGCACTGAAGGCCTGGGCCGCCTTAGAGGCCTCCACAGCCCCCTCCTCCCTCCACTGCCGCCTCCAAAGCTGTGCCGCCTGAGCCTTACTGGTGAAGGCCCTGCCTGCTGGCCCAGACCCTCACTGGCCACTCCCTCCCCGCCCTCCGGCCCTACCTGTCAGCCCTGAAAGGAGCCTCCAAATCCCCTCAGAAGACGACGCCTGCGCCCAGAAGACATTCCTCAGGAGGGACCACTTCCGGCCCCGCCCCCGCCAACGCCTCCGAGGAGTTACGCAGCGGAAACCGGAAGGGGAGGCGCTTCCTTTTCCGCTCCTTCGCCTGAGCTTTAACCTTTCAGGGGCGGGAGGAGAGGCAGCCGCGTTCTCCTCAGGGGGAGAGAAGGGCTGACTGGGCCTGACGCAGGCCTCGCCTCTCGCCAAGCCATTCCTACAGGCCTGGAAGTCTCCAGTCAGATGCTGTGGGAAGTTTACAACAAAGGAATGAGTGAATGGTGCGATACTCACGGGATGCTCTGGTAACCTCGCATTGTACACATACACAAAGGTGTTGACACCCACAGTCCGTTCTGGTACACTAGAGTCTCACTTATCCAACATAAACGGGCCGGCAGAACGTTGGATAAGAGAATATGTGGGATAATAAGGAGGGATTAAGGAAAAGCCTATTAAACATCAAACCAGGTTATGATTTTACAAATTAAGCACCAAAACATCATGTTATACAACACATTTGGCAGAAAAAGTAGTCAAATATGCAGTAATGTTACGTTGTAATTACTGTATTTACTAATTTAGCACCAAAATATCACGATGTATTGAAAACATTGGCTACAAAAATATGTTGGATAATCCAGGATGTTGGATAAGCAAGTGTTGGATAAGTGAGACTCTACTGTATATTATATTACTAGCTATGCCCAGCCATGTGTTGCTGTGGGGGTTTTCTTCGTGGCATTTAAGGTGGCCTAGAAAGGATTCCCCTAGGTACCCTGTTTCCCCTAAAACAAGACATCCCCAAAAAATAAGACCTAGCAGAGGTTTTGCTGAATTGCTAAATATAAGGCCTCCCCTGAAAGTAAGACCTAGCAAAAGTTTTGTTTGGAAGCATGCCCGGCACTCACCAAACAAAAAAGCCATAGCATGCAAGATTGGTAAATGTACATACCAGTTGTATATGGAAATCATGGTAGTAACAAGAAATTCTTGACAGAAGTCACAGTTTGTCTGGTTTGGTTATGTTGGTTTGTGATGACAACTATTGTACAGTATAGAATAAATGTTCATTTTTTTGTTCAACAATAAATGTGAATTCTTCTTCATGGAAAAATAAGACATCCCCTGAAAATAAGACCTAGCGCATCTTTGGGAGTAAAAAATAATATAAGACACTGTCTTATTTTCGGGGAAACACGGTATGAAGCAGCCAGGCTTTGAAGCTGCAAGGCTATTCAATAGTAATCAAGTTGGCCAACAATGGAGTCCCTTAGGTATGAAGCAGTTAGGCTTTGAAGCTGGAAGGTCACTCCTTGGAAAGTGATGAGTATTGTGGCCAAATTTGGTGTGATATGGACCAGTGGTTTTGTTGTTAACTCTGTCCTAATTACAGTAGAGTCTCACTTATCCAACATAAACGGGCCAACAGAATGTTGGATAAGTGAATATGTTGGATAACAAGGAAGGATTAAGGAAAAGCCTATTAAACATCAAATTAGGTTAAGATTTTACAAATGAAGCACCAAAACATCATGTTATACAATACATTTGACAGAAAAAAGTAGTTCAATATGCAGTAATGTTATGTTGTAATTACTGTATTTACGAATTTAGCACCAAAACATTGCAACATTTACTACAAAGACATTGACTACTAAAAGGCAGACTGCCTTGGATAATACAGAACATTGTATAAGTGAAGCTTGGATAAGTGAGACTCTACTGTATTAATATCGTTCATTAGGCTGCTTCCCACTCCAGCTCAGGTCCTCCAGTGGAAAGGTGGCGCCAAACTCTTCAGTACAATCCATCCGAGGTCCCTGTGGCTGCCTCTAGGAAGGAGCATAACTCTAGCAGGAAGGGGCGAGACTAAGGCCAAGAGTGACAGCAGGGCATACCTGAGACAGGCAGGTATCACCCTCTTGGATGGAGGAACTCCACTGCATACACGTCACTAGTTGTGCCACTTTGATGCCTCCTCGGTGCAGCCTTGTTGGTATTACTGAATGATTGGAAGGCCATTCTGCATCTGCCCTCCATGGAAAGCAAAAGAAGAAGAAGAAGAAGGAATTGTTAAGGGCAGAGCAGTGCAAAGAGAGGGGATATTAATCATCTCAATGTGATGGAACTCTAAAAGGCTCTTTGGGAACAAGTGAAAGCCCAAGATGACCATGCACGCAGTGAGCCCAGAGTTGGGAGAAGGGCTTGATTTTGTTCTAGCTCAGCACAAAGGGGGATTCTTTGGAGGAGCCATGCAAAAGGAATCGGGGAAGGAGGAGTGGGATTTGTGTGCACAGCAAGGCTTCAGGCTGTTCAGCTACCAGGAGGCCAGTGGGCCAAGAGAGGTGTGCAGCCGCCTCCACTCTCTCTGCCGCCTGTGGCTGAAGCCAGAGCGACACTCCAAGGCAGAGATGCTGGACCTGGTGGTCCTGGAGCAGTTCCTGGCCGTCCTTCCTGCGGAGATGGAGCGCTGGGTGAGGGAATGTGGGGCAGAGACCAGTTCCCAGGCCGTGGCTTTGGCTGAAGGATTCCTCCTGAGTCGGGAAGAAGAGGAGAAATTCAAAGAGCAGCAGGTGAGTGGATTTCCTCTGAGACATTTCAAAAGGTGAGTTATATTTGTTTGCAAGAATAGTGAAAATGCTTGAACAAATTGCAGTCCCTGGTGAGTGAATTTAAACTCCCCTTGAAGACATGGTTTGCAGTCTCAATGTACTCCTGGATTCAGCCATAAACCTGACACTGGGTGGCCAGCAGTGCATTTGCTCAGTTAAAAGTTGGATGCAACTGAATCTGTTCCTGCAGATGAGTCTGATGTGGCCAGGGTAATGTATATGGCCTAGTCACTTTCTGCCTGAATGGCTGTAATATGGTATACTTTGACAAGCTAGACCAGGCAGAGGCAAACTTTGGCCCTTCAGGTAGGCTGTTAGGAATTGTGGGAGTTGAAGTCCAAAACACCTAAGAGGCTGAAGTTTGCCCATGCCTGAGCTAGACCATGAGAAGGGCAACCAAAATGGTCAAAGGCTTAGAAGCCATGACTCCCTGTGAGGAAGAGTTAATGGAGCTGGGTATGTTTAGCATGGAGAAAGGAAGGGTGAGAAGAGAGAAGAGAGCCACATTTAAAGATTTGAAAGGCTGCCCCATTGAGGAGGGGTGTGGCTTGTTTCTATTGCTCAAGATTCTAGGACATGGATTCAGATTACAAGAAAGGAGAGTCCCCCTAAACATTGCAAAGAACCTTCTGGCACTGGGAGCTGTTCAGCAGTGGAATGTGCTGCTGCTGGGAAGTGTGGTGGAGTCTCCTTTGGAGGTTTCTAAGCAGAGTTTGGATGGCCATCTGTCAGGAGTGTTTCGAATGTATTTCCCTGCCTGGTAGAAAGGAGTTGGACTGGATGGCCCTTGGGGTCTTTTCCAACTTTATGAATCTATGGAGCTCCAATTGAAGAATATTTTAAAACATCTGCTGGTTCAAAGAGCTGCAACCAGCAGATTGACACAGCTTCTTGTAACAGTTCCATTGGTTCCTGGTTGAAATACAAAGACAATCCAAAGTGGTAGGATTCAAAAACATAGTCTTTACTCTGGAATGCATACACTAGTGTGCAGGTCCCTTCCTCCTGCAAAGGTCCTACTACTGCTTGCAGCCCCTTCCTCCTGCAAAGGTCCTACTACTGCTATTGCCAGGACACATTGCTTTGGCTCAGCACTAGTCCCATGGCTCTCCTTTCAAATCCCTCATGGAGTGGCCTTGAGCTCAGGAGGGCTGAAAACTCCCCACTGCTTTCCTTCTTTTCCTGAAAACCATGCAAGAAGTCCACCTGGCTTTGTCCTTTTCCTAATTTTCTTTTCTCCTTCCTGTCCTTGGTGCAGAACATCTTTCTGAAAGAGACAACTGAGGTGAAGAACGAGTGGGCCATGCAAGATTATAACAGAGCATCCACCGCAGTGGGTAAGGATTCCTCCTGGGTCTGTCCCAAATAGTTGAGTTGTGTGCATTGCTTTCCTTTCATGTTGTTGACGTGTCCTCCCTAGCTCTTGGACATTCCATATGTCTGTGGTGATTCGGCCTCCTCACCCGAGACAGACAGACAGAAAAGTGACCTCATCACACTGGGCAACTACCCAGTTGAAATCCTTTGGCTGCCTCCTTCCTGCAGAATTCTGGGATTTGTTGTTCATTGAGGCCCAGGACCTCTCTGACTGAGCAGTTGAAACCCCTGTCCCTAAACTATTAGCCCCAGAATTTTGCAGGAGGCAGCCACAGGGTTTAAAATGGACAATTACTCTAGTGCATTTAACTTTTGTGGATTTGATTATTCACAGATGTGGTTAAAATGTTCTCTCTAAGAATCTCTGGGTCCTGCAGTGACTCTCCAGAGGTGGACCACAGGATTATGATGGAGGCTTCGGGACTTCTAGGGATAACACTTCTCTAGTGATCTCTAGTCCCTCCAATGGAATTCTGTAGTCAGTTTCCAATGGTCTTTGAAGGACCTAGAAGTGCTTAGAAATTCCTAGAGAGGTGTTCTCTCAGGTGAAAAAAGTGCCATATCTTTCGTTTGTGTCTTTTTACTGTACTCTTCCTTATGCACTGCCTTGGAAGCTGATTCCTTTTTAATAGTGGTTGTGTTTTGAATGTTAGACTAGGGATCCTGGAGACCAGGGTTCAAATTCCCACTCAGCCACACAAACCCACTGAGTGACCATGGGTAAGTCACACTCTTTCCGCCTCATAGCAAGGTATGGCAAACCTCTCAATGAAACCCCTGCTAAGAGAATCCCATTATAGGCTCACATCATGCCATAATTGCCATAAACTGGAAATAACTTTACGCACACAACACTAGCAGGGGAATGCAACAACGGGGGGCAACATGGAATGCATCCTTGGGAAATGCCAGCCACTCCACTCCCTTCCCCTTTCTCAGCCTCACTGCTTCCTCTCAAAAGAGTCTGCCAAACAGTGACACATATTCTTCTGTAGCATAAGCTTTATAAAGTTTTCAGTGATACAGCAGATGATACTCTGCACACAAATGTGGCAGCCCTTTCATTGATATGGCCTCGCATCCTCTTACAGCCTTATTGGTCTCCCAAATGAATTCTAGCCAGACTACTCCCAGGTGGTGATCAAATTTCCTATCACAGGATCCATGCCACATTAGCCTGGGGTGCCTCTTCCCAGGGCAAGGCTGAGAGAAACTGAGCTCTGAAGGGTTATATGGCACAGAATTAAAGAAAATCCCAAATGTGCAAGTGTGATCCATATCTTCCTCACTGGTTAGTAAGTCTGTTCTTAGTCTTCCTACCTTTTCCCCAGGTTCAAACTACCAAGTGAATTTTGAAAAAGTATCAAACAAGACGACTAATACAAGTTAATTGAATTTTACACTTGTGTCCTTTGTTTAATCTCTGTTTTATGTATTTTAGTATGTATTTTGTAAAAATATGTTTTAATATGTATGTTTTATAAAACACTTTTTAATATGTGTATCTGTGGTATTTTTACAATGTGTGTGTGTTTTAATTATTCTGTAACCCACCTCGAGCCACGAGGTGAGCTGGGTAAGAAATAAAATTGTTATTATTATTATTAATAATAATAATAATAATAATAATAATTCTTTCGTATCACTGGATAGCTTTTAAAATTGGCCATGGTGCTAACAGGGATCTAAAGCAGTCACAGCTCTCCGCATTTGTTAATTGTTTTCGCATCCCTGCCAAGCTCTGGACTACTTTCATTCTGCTGTCATGTTCTAACTGTCTTTGTGTGTATACTATGGCATTTGTCACAGATTATAGACAGATTGGAGCCATTTCAGAAAAGGGCAACAAGAATGATAAAAGGTATGAAGAGCAAAGCTTATGAGAAAGCTTGGAGGAGCTGGCCATGTTGAGTTAGTAAAGAAAAGATTGAGGGAGTGACATAATTGCGCCCCTTTAAATACCGCAAAGAGGAGACTGCAGACTCGTTTTCTACTGCTCCAGAAGACAGGACCAGGTCTAATGGTACAGGAGGGTAGACTGTGGTTGAACATTAGAAGGCAGGGTCTCCTTTTCTGGATGCCTTCAAGAAAATCCTGGACATTTCCCTGCAATGGATGCTCTAGCTGGAGATCATGCACTGAAGTTGGATTTGTGGCTCATGAGGCCCCTTCCTATTAAAGTATCTTACATGTGTAAATGAAAAGACTTGAATGAGAAATAATGCTCTCTTTTCCTCCTGTCTGTTCTCTCAGGAGGTGGAATGAGAACCCGGCTTATATGTCCAAGCACATCTTTTCAGTCTGGTTTGAGAACACCTTCTGCAAGACAGGGCGAGGTAAGGATTCGGATCTCTGGTGGGCCAAAGGAAGGGCAGGCTGGAAGGAAGGACAGGACTCTTCATGAGTCTCCTATTTTGCACCCTGCATATTGGATTTAAGATGTCTTAAGACACATAACAACATTTTGAAGATCGAGCCAGAGGTTCTGTGGAGTGTTTTAACTATGTGAATAGGTTTTTAATTCTGGTTCTGATGGTTTTAACTGTTTATTTAATAACAGTTTCATTATTTAATTGTATTGTATATCTGTATAAGAAAAACTGTTGTCTGTGTTAATAATAATATAATAATAAATTTATTCTTATATCCCGCCCCATCTCCCCGAGGGGACTCGGGGCGGCTCACAGCAATAATAAAAACAGTGACAAATTACACATTGTAAAATCAAACATGAAAAGCAGTCATACAATCAATACATGTTAAAGAGAAGTACTAAAGAGAACATATTTGAATTATCCCCCATGGCTAGGAATCAAAGTCCAAGATTCCATCTAAGCACTTGGAAGAACTTCTTGATTGTGCAAATGTGGAATAAATTGCCTAGGAGGATGGAAAACACATTGTTTTTGGTAGTCTTTAAGCAAAGATTGGATGTGCATCTCTCAGGAGTGCTTTAGTTACGTAGCAGAGCAGAGTGTTAGAAGTGGCTGTTCAATGACATCATACAAGAATAGCTCAGAACTAAGTAACATCTAGGTATTTCAGGTAAACAACATATTTGATGGCAGGAAGCTCCAGCAATTTAGTTTCCTTGAATTTCAGTGTTGGTGAGGCTCAGTAAACTCACTGAAGAACAGCCCATTTGCAACCTCTATATAAGCACATTGATTGCAGCTTTTTGAGACCGGTTTCGTGACAAAACCAAGAACACGAAAGACAGCTGACAGTATGCAACCTCAAGAATAGGCAGGAATGATATATTGATGATACCTGTTCTCTTTTCTGACTTGGGGTTTGCATGTTCAGCTTGTGGATAATTGGTCTTTCAATAGGTGAGCTTCCAAGATGTGGCTGTGGATTTCACTGAAGGGGAGTTGGCCCTGCTGGATCCAGGCCAGAGAGTCCTTCACAGAGAGGTGATGGAGGAGAATTGGGGACTCCTCTCCGACCCAGGTAAGGCTTCATCTTACTTTCAGTTGATCAAATCCATTTATAAATTCTGAAGAAAGAAAATCCCTTCTCAGTTCTTTTTCAGTTTTCCCATCTGGAAGTGTGCTGGTTTCTGACTGTCTTGTCTTAGGAAGCTGTTCACAGTTATATCTTGGTTAAGATCACAGTATTGTTGGTTCACCACATTTATGGGTTTGACTTTTGTGGATTTGATTAAGTGTTCTCTCTAGAAAACTCCAGACACTCCAGTGCAAATCTAGAGTCAGGTTCCAGTGGAAGTTGTACATAGAGTCAAGATGGAAGACCTAGAGATTCTTAGAGAGGTGTTCTTGCCACTAAAAAAAAATAACATTTTATAATTTGTGTTTTTCCACTTTCACAGGGGTCTTGTGCCCCAAACCTCAGTGAATGTGGAGGGCTGATATCCAGATGTTCTGCTAGACACAGTTGGTATCCTAATCAAGATATCTTTCCAGAAGGTCTGCTTTGAACCCTTCTCCAACTGTACTGTGGCTACATTTGGCTGGTGTGAAAAACAGAGCCAAAGCTGAAGGTTTTCCTGCCTTCCCTAAACAGCAGCCCCATTTCACAACCCCCCGTTCCCCTGGGTCAGTGAGTTCAGTTGTTCGTACTTTGTAACCTAACAGACAAAAATGAGCCATTGAAGGGAGTAGCTCCCATCACTTCTCTAAAAATATAAAAGTTCAGTCCTGCCAGCTATGCTGATATCAATCCTTGCTTATATCTTCTTTCCACAAAGGGATAAGAAATCATGGCAATATTTTCCTTATTAGAGACCAAAATGTTCTACTTTCAATATAAGAACATGAACAACTTTTACACTCAGGCAGCCTCCAGTGTTACTTATTTCTGATGCATTTATTGCTTTATGTCTCAAATATAAGTATATTTGGCCCCTTTTCTGTATCAGCTACTCATAACTTGAAAATGTCCCCCCCTGAAAATTCCTCAGAGCAAACCATTTTATATAAAGGCACCACATTACAGTGCCTTTGCATATCATGGGACTTGACCACCCACAGATTTCGTATCTATGGGTTGGGGGGGGGGGGGGGTCCTAGAACCAAATTCCATCAGACACCAAGGGCCCATTGTTTTCATCTGGATGCAAAATTTATCAGTGGGCATTCCCAATACCAGCAGAAATTTTATAATTACAAAGTCCCACTTTGAGAGAAGGGCAGGATATAAATTAAATGAATATGCAAATAAATAAAATTGCAGCTGGAACATTAAAAGAAAAAGTGTTTCACAATATGCAGAGCCCGAAACTGTCTCCTTGAACATGGGATCTATTTGTTGGGTAGATAAACGTTGGCCATAAAAACAGTAGAATTCAGCCTCTGGTGTTATATTTACTAGACCAACCGAAAGCCATAAAATCCATTACATTAACTCAAGTTTAAGCATCTCTAGATGCTGTGAAATGGATTCTGCAAAGAGCATTTGAATGCATATCCTAGCTTTATTTGGTGGGTTTAACAGCTGGGGGTTAAGCCTCAGTCTCCAGAGTTACAGCACCACTTCCTGTGCATTATAGATCCTGGATGAATGCCCACCAGCACAGTATAAGAAAGTTGATTTGTTTGTGATCAGAAACAAACCAGACATTGACCTCCCACAGCAATGGATGAAAGGGCCAAAAAAGGAAACACGGGAGGGAAAAATGAGACTTTGGTTATAAAATTTCAAAATCTTTAGGGCAACCAGATTTCAAAGAAGAGTCTGACTGTGAAGCTCAACTCAGATGACCCCTTAGAGCATGAAGAGCAGGGTTAATATGCCTTTGCTTGTATTAGCCACTAATACAGCTTGGCTAGGGCTGTTTTTGAAAAATGCTTACATTTCTTTAGAATTGTGAGGGTAGGTTAATGTGATTTGACACCACAACAGCTCTCTTGGGCAGAGAAGGCTAAGGACCTTATAAAATGACAATTCCCATTATTCCATAGCATTGAACCATTGCAGTTTAAGTGGTGTCAAAGTGCATTAATTCCACAGTGCAGACACACCCTTAGTTTCAGGTACTTTTCTCCAGAAACAAGTTGGCATTTTCAAGATTATATTTGGAATATTTAATTCCTCCCTGATAGCTGTTAAAGGCTTTCTAACAGCAAGGAGTCTGGAAGAAGCTTGTAATGAATTGTTGCTCTTGGAATTATTTTATGAGATTTACTTGCATATATACCTGGCATTGCCTGAGTGTCAGAAGGGCCGCTGCCCCCCTGCTTTCATCTCTTCTATCTCTTTCCCTCCCCTCATAGCCTTTCCTCTTTCCTTTCTTTTCTCTCCTCCCTCCCTCCCTTCTCTCTCTCTTCCCCTCCTCTTTCTTCCTTCTTCCAGCTCTGAGAGGCCCAACATCACAATGTCTCCATGGCCACATAGCTCTCTTTGTGGCTGTTTCTTTCCTTTCTCCCTTTCTTCCCCTCATACACATGCCACCTTTCTTTTTTAATGACATCACAGAGGCCCACTTCACCTAGCAATAGCCTTTGTGGAGCAGACAAACATAATACTTTGAGATATAGATAGGTAGATATTTGTGTCCTATCTTTTTATCAGCATTGAGACCCTATTAGTGCCTTTCCTGTTAATGCAACATAAACATCTAGCTATAAATTGTAGTTAGACAGAAAAGTAACATATGCACAATGTAAGGTATTGGAAATACCATAACCTATTGGAAATAACTGCACCCAGTCTCTGGGCACATATCATTTTGGAAATAAATGGCAATCATAATCTTATTGAAAAGGAAAATGATGTCATATCCATTTGGCTTATGTGAATCACCTTTGAAAACCACTAGTCAAGAAAAGCATGGCCATGTTAGAAGTTAACTCTAAACAAGTGATATTCATAAGCATTCATGTAATGGCACATGAATAACTCGGCTATTAAACTGAAGAAATATGTATTTGAACTGCTAAGCACAAAGACATGCCACTACAAAAATATATTTGGTTAGCAGAGGATGGTTGTTTCTTTGAAGTTGAAATTGCAGTTGTCCAAAAGATATACATTCCCTTGAAACCTCTTAATTTATAATATGCATTCAGAGATAAAAAAAAATCTTATTTGAAAATTAACATATCTTGTTTACTCACAAGCATCTTGTATTAATTCACCATACAGGACATTTCTTATTAAAGTTCAGTTATAGATAGGATATAGTTCTCTGTGTTGAGTACACAGGGTATAATTCTTAATCAATAGTCCATAGTCTTTAGCAGAGAATAATGACTTATGGACTTCAGTAAAAATATAGTTGTACTCACTGAAGTCCGTAAGTCATATTTCTCTGCTAAAGTCCAAACAGCAACATGCATCCACTTCCACTGAGGTCTAAAGCAAACACTGAATACAAAATGGAGTCCTGAGTCTGAACATGCTCAGTACCATCACATGTCTACAACCCCTCCCACACCAAAGAGGTACAGTTAAACTGGCAAATCAACATACACATAGAATACAGGTTAGCGTATATATACATTAGCAAATAAATAGTGAAAGGCTTGGGAGGTTGCTATTTCCAACATAAGGTGATCTGTCACCTTATTGAGATATATGAGGTCTGAACTTGGAGTGTTCCCTTGATTCAGATTTTGGTCTAAGTTTGGGATATGAATGTTTTTTTTTTTTGGTAAACTGAACCCTCAATTCACTATCACGGCTTCCTAATTTTCCCCAGAAATGCTGAGGAAAGGAAATCCCTCTTTAATGGAGCTAATGGAGAGAAACTGTGGAGTCCCATCTCTCTCTCAAGAGGTTTCCTCAGTTTGAGACCAGTTGTGGCTTGCCAGTTGTGTGGCCCCTATTTCAGTTTTAGATTCTGAGCCATTGTGTTGCTCTTTTCCAGGTGGAAGTGACCGACTGAGTGAGAAGGAAGGAGAACGTGGCAGAGCATTGCTGCAAAGAGCCTGCTGTAAACAGAGGAATGAGAATAAACTAAAATCTGACCCTGCAAAGAGGGGGAACATTCTTTCTCAGAGTGGTGAGGTTTGTGAAATCTCCCTTGAAGAAATAACACATAAAGGAAGGGAGAGACATGTATGTCTTGTATGTAGGAGGAGCTTTCGATGCAAAACAAGCCTGAATCTTCACAGGAGAATTCACACAAGGGAGAACTCTTCCAAAACCAGTGACTCTGGGAAGGCCTCCAGTTTGCCTTCATCTAGAAGGACTCACACAGGAGAAAAACCATTCAAGTGCTTGAGGTGTGGAAGGAGATTCAAGTGGAAGTCACAATTGATTCCACACCAGGAGGCTCACGTAGGAGATAAGCCATTTAAATGTTTGGAGTGTGGAAAGAGCTTCAGTTGGAAGATGAATCTCAGTCGTCACCAAGCAGTCCACAGAAGAGAGAAACCATTTCAGTGTCTGGAGTGTGGGAAGAGCTTCAGCTGGAAAAAAATCTTCACTAGTCATCGAGCGAAACACTCAGGGGACGAACCCTTTGAATGCCTGGAATGTGGGAAGGCCTTCAGTTGCAAGGTGAATTTTGCTTCTCATCAAGTCACACACACAAGGAAGCTGCCTTTTCAGTGCTCAGAGTGTGGGAAAGGCTTCAGCCACAAAGGCAGCCTCAACCGTCACCGAGCATCTCACACCGGGGAGAAAGTATTTAAATGCCCAGAGTGTGGGAAAAGCTTCAATTATGAAATAAGCCTCCTCTGTCATCAAAGAACTCACACCGGGGAGAAACTTTATAAATGCCCTGAGTGTGGGAAAGCCTTCGGTCGGAAGACGAACCTCATTCGTCACCAAGCCACTCACTCTGGGGAGAAGCTTTTCAGATGTTTTGAGTGTGGAAAGACCTTCAATCGGAAAGGCAACCTCACTTGTCACCAAGCAATTCACACAGGGGAGAAGCTGTTTAAATGCTCAGAGTGTGGGAAGAGCTTCCGGTGGGAGAGAAGTTTCACTCGGCATCGTTTGAGTCACACTGGCGAGAAACCCTTTCAGTGCCTGGAGTGTGGGAAGAGCTTCAGCCAGAAGACAAACCTCATTCATCACCAAGCGACTCACACTGGGGAGAAACCCTTTAAGTGCTCACAGTGTGGGAAAAGCTTCAGCCAGAAGTCAAACCTGACTTCTCATCAAGTGATTCACACGGGGGAGAAGCGGTTCAAATGCCTCGAATGTGGGAAAAGATTCAGTCAGAAGGCAAACCTCGCTTCTCATCAAGCAACTCACACAAGGGAGAAACCCTTTAAATGCCTCGAGTGTGGGAAAAGCTTCAGTCGGAAGAGAAACCTCGCTTGTCATCTGGCAACACACACAGATGAGAAATTGTTTAAATGCCTGGTGTGTGGGAAAACCTTCAGCCAGGAGATCAAGTTCACTTTTCATCAGGCGACACACACTGGTGAGAAACTGTTTAAATGTATTGAATGTGAGAAAAGCTTCAGTCGGAAAACAGGCCTCACCCGTCATCAAATGACTCATAATGGAGAGAAGCCATTCAAGTGCTTCGAGTGTGGGAAGAGCTTCAGTCAGAAGACAAACCTCACTTGTCACCAAGCAACTCACACCGGAGAGAAGCCCTTTAAATGCCTGGAATGTGGGAAAAGCTTCAGTCAGAAGACACACCTCGGTCGTCATCAGAGAATTCACACAAAGGTCAAATAGTAGAACTACTAGGGTTATCCAGAAAGTATTTATTTATTATTTATTACAATATTTATATCCCGCCCTTCTCACCCAACAGGGGATTTAGTAGTAGAATGAGGATGAGGAAACAACTCCCAACCAAAAGCCTCCAAAACTTCACGTGTGCGACCCACCGAGTGGGGGTCTTTTGGGTGGGAGTTGTTTCCTCATCCTCATTCCAACAATGGGGGGTGGGGGGTGGCTGGCGACGCAGTATTTTGGCGACGCTGCGCAGCTGCGGGAAGGGGTGACCGGCTGGCAAGCGGCAGAGTTTTGTGGGGAAGGAGTTGCAAAGCTCATTCATCGCTATGTTAAGTGCCTAGATTTAAATGGTGACTATGTTTAGAAGTGGTATTTGGGTGTGGCTTTCAACTGCATATGGTAAATGTTTTCTCCTATACTTCGTTCATTTTTAATTCCAAAACGTAATCTACTTTCTGGTAACCCTCATAGTTTCGTACTACAAGAGAGTCCTGCTTATCCAACTTCCGCTTATCCAACACACTGTATTATCCGACGCCCACCGTTGCTCGATCACTCACTGGGCTGTGTCCTGGTTCTGCCCTTGCTACCGGGACTGGCCCAGTGAGTGGGCTAGTGAGCAAGGAAGGGGGGGGCGGGCAGCAAAGGAGAAGGATAAGGGAGGCCTCCACCGAGAACAAGGGAAGCATGCTGCATTCTTCGAGTTCTGACACCAATTCCCACGAGCTCTACCTCCGCCTCCCGGCCTGCTTGCACCATGGTGCCCAGCGAGGAGAACCAGCTGGTCCTCAAAGAGGTTTTTATTTATTTTGTGCCAAAAGCATTGCATAACAAATACATTTTAAAATGAAAAAAATATATAGAGGAAATCACAAACAACTAAATAGTTTTAGAGCAGAAACGGGCAACAGCAACCGCATTGTCCGTAGCTTTAAACAACTCCTCCTCCGTGCATGAGGCAGGACATTGTGGGCAAGCATACATATGCGGAGTTGTTTGTTCTGCTCCACAGTCACACAAGGTGGAGGATTCCTCCAGGTAGTGCCACCTTGCCAAGTTGTCTTTAGATCTGCCCACTCCACTTCTGAGTCTGTTCAGGGACTTCCAAGTTGCCCATTCTTGGTTTGCCCCTGGAGGAAGACCCTCATGGGGTGGGGGGCCATCCAGTTAGAATTGCCAGGTTTAACTGCCCAGAGGGACATCCTTGCTGCTGCTGGAGGAACATCAAGAGGAGGGAGTGGTGGTTCTCATGAAGCCCTTCCTTCATTTGAGTCTACTGGGAGGAGGCTGATAGTCATAGTGGGTGGCTCAAAGAGGCGAGCAGGCGGGCTGATGCCTAAGGGCACCAGAGGCGAAAGGGACAGGGTCTTGAGGGTGAGGGGCACCTTCGGTCAAGGGAGAAGGAGGAAGGTCTCAGGCTGCTGAGCGAGAGGACGAGGAGTAGGAGGAGGGCGAGGAGGAGCCTCTTCCCTAGCAACAGGGGAAGAGGCTCCTTCTGCCACCCTCCCTATTATTCAACAGTTTTGCTTATCCGACATTCTGCCCGCCAGTTTAAGTCGGATAAGCGAGACTACTGTATTGCACTTTCAATCAGAACTGGGACCTTACGTATTATCAAAGAATTCAGACACAGGAGGTACCATTTTGCTTGGAGCATGGAAAATGTTATTTCTCACAACTTATGACAGTCATGAAAAATCACCATGTAATGGGAACCAAGTCAACAGCTGTTAAGGAGAAAGACCAATGGTACCCAACAGAACTAGGTAATGTATCAAAAATGTATTGGCTGATTAATAGCTATGGAAAAGGGGAAAATGGAGTTCAAAGCAAATCCTCATCTCAACTTAAGTATTTGCTTCCTTGTTTGAATAGTGAAGATTTGTAATATTAAATATAGGGTGTTTCAGAAAGATGGACCCGATTTGAAATGGTTGTATCTCTATAACTATGAACCACCCATGAATGGAAGTCTTACCTCTTCAAAGTGTGAGTCATAGAGTTTCAAACAATTGCCACTAGTTGCCTCTCCCTGTGCACAAACAGCACAAACAATCATTCCCAAGATGGCAACTCCACAATACAAGCCTATTCATTTGCAGAGTTTTTTTTTTCAGGCTTGTTTCTGGCTTAAAATCCTTAGTAAAATTTGATAACTTGATAACTCATTAAACAGTTTGAAACTTCTCGTGTAATTGTAACATATTGCTGTTGTAAAATATGTAGACTGTCTTGAACTTGGGTCCATCGTTTTGAAACCCCTGCATCTCGTTCCTATCCCGCTGTAATGTCATATAAAGCTCCCTTTGCTCTTGGATATTGAAATATGATACTTTTGGTTTATTGGTTAATGGTAGATAGTAACTAAAATGCAATAAATTTTGTTAAAAATATAAATAGTTAAAAACCATATACAGATCTATAGATATGGTTACACACTTCAGCTCAAACAATAATCCTCACAACCCCTGAGGATGCCTGCTGTAGATGTGGGCGAAACGTCAGGAGAGAATGCTTCTGGAACATGGCCATACAGCCCGGAAAACATACAACAACCCTGTGATCCTGGCCATGGAAGCCTTCGACAACACAACAGCTTTTGAATTATTATAGGAAGAGAATCAACTCATTTGCAATGCGGGGCTGGAGAAGAAGTCTGGACTACTAAAAAGACAACTAAATGGGTCCTAGAGCAAAACAAGCATTAACTCTTCCTTTGGAAACCAAGGTGACTTAGTAGATACTATCATAAATATAAATACTATATTTATGAGAAGATAGACTCTCTAGAAAAGACAGTGATGCTTGGCAACGTAGAAAGCAGGAAAAGAAGAAGGCTTGGAGGCCTCTCATTTATAGGGTTGCTGTAAGTTGAATTTGATTTGAGGGCAGTTAATATCAAATTCCTCCTGCCAACCTAGCAGTTCGAAAACATGCAAATGTGAGTAGATCAATAGGTACTGCTCTGGCAGGAAGGTAATGGCGCTCCATGCAGTCATGCCGGCCACATGACCTGGAGATGTCTATGGACAATGCCGGCTCTTCAGCTTAGACATGGAGATGAACACCAACCCCCAGAGTTGGTCATGACTGGACTTAGCATCAGGGGAAACCTTTACCTTACTAATATCAAATTCCATGCTTAAGTAAGAGGGATGTCCTTTACTATGCATGTCTGAAGAACATCCCTAGACCATCTGCGAAAGGTCATATATACATAGTTGGGAAATATGTCAGTGATATGATAAAACTGAATAAATGTGCCATTTTCAACAATAAATATACAAAAGATTTATAAAGCTGCATGTTGGTTCTCCTGTCACACAATTGGTGACACAAATTCCATGGATCCTCTGGGGCACGCATGGCCCAACTTCGACCCTCCTTCTAGATCAGTGGTTCTCAACCTTCCTAATGCTGTGACCCCTTAATATAGTTCCTCATGTTTTGATGATTCCCCAACCATAACATTATTTTCGTCGCTACTTCATAACTGTAATTTTGCTACTGTTATAAATCGTAATGTAAATATCTGATATGCAGGATTTATTTATTTGCAGTATTTATATTCCACCCTTCTCACCCCAAAGGGGACTCAAGGAGGATCACAATGTACATATACATGGCAAACATTCAATGCCATATGACATACAGAGACAGACAAAGACACAGAGGCAATTTTAACATGTTCCAGCTTCATGAGGGCATGCTCGGTTTTGGCCACAGGGGGAGCTGCTGCTTCATCATCCACTGTGACACCAAGTCCTTGATGAATACTTCCTCATTCCTTTCCACATGCTGCTGGACGATTTTTATGGTGTTGTAAATTAACATAAATTTCCTACTTGACAGATGCAACTGTCTTTCGGGTTGCTTAGGTCAAGAACAAGCTGGGCTATTTTTAATGATCAGGCACTCAATCTATGCAGGCTGGCTTCGAACTTATGGCTTTTCGGTCAGTAGTGATTTATTGCAGCTGGCTGTTAACCAGCTTCATTCACTATTTTCATTCACTGGATCAAATTTGGCACAAATTCCCAATACGCCCAAATTTGAATACTATGGGGTTGGGTGGATTTATTTTGTCATTTGGGAGTTGTGGTTGCTGGAAGGGTTTGGTGCTTCTGGAACATAGCCATACAGCCTGGAAAACTCACAGCAATGCAGTGATTACTGCCATGAAAGCCTTGGACAACAATTTGAAGAACTATCTAGGCAAAACAGGGATATGTTGTGAGTTAAATGAAAGAGTAATTATTACACTTTTTTTGGATTGGGTCTTGTTGTGGGGATGTATATCTTTAACTCTTTCATCCTTGCATGCAACAATGCATCCTTACATCTGGGGGGCCAAAGTTTTCCCGTATTTGCTGTAGTGTATGTTTATTAAGGGGTTACTTTGTAATAATAAAATTAAGAGGTCTGGATAGAATGTATCCTTGGCTCTGGTAACTGCTGCAAGGCTCATCCATTCCCTCGGCCAGCTGGGCTCTGGGCTCCTGCTCTCCGCTGTGGCTTCCAATGTTAATATAAATTTGACTGGGAGGCTGTGGTGGTGCTTGACATCAACAGGATGGGTGAGGTCTGGCTGGACAACAGTCCATGTGAGAAAGATCTTGCGGTCTTCGTATACAACAAGTTGAACACAAGCCAACAGTGTAATGCAGCAACTAAAAAAAAAACCAATGGGATTTGGGCTGCATCAGAAGGAGTCTAGTGTCTAGACTGATGAAATTCATGATGCCGTTGTATTCTGCTTTGGTTAGACTGCTTTACCTGGAACACTGTGTCCAGTTCTGGACAACACAGTTCAAAAGAGAGATTGACAAACTGGAAGGAGTCCAGAGGAGGGCAACTAACAGGATCAAAGTTCTGGAGACCATGAATCCTTATGAGTATCTTAAAGGGCTGGGTATATTTAGCCTGCAGAAGAGACGGCTGAGGGGAGACATGAGAGCCATATATAAAGACATGAGGAGGTATCATAAGGAAGAGGGACCAGGCTTGCTTTCCGCTGCCCTGGAAATTATGACTCCGAGACATGGGTTCAAATTACAAGAAAGGAGATTCCACCTGAAGATTAGGAAGAACTTCCTGACCGTATGAGCTCTCTTCCCTGGAGTGTGGTGGAAACTCATTCCTTGGAGGCTTTTAAACAGAGGCTGGGTGGCTATCTCTTGGGGGTGCTTTGTGCTTTTCCTCCATGGCAGAGGTTGGACTAGATGGCCCATGTGGCCTCTTCCAACTCTATTATTCTATGATTCTATGAAAGAAAGTGATGGATGAACTTTGTGAAAAGTTGGGTTAGTTTTGTGATGTACTATCACAAAAATAATCTATCATCTATTGGACAGATGGCACGCTATTTAACCTCAGCTGACTGAAAGCCAAAACCAAGATCACCACAACATCTGTTATAGAACTCCAACATGCCGATGACAACATAGTCTGTGCGCATTCAGAAGAAGACCTACAAGCCACTCTAAACACCTTTGCAGAAGCATACAAGAAGCTCGGTCTCTCACTGAACATCGAGAAAAACAAAATGCTCTTCCAACAGGCACCAGCTAATCCCTCTGCAATGCCAGAAATGCAGTTTAATGGTGTCACATTAGAAAACATTGCTCATTTCTGCTACCTTGGCAGCCACCTCTCCACAAAAGTAACATCGACACTGAAATACAACACCGCCTGAGCTCTGCGAGTGCAGCATTTTTCCGATTGAAGCAGAGAGCGTTTGAGGGTCGGGACATCCATAGGGAGACCAAGGTGCTTGTTTACAAAGCCATTGTCCTCCCAACCCTGCTCTACGTCTGCAAAACGTGGACGGTCTACAGACATCACACTCAACTCCTGGAACATTTCCATCAGCGTTGCCTCTGAAGAATCCTGCAAATCTCTTGGGAAGACAGGCGGACAAATGTCAGTATGCTGGAAGAAGCAAAGACCACCAGCATTGAAGAGATGCTCCTATGCCATCAACTCCGCTGGACTGGCCACGTTGTCCGAATGCCCGATCACCGTCTCCCGAAGCAGTTGCTCTACTCCGAACTCAAGAACGGGAAACATAATGTTGGTGGGCAGGAAAAGAGATTTAAAGATGGGCTTAAAGCCAAGCTTAAAAACTGTGGCATAGACACCAAGAACTGGGAAGCCCTGGCCCTTGAGCGCTCTAACTGGAGGTCAGCTGTGACCAGCAGTGCTGTGGAGTTCAAAGAGGCACGAATGGAGGGCTTAAGGGAGAAACGTGCCAAGAGGAAGGCGCGTCAAGCCAACCCTGACCGGGACCGCCTTCTGACTTGAAACAGATGTCCTCATTCCTGGCTGGCTTCGAATGGGTTAACACCAGGGAAAATGGCATTCCTAGAGTTTCAGGAAGTGAAGGGGTGGGAGGTAGGGGGCAGTACTTCCTCTTCCCAAGCCCCTCCCCTTCCGGCCATCTGTCCCAGGGAGTCCAGATGGACTGAGAAGAGGCTGCAGAAAGAGGTGTTTTGGGTCTGTCTCTCTCCATCTGTCCCTTCTGCAGGAGGGCAGACTCTGCTGTTGTTCTGCCCCAAGGAGAGCCTGGTGAGTCCCTTCTCCAGATGATCTGGATTGTATTGAGTCTACACTGGGATATAATCCAGTTCAAAGGATTATATATGGCAGTGTGGATGGGGCATAATTACAGGAACCTAGTTACGAACAAGATATGATTCATGCAACATTTTATTTTGGAAGACTAGGTGTATCAAGTGTATAAAAGGTAAAGCTAAAGGTTTCCCCCTGTCATTAAGCATAGACGCATCCGACTCTGGGGGTTGGTGCTCATCTCCATTTCTAAGCTGAAGAGCTGGCGTTGTCCGTAGACCCCTCCAAGGTCGTGGCCATAGGCATGGCTGCATGGGGCAGCGGCACCTTCCCACCGGAGCGGTACCTATTGATCTACTCACACTTGAATGTTTCAAACTGCTAGGTTGGCAGAAGCTGGAGCTAACAGCGGGTGCTCACTCCGCTCCCCGGATTCGAACCTGTGACCTTTCGGTCCGCAAATTCCGCAGCTTAGCTCCTTAACACGCTGCACCATCGTGGGCTCCAGTGTATATGAAACATAAATGCATGCTGTGTTTGGACTTGGGCCCCATATCCCCCAAGAGATCTAATTAGGGATATCCAAATATACAGATAAGAGATGCTCAACCTGTACAGCAGGCATGGGCAAACTTCGGCCCTCCGGGTGTTTTGGACTTCAACTCCCACAATTCATAACAGCCTCCCGTATCCTCAGTCTCAGAAAATCCCATCATAGGTTAATCAGAATTTGTTGTTGGTTATTCTATGCCAAGTGGTCCAAACCTTCCCACCATCATGTTGCCAATTTTGTTCAAATTTTAGCTGTAGCGCCAGTCAGGTGTTAAACTAAGTTTCCCCAGATGTGAGGTCTCTAACTGCCATAGTTGCTGATCCAGACTTCCTTATCTGAAGGGTGTTCAGTCCTTGTGCACACGGCATTTAACAAAATGCCATTTTGGGGTCTGATAAAATCTACCAAAGTTCGAAGCCAGTTATTCAAAAAGATTCTACCTGAATATGCTTGTGAATAGTATCATCTAAAACAGAAAATTTCAGAGAAATCGGATACACACGATGTATTTTGTATGCACTATATATAACATCTGACTGGTGCTACAGCTAAAATTTGAACAAAATTGGAGAACAGATGGGGGAAACTTTCTAAAATTTTAGGCCACTTGGCATGGAATGACATTGTTTAGAAGTGCAAGACCCCTGCAAAAGTGAGAAAGCTATAACTTTTTTTTTAACTTGAGAGAATACAGTACCTCTCTGAGAATCCGGGGTATTTCTGTGGTCAAAGTAGTCTTTCTAGGAATGTTTTCAAAGGCAATGTCCTGTGGGAGCAATAAAGCGAGGTATAAATATTATAATAATATATAATATAAAATAATAATAAAACTTTATTTCTATCTTTCCCTATCTCCCTGATGGGGACTCAGTCTATGGGTTGCCCTCTAAGATTCAGAGGGCCCTTCTAGACAGGCCCTATATCCTAGGATCTGATCCCAGGTGCAAAGATGTCAGGAAGGGGGAGAAATCTTTTAAAAAATCCCACCTCTGACACCAATTGCGGAGATGTGGAGGAGTTTCTATTAATTTATCATATTTTATATTATCGCTGCCACCACTTATTGAAGATGTTTTTATTTTAAATGTTGCCACCAGAGATAAAGATGTTTATAATGCGGCCACCAGATGTTAAGGGGATTATCCACTATTGCCACCACTATTGGAAGATGTAGCCACTAGCTACTTAGAGAGGAGACTTTTTAAATTTTATTTTTCTTCTTTCTGGTTTACTTTTGATGGTAAAATAGATGTCAGAGACTTAGATGGTAGAGAGAACAATAACACGTTTATTGAGGCACAAGCTTAACGGTTACAATAACTACTTTTTAGAGGTACTTTGAATAACAGTTGCAAAGCTATACTGAGGTGTTTCAAACTTTAAAATACCACTTCTTTCTCTACTGCTTTAACCTGCAGTCACCCTGTGAATTACAATCACAGCCTATCTGTTCCTTATCTGGAAACAGACTATCTTAAAATAAGTCACCAAACTTATTTTAAACTGACTCAAAATCAAACATTTGAGCCTCCCTGATCCCTTCACTGAGGATCAGCCTTCTCTGCACCTCAGAAGGGCACAGACTAACAGCTCTTTTTCAAACCTGCACTTTTCTACTGAAACGACAGTTGGCTCCGCCCACTTCTCCATGGCAACCAACTCATGGGTGCAAAGTAACTGAAATATTGACCCTTTTAAAACACAACTAAACATGGCACATTTCATTACACCAGGTTTTCTGCTTTTAACTGGATTATATGAGTCTGCACTGCCAGATAATCTGAGATAAACAGAAAACCTGGGATCAGATTCTGATCCCCTTGTCTCCTGAACAATCTCTCTCTACTTCGGCATTCATTGCAGCTCATTCACATAATTTCTTTGTTTCTTTCTAGGGTGCTTCATATACAGAAGTTTGGACCTTTTCATGCCTTGAGAGAGTCTGAAGAAATATATCACACACAAAACCCTTCTGCTTTGCTGGAATCTGCCTGGGAGCAGCGCCGAAAGATGGAAGAGCAAGACTCAGCTGGTCCTGAGTTGGAAACCGGCTGTGCTGCCACTCCGCTTGCAAGCAATGGGGAGTCCTGGGAAAGTAACCCAAAGAAGAGCTTGTCAGAAGATGTACTCAGTTCAGATGTGCAAAGGCAGCTTTTTAGGAAATTCCACTACCAGGGAGCCAAAGGACCCCGAGAGACTTGCAGCCAACTCCACACTCTCTGTTGCTGGTGGCTGAAGCCAGAGCGATACACCAAGGCGGAGATGCTGGACCTGGTGCTCCTGGAGCAGTTCCTGACCATCCTGCCCTGGGAGATGTCAGCCTGGGTGCGAGAGTGTGGGGCAGAGACCAGTTCCCAGGCGGTGGCTTTGGTGGAGGGCTTCCTCCTGAGTCAAGCAGAAGGGACCAAGGATGAGGAGAAACAGGTAAAAAAAATCATCTGCAGTATTTCAAACATAATGTAAAGAAGACCTTCTTTAATTTCCAGCAAAGTACAACTCCCATCTCTGTGGGACCACAACTTGCGGTTTCATTGCAGTGACAAAATATGTCCTCCCTAAGCATTTTCTAATTCCTTAAGGTGATTCTTCCTAGGATTGTTTGTTGAGTAGGGTTTGTTATTGCTTGAGATTTTTGCATATCCACTCCAAGGTTTTTAAGAGCAAGTCAGAGGGTGCTATGATTTTTAGCTTTGAATAATAATTTGAATACTGGATTTTGACTGAATTTTAATACTGTTATTTTTAATTCTGTTTTAATGTTTGCATAGTTGTATATTTGGAGCCTCTGGTGGCTCAGTGTGCTAAAGCACTGAGCTGCTGAACTTGCAGATCTAAAGGTCCAAGGTTCAAATCCCGGGAGTGGAGTGAGCGCCCGCTGTTAGCTCCAGCTTCTGCCAACCTAGCAGTTCGAAAGCATGCCAATGTGAGTAGATCAATATATACCGCTCCGGCAGGAAGCTAACGCCGTTCCATGCAGTCATGCTGGCCACATGACCTGGAGATGTCTATGGACAATGCCAGTTCTTGGGCTTAGAAATTGAGATGAGCACCAACCCCCTGAGTCGGATACGACTGGACTTAACATCAGGGGAAACCTTTACCTTTTTACCTATATTTGTTGTAATAGTCACATGGTTTTTATTGTTTTAATTTGATTTGGATACTGGCTTTTAATTGTGTTTTATGTTTGGTTTTACTACATTTGTATTATATATGGCATCTAATTCTGCCATTTTGTAAAACCGCTCTGGGTTCCCCCTGGGGGAGAAGATCGGTATATAAAATAAATAAATACATATTTTAAATTATCTGGTCATACCTTTAATTGTAAGGCGTCTTAAGTTTTCTTCGGGAGAGATAAAGTGGGGTATAAATAAACATAATTATTATCATCAGAAGTAATAGTAGTAGTCCTGGAACATATTGTATTTCATTGCATAATAGTCACCACCACATAATAACAACAACAACAACAATAATAATTACTACTACTACTACGACTACTACTTTATTTGCAGCCCCCCTATCTCCCCAAGGGGACTCAGAGCAGTTTCCAACAGAAAAATGGCAAACATTCAATGCCAAAGATGAACAATAACCGATAAACAACCAAACTAAAACCAATAAACAAAGCAATATTTTTTCTTATGTCAGGAGCGACTTGAGAAACTGCAGGTCACTTCCACTGTGAGAAAATTGGCCGTCTGCAAGGACATTGCCCAGGGGATGCCCGGATGTTTGATGTTTTACCATCCTGTCGGAGGCTTCTCATAACCCCATAACCCAAGCTGGAGCTGACAGACAGGAGTTCACCTCACCGGATTCGAACTGCCAACTTTTCGGTCAGCAGTCCTGCCGGCACAAGGGTTTAACCCATTGTTAAACCATATAAGAACTTATAACAACAAAACAAGATAATAATCGCTTCCCCCCCCCCCCCCCCATTTTAGGATCCCAAAATGTTTTCCCCTTTCCTCAGATAATCATTGCAGTGTTATAAAAGTTGAGGAACTCCCTTCCAAGGACAGTTTAAATCAGTGTTTCTCAAACTCCTCCAGGTGTGCTCCTCCAGGTGTTTTGGACTTCAGCTGTTAGGAACTTTGGTAACCAAATCCCAAAACAACTGGAGGAGCACAATTTGAGAAACTCTGGTTTAAATGAACAGTAAAACATAGAATTCAGCAAACAGAAGGCACTAATTCTATTTCATCGCATAATAGTCGCCCCCCCCCCCCCCAACAAAACGGGATAAAAGGTTTGACTATTATGCGATGAAATACAGTATACCCCATGGACATGGGGATTGTATTGTATTGTCTGAAGGTCATCAAATGATCATTTTCCCAACCCTGCTCCTGTACCCATCCCTCTCTTTTTGCAGTCATCCCTGCTTTTTCTTTTCCAGAACCTGTTTGCTCAAGAGGGCTCAGAAGCAAAGACGACAGTCTCAGACTCCGGACAGAAAACAGGGAGCACGGAGGAAAATGATGGGGATGCCAGCTCATTGGGTAAGGAGGAGAGGGGCATTTTTCAGCTTCATTCCTCCCTCTTCCGATGTCTCATGTCCACAGACTAACCATGATCTGCCTCTTGGATTTGTGTAGCCTTCTACTGTGTCTTGAACAAGTCAGGTAAATGAAGCAAATCAATTAAGTAGAACGAAAGTTGGAAGAATGATAGTTGAATGTGCTGTTGAAGGCTTTCGCGGCCGGAATCACTGAGTTGCTGTGAGTTTGAGTTTTCTGGACTTATTGGCCATTTTCCAGAAGCAGTCTCTCCTGACGTTCCACCCACATCTATGGCAGGCATCCTCAGAGGTTGTGAGGTCTGTTGGAAACTAGGCAGGTGGGATTTATATATCCATGGAAGGTCCAGGGAGGGAGAAAGAACTCTTGTCTGTTGGATGCAAGTGTGAATGTTGCCATTGGCCACTTTGATTAGCATTGAATAGCTGTGCAGATTTAAAGCCTGGCTGCTTCCTGCCCAGGGGAATTCTTTGTTGGGAGCTGTTAACTGGCCCTGATTGTTTCCTGTCTGGAATTCCCCTGTTTTCTGAGTGTTGTTCTTTATTTACTGTCCTGATTTTAGAGTTTATTTTAATACTCGTAGCCACATTTTGTTCATTTTCATGTCCTAAAATAAGGACAGGATTGGATTATTCAGATTTGATAAACAAAGCTCTTCAGTAGGTAGATGGAGTGACAGCACCTCCTATTGGTCAGAACCGAGCACAAGCCTCCATAAAGCCAAAGTTGGGAAAGCCTATATATCTCTCTATCCATGTTCAAATTGTCTGTCTTGTCTGTATAAAATGGCATTGAATGTTTGCCATATATTGTTTGTTGTGTGACCCGCCCTGAGTCCCTTCGGGTTGTGAAGGGCTGAATATAAATGCTGTAAATAATAAAATAAATAATTCTAGGCATCTCTCTGTCCTCTAGTGTGACTCTGGTCAATTTTTTCTAGTCATTCTGGAGGACCTAGACATTTCTAGAGGGGACAAGTCTCTAGGAATTTCTAGGTCATCCAGTGGTGTTCTATAATTAGCTCCCAGTGGAAACTGACCATGGAACCATGTTGAAAGATGTAGAAAATATTCTCTAGGGTAAAAAAAAAACAAAAAGGAAATATCCTTATTTGCCATTTTTCACTTTCATGGGAGTTCTGAGCCCTTAACCCCAGCAAAGCTGGAGCGTCGATTGTATTTCTTAAGATGATTGCTAAGTTTCATGGACTTTAGCCAACCTTTCCCAGATGGCAGTCTTCAGTATAGTTTCCTTTAAAAATTCCATAACTTTTTCTATCTCTACTAATCTTCTTGGTTCCTTTGAATCCCCGAAGCTTACCTAATATCTTGGGGCTGCTTATATTTATGTGTGTTTTGAAAAAAAAATACGAATAGGAATTAGGGGCATTGCCAAACTTTATCTTTTCCTTTTTTGCTTTTCACAGGAGGGGAAACAACACCACCGAGTCACAGCAACTTGTTTGAGGACATGAGAACATCTTCAGTGAATCTGGATCAGGTAAAGGCAGGAACCAAGAAAAGGCCAAGAAATGAGTAGTTTAGATGCCCTTGTTCCTGGAACATCGTAAGTCTGGCAGATTTGCATGGGGAGATGCGATCTTTCAAAAAGGCGAAAGATTTATACGATCTGAAGAGAAACCAGAGGAGATGCGATCTTTCAGATACTCTGGGACCAAGCCACACAGGACCTTATAGGTCTTGATCTTGACCTATGTACCCAGGAAAGAACTAGTATTGTTGGGCACCTCTAAATTACCCAGTTTTCTTATCGGGTAAGGATTAGTTTTTTCCCCTTCACTCCTTAGGTGACCTTTGAGGAAATAGCTGTGGATTTCAGCGAGGAGGAGTGGGCCCTGCTGGATCCGGGACAAAGGGCCCTTCATACAGAAGTGATGTCAGAGAATCTGGCCATCATGGCCAATCTGGGTAAGGCTCCTTCTTTTTTATGACTGATGGAATCGAGTGCAAAAAACATCACTCTGGCTGTTCTGTCCCCCAAACTAATTCTTAAAGATGCTCTAATCTCACCAGAAACAGAGTTGGATTTACACAGGTGAACAGTAAACAAATAATTTAGTAAGATAATAATGGTCAGATCCTAATTCCTCCTCGGACTAACAACTAAAATGTGTAGGAAAAGTTTATTTATTTATTTACAGTATTTATATTTTGCCCTTCTCGCCCCGAAGGGGACTCAGGGCAGATCACAATGTACACATAAAAGGCAAACATTCAATGCCATTAGACATACAGACAGAGAGACGAAGACACAGAGGCTATTTAACTTTTCTCCAGCTTCCAGGCTTCTTGAGGGTATGCTTGATTCACAGGGGGTGCTACTGCTTCATCATCCACTGTGACACCAAGTCCTTTGATGGATTGCTTCCTCATTCCTTTCTGCATGTTCTTGGATGATTTTTATGGTGTTGTAAATTAGTTAAATTAGCCTCCTAAATTTTCCTACTTGATAGATGCAACTATCTTTCAGGTTGCTTAGGTCAACAATGAGCTGGGCAATTTATTTTTTTAATGGTCGGGTGCTCACTCCGACTCGGGCTGGCTTCGAACTCATGACCTCTCAATCAGTAGTGATTTATTGCAGCTGGCTACTAACCAGCTGTGTCACAACCTGGCTCTGTGGAGTTGGAGGCTTGAATCGACTGTGGTTCTTGCCTTCTTTCTGTGTCCTTTCTTGTCTAGTCTTCCATACACCTGTGGCAGAGTTTCTTTAACTTGTAACACTGACTTCTAAATGTGAAATGTGTTTAGCTTTTGGCTCCTCTCAACACCTTCTTGCCGATGGTTCCAGATAAGCTGCTGGAATTGGTCATGAGGCTCTGCCTCTCAGGGGCGGTCTTAAAGGGATCTCCCAACTTTGTCTTGTGGATACAGATGTGCAGGATGTCTGGAAATCCATATGAAATCCACCTGATTTTTTTAAAAAAATTGTACCATGCACTGTTGTCAGTGTTACTCCAGAAACCGCTTAGACTGGTGATTCATGAATGCTGGTTTTCCAGATATTTGCAATTTCAGCTCTTGGAACCAAAGTTTGAGAACCATTGGCTTAGACAAAATTATAAACAGAGTTATTCTCCTGAAACTTACATCTACTGTACTTATAGGCATAGGACTCCCACAAAAGTGGAAAAACCTCCCCCACTCTCTTTCTCTATATATACACACACACAACGTTCTATGTTGATCATATAATTGCACTGGAAGACCTGCAAATGCCTAGAAAGGTTTTTTCACTAGGAATCTTTAGGCCAGGTCTGCACAGCCTATGGTCTTCCAGGTGTTTTGGATTTCAGCTCCCAAAATTCTTGACTATTTGACAAGCTGGCTAGGGCTTCCTTGAGTTGGAGGCTCAAATACCTGGAGAGCCACAGGTTGTGCAGGCCAGCTCTAGACTCTTAAGCGTGATTCTGTAGCTGACTTCGAGACGAGAACCTAGAGATTCCTAGGGAGAATATATTACTCAAATCTGTAATTAATCAGATCAAATTATGCCTGCCAATGTGGAGGGCTGATGATAAATGGAATCTCAAAAAGGATATTGTGTTGAGATATGAAAAAGGAGCTTAGCTGGGGTCAACCTGTTTGCAGAATTCTTTGCAAAATGGATGCAATGAAAAAGAGGAAGTTTATTGAAACTCATGCAAAAAATGACTGCAAACCGGTACATTTAGCAACTACATTCCTTTTTTTAACTGGAGATTCTGGCAGAGGGTCCCTGCATGGAAGCTGGTTGAATTAGTTGGCACTTGTGGTCTCTTCTAGTCATTTGAGTCTGTGATTCTGCTTCTTGTTTGGGCTCTGATCTTTTGTTTCTTGCCTTTCAAGGTGGAGATGGGCGAGATCATGGAGATGAAGAGGAACCGTATGGGACTTTCCTTGGAGGAGGCCAGTGTAATCAGAAAGAAGGACAGGAACCCAAAGCTGACCATCAAGAGAGGAGCAGGGACCCCTGTGGAATCTCATGTGAGGAAATAAAGCAAAATGAAGCGGAAGAAAATGAATACCTTTGCCACGAATGTGGAAGAGGTTTCAGCTGTCCAACAAGCTTCAGCCTTCATAGGAAGACTCATACAAAGGGGACACTACCCATAGACAGTGAGGGTCCCAAGGCCTGCAGTGTTGCCAAGTGCCTGCCGCCTCACAAAACAGACACAAGAGAACAACCACTTATGTCACTGTGGTGTGGAAAGAGCTTCAAATGGGGCTCACCGTTGTTCTCTCCTCCAAGAAACCACATCAAAGAGCAACCCTTTAAGTTAGGGGAATGTGGGAGGATCTTCAGTCAGAAGGCACACTTCTCTCTTCCTCAAGGAGAGAACCCCATTCCAAACATGGATCACGGAACAAGCTTCACTTCCATGATAAATGTCACTCCTCCACAAGGAACCGAGCCAGGAGAGAAACCATTCAAGTGTTTGGAGTGTGGGAAGAGTTTCACTCAGAAGACACACCTGGTTTGTCATCAAAGAAGCCATTCGGGGGAGAAACCATTTAAGTGCTTTGAGTGTGGGAAAAGCTTTGGGTGGAAGTCGAGTTACACAAACCACCAGGCGACCCACACGGGGGAGACGCCCTTTCAGTGCCTGGACTGTGGAAAGAGCTTCGGGCGGAAGACGAGCCTCATTAACCACCAAGCAACTCACAGAGGAGAGAAGCCATTCACATGCTTGGAGTGCGGGAAGAGTTTCCGATGGAAGACCAGCCTCACGAACCACCAAGCCATCCACACGGGAGAGAAACCCTTTCAGTGCCTGGAGTGCGGCCAGACCTTCAGCCAGAAGGTGCACCTCACCTCACATCAAGCCACTCACACGGGGGCAAAGCCCTTCGAGTGCTCGGAGTGCGGCAAAACGTTCATGCAGAAGACGCGTCTCATTTGCCACCAGGCGGCTCACAGGGGGGAGAAGCCCTTCAAATGCGCCGAGTGTGGAAAGAGCTTCAGCTGGAAGACCAGCCTCACAACTCACCAGGCCTCTCACGCAGGAGAGAAGCGGTTCCAGTGCTTGGAGTGCGGGAAGAGGTTTGAGCGGAGGATCCACCTCCTCCGTCACCAGGGGACTCACACCGGGGAGCAGGCCTTCCAGTGCTTGGAGTGCGGGAAGGGCTTCAGCTGGAAGACCAGCCTCATCAACCACCAGGCCACTCACACGGGGAGCAGGCCCTTCCAGTGCTTCCACTGTGAAAGGAGCTTCCGGCAGAAGGCCCATCTCACTTCCCACCTGTCTACTCACACCGGGGAGAAACCCTACCAGTGCCTGGAATGTGGGAAAAGCTTTTGCTGGAAGACCAGCCTCATAAACCATCAGGCATCCCACACAGGCGAGAAGCCCTTTCAATGCTTGGAGATCTGAAAGATGGTGCAACTCAGAATGCGGAGAAAGTGTTGAAATGTTTGAACTACAGATAGAGGTTGAGGAAGATGCCAGATTTCAAAGCCTTGGAAGCCAGCCCTTGTTTCTCATCAAGCCCTTGTTTCTCCAGAAGACAGGAGCAGAATTCAAAACGATTGTCACAGATTAGAAAGATGATTGGCCAAAACTAACAAAATGAACTTCAACAGGGACAAATGTAAGAGACTCCACTTAGGCAGAAAAATGAAATGCAAAGATACAGAATGGGATACAATGCCTGGCTCAACAGCAGGATGTCTGGAAAAGATCTTGGAGTCTTCGTGGGGAGGAAGGGGAACATGAGCCAACAGTGCAATGCAACAACTAAAAAAGCCAATGGGATTTTGGCCTGCATAAATAGGAGTATAGTGTCTAGATCCAGGGAAGTCATGCTACTTCTCTATTCCGTCTTGGTCAGACCTCACCTGGAATATTGTGTCCAGTTCTGGGCACCGCAACTAAAGGGAGATGTTGATAAGCTGGAATGTGTCCAGAGGAGGGCGACTAAAATGATCTGCCGAACAAGCCCTATGAGGAGCGGCTTAAAGAGCTGGGCATGTTTAGCCTGCAGAAGAGAAGGCTGAGAGGAGACATGATGGCCATGTATAAATATGTGAGGGGAAGTCATAGGGAGGAGAGAGCAAGATTGTTTTCTGCTGCCCTGGAGACTAGGGCGCAGGACAACGACTTCAAACTACAGGAAAGGAGATTATACTTGAACATTAGGAAGAACCTCCAGACTCAGAGCTGTTCAGCAGTGGAACTCTCTGCCCCAGAGTGTGGTGGAGTCTCCTTCTTTGGAGGCTTTTAAACAGAGGCTAGAAGGCCATCTGTCGGGGGTGCTTTGAATGCGATTTTCCTGCTTCTTGACGGAATGGGGTTGGACTGGATGGCCCACGAGGTCTCTTCCAACTCTAGGATTCTATAAACAACTCACACAGAGAAAGAACCATAAATTAGAATCACAGATTTGGATGAGGTGCCCAGGGCCATCCATTCCAACCCCTTCCTGCCATTCAGGAAGCACCATCCAAGCACGCCTGACAGATGACCATCCAGCTTCTGATTTGAATCACTGCCAAGCATCTCTTAACATCAGGAAGTTCTTCCTAATGTTTGGGTGGAATTTCTTTTTTTGTAGTTTGAATCCATATTGTCTGCTTTGAACTGGATTATATGAGTCTACACCAGGCATGGGCAAACTTCAGCCCTCCAGGTGTTTTGGACTTCAACTCCCACAATTCCTAACAGCCGGTAGGCTGTTAGGAATTGTGGGAGTTGAAGTCCAAAACACCTGGAGGGCCGAAGTTTGCCCATACCTGGTCTACACTGTCATACAAGCCAGTTCAAAGCAGACAATATGGATTTTATATGGCAGTGTAGAAGGAGTTTCAGTCTCAGGAGCAGCAGTAAACTTGCCTGACCATAGAACATCCCTTCAGATATTTAAACACGGCTATCACGGTGCCATTTAAGCACGTGGGACATTGATACTAGCAAGATGGAAACCCCAATTTGTTATCAAGCAACTCATCACGGTGGGAAACCATTTCAGTGCTTCAAATGAGTGAAAGGTTTCACTTATCGTCTAGCAATTAATAAGCAAGGAACCATTGAAATGTTCTTTAACTGTGAAAAGAACTGTAATTGCAGAACTGATTTTTTGTTTCTACTACAGAGGACTCATTGAGGGACTGCATCTTTTTTCACAAAGCAAATATACAGCTCTCCTTTATTGGAATTATTGTTGACCTTCAATTTAAGATGTCATTTGGTGCCATGTGGGATAAAATGGAAGCACTTAATAAAGTAATAATAATAAAAACACTTTATTTATATTCCGCCCTATCTTCCCAAGGGGACTCAGGGCGGATCACAGTACACATACAGGGCAAACATTCAATGCCGTTTGGACAGACCGACAGCACAGACAGAAAGGAGGTATGTGATAAAGGTCCAGCTTCGGTACCTTGGAGGTTGTGCTCGGATTCAGCCACAGGGGGTGCTGTTGCTCCATTCTCTGACAAAGAGCCATCAGGACTTCCTCCTTCCTTTTGGTCACCAGCATTTCTGGTCTTGTTCTTTATGGTGTTAAATACATCCTCTGCTTAAGTAGCAGTACCTAATTTCTCTATTTACATCTCTAAGCTGTTTTCGAACTGCTTAGATAAACAGTGAGCTGGGCTTGACAGTCGGGTGCTCACCCCGACCGGGCTTCGAACCGGCCACCTTTTGGTTGGTAGATCTTATTGTTGATTATTTACCAGCTGTGCTAAAGCCCAACCCTTAACTCTTTTTAATTTTCAGTTGTGATGAAGAGAATTTCAAGTGTCCAGAATAAAATCAAAGAGAACAGCGGTGTTTTAGACCATTGCAAGAATTCCTTGATGATATTGGGAATCTCTGCAAGTCTGCCTAATAAGCAACTGTTCATGAAGATTAGCTCTGAAGCTCATCTTTTTAAAAATGTTGTGTCTGTTTCATATTTTTCAGGGATTGCTCACTTATTACCTGATTGAAATTTCATTGGGTGATTTGTAAGTCCATAGCTGAGATAATAAAGGCAACACATGGGAATGATACAACTTCAACGTACTGTGAATCCTACATATATTTTATTTTGCATGTTGGTTTCCCTATCAGGGCTGTCACCCAGACTTTCTTGAGTGAATTTCTTTCTGCCAAACTTTGCCGAGTTTTCCAGCTAAGCACCATCTTGGTTCTGAAACCAGTTAGTTCCTTTATTTAGATAGTTTGGTTTGTTAACTGTGACAAGAAAGACCCTACAACTCTCTAAAAGATCTTAACATTTAAACCAGTGGTCTCTCAACTTTGTTTGACCAGATGTTGCAGACTTCTGTTCCCAGAATTCATGGCTGTTTGCCAAGTCAGCTAGGCCTTCCAATATACCTGAAGGACCAAACTTTGGTAACTACTCGCCACACGTGTTTTAACATCTTTCTGTATCACTTCATGCAGCAAGACATGATTTGCATCCTTCTGGATATTGCAATCCATCCCACTCTTGCAATTGTATAAATGTAATTAGTTTGGGCACCGGGCATTGGCTAAGTTATTTGAAAAAGTCGATTTTTAATTGTACAAAATTCATAAGGTAGTAAGTGAACTACAAATCACATCATGCCAGGTTTACTCTGAGAAACTCCATCAGTATTTAAAGTTTGTTATGTTGAGCAAGTTTGCTCTAGATGCATCATTAGTGGGGTTCGGTGTGTTTTATGGCTGTAGGGTAAACTACAACTTCCACTATGGTGAGTCAGTAGGTTGAGTTTGTCATTAGTCATGGGGGTTCTGTGTGCCAGGTTTGGTCAGTTCCCCCACCCCAACCCCTCTAGTAATCAAATTCCGGCTTATCAGGTATGTGTGCCAGGTTTGGTCCAGATCCATCAGTGTTTGGGTTTATAGTGCTCTCTGGATGTAGGTGAACTACAACTCCCCCAAATTAAGATGAATTTTCCTCAAAAACCTCCAGTATTTTTTTCTGATCATGGGAGCTCTGTGTGCCAAGTTTGGCCCCATTCCAATTTTTGGTGGAGTTCAGAGTGCTCAATGATTGCAGGTGAGCTATAAATCCCAGTACCTACAACTCCAAAATGTCCAGGCCAATTCTCCTCAAAACCCACCAGTATTCAAATGTGGGCATATCGGGTGTGCATGCCAAGTTTGATCCAGATCCATCATTGTCTGGGTTCATAGTGCACTTTGGATTTAGGTGAACTACAACTCGGATAAAGACCTCCAGTATTTTTATTGGTCATGGGGCTTCTGTGTGCCAAGTTAGTTCCAGGTCCATCGCTGGTGGAGTTCAGAGTGCTCTTAGATTGCAAGTGGACTATACAACCCAGTACCTTCAACTCCTATAAATCATGGTGAATTCTCCCCAAACCTCTCTAGTATGTTCAGTTGATCAATTCCTCTGTTTGCTGTGTCCCATAGACAATAATAGGAAAGGGTTATGGGAGAGGCATTGGGCGGAGTCATGCAAAAACACTAATGGAGAGAATAAGAAACACTGGGATGTCTGTGACAGAGGAAACATAAAATCTAGGGTGAAATTGTCCCCATATGAAAGCCTTGACTTGGGTGGTGGGCAGGATGGTGTTTGTGGAGGACATTGGCAGGGCTCTTGGACATGTTCATGGCGCTCGCTATAACTTGCAAGGTCATTGGAGGGAGGGCTGTTGGTGCCTCCTGAGTGGTGGAAGTTATGGCTATTTGTGGAAGTGGACACCCCAGCCACACACAAAATAGATACTTTCACTTTTATTATATGTATAGATTTATAACCCGAAACTTTCCTATTTTTTGGAATTGGAGCTGAAGAAATGGGTTTCTATCAATCAATGAGAGCTAATGCAAAAAATAAGAACTACGGTAAATGGGTCGGCAGAATGTTGGATAAGTGAAAATGTTGGATAATGAGGGATTCAGGAAAAGCCTATTCAATGCCAAATTAGCTTATAATTTTGCAAAACATCATATTTTACCACAAATTGACAGAAAAAGCAGTTCAATAAATGGTAACCTTATGTAGTAATTACTATATTTAGGAATTTAGCACCAAAACATTTCAGTGTATTGAAAACGTTGACTACAAAAAACATTGGCTACTAACAAATTGACTACAAATAAAGATAGAATTGCATAACAAGAACTTACATAACAACATTGTCAGAAATTCAATGTGTAAAAGGTTCAGTCCTTGCTGCCTAGAGAAACAGTTGTGGATCTGGGCAGGAGGCAAACTGTGCTGGATAATCTAGAATGTTGGATAAGCGAATGTTGGATAAGCGAGATTCTACGGTAGTCACAGATGCTGATGCCTTTTTCTCCCTAAATTTCCTTTCACAACCAAGTTATTTAGGAAGCTCTGCCAGAGAGCACTAGTTCTTTTCCAACCTACAAGTCCTAGGTTTGGAACAAGTCCTAGGTCTGGCTACCAGTATTAAAAAAGACTCTAGAATCAGGACAGTAAATAAAAAACAACACTCTGAAAACTGGGGAATTCCAGACAAGAAACGATCAGGGCCAGCTAACACTTCCCAACAAAGGATTCCCCCAGGCAGGAAGCAGCCGGGCTTTGAAGATGCAAGGCTTTTCAATGCTAATCAAGGTGGCCAATTGCAACATTCACACTTGCCTCCAACAGACAAGAGTTCTTTCCCATCCTACACACCATTCCACAGATATATAAACCCCAATTGCCTAGTTTCCAACAGACCTCACAACATCTGAGGATGCCTGCCTTACTTACTTAGGCGATCACTCATTGTCCGATGGCCCTCCAAGTGTCGTGTCTTGGCAGTGGGTACATAGGTGACTGTAGAGCCCTATTCTTGACCAGCTGGCCTGCCATAGATGTGGGTGAAACGTCAGGAGGGAATGCTTCTGGAACATGGCGTACTGCCCGGAAAACTCACAGCAACCCTGTGTTTCAGTTCCTACCAGCAGGAGCCCCCGGGTGGCATAGTGGTTTAAAGCCTCCTGACTTGAAGTTCGGGTTGCTGACCTGAAGGTTGCCGGTATGAATCCAGCCCAGGGAGAGCGTGGATGAGCTCCCTCTATCAGCTCCAGCTCCATGCGGGGACAAGAGAGAAGCCTCCCACAAGGATGGTAAAAACATCAAAACATCTGGGCGTCCCCTGGGCAAGTCCTTGCAGACGGTGAATTCTCTCACACCAGAAGCGACTTGCAGTTTCTTGAACTGACGGGCGAAAAACGTTCCTACCAGTGGGCAAGCAACACTTTTTTCAAAATCAAAATCTTACTTTTTTTTTTTACTCGTGCAGATGCATCTTGCATGTGATGAAGCCTACAAAAAGCTGAAGCTACCAATTTCTTTCTTACAAGATCCCTTTGTAGACTGGCTTTCTATGGGTTAAACTGAGTGAGGTGGATTCCTAGAGAAAAAGGAAACGCCAAGGGGACAAATGTGCCTCTTGCATCCAAGGTCCAGCCCTTTCCGTCCATGGGGGAGTCGGTCTGAGAAGGGGGAGGTCAGGTCCTCCCCCTCCAGATGTTTCTCTTTGATTCAAGCTACTGTTGCCTTCTCTTCCAGGAGGAAGAGCAACTTTTGGTAGTGGATGCGATGCTCAGGCATCCCTCAGTCAACAGAAAGGATTAATCAGTCTGGAAGAGGAAAACGTTGCAAGAGCAGAAGGTAAGAGAATTTCAGATTTTCATCCTGATACAGTACTTTCAAAAAGGATTCATTTACCAGACCTTTCCGTTTTATTACCAGGCTGGGGCTTTCTCATCAACCCATCTCTAGCCGTGAAGGAGAATCCCATAAAGGAGAGAATGGCTCTTCTAGCCCTGCTGGAGCTTGCCTGGAAGAACAGGTCGCAGGTGGAAAAGCAAGACCTCTCTGGCCCCGGGTCAATGGAAGACTCTCCTGCCATTCAGAATGGGAGTGGAGGACAGCTTTTGGGAAAGACGTTACCAGGGAGTGCTCTGAGTTCAGAGACAGAGCGCCAGAGTTTCCGACAGCAATGCTATGAGATGGACAGCAACCCTCGAGAGATTTGCAGCCGCCTCCACTCTCTCTGCCGCCTGTGGCTGAAGCCCGAGCGACACTCCAAGGCGGAGATGGTGGACCTGGTGCTCCTGGAGCAGTTCCTGGCCGTCCTTCCTGCGGAGATGGAGCGCTGGGTGAGGGAATGTGGGGCAGAGACCAGTTCCCAGGCCGTGGCTTTGGCTGAAGGATTCCTCTTGAGTCGGGAAGAAGAAAAGACACTGAAAGAACAGCAGGTGAGAAAATTTTATCCCGACATTGTCAAAGAGACACAGGGATGATTATGATGACTCCAGATCCCACAACCAATCTAATTTCTGGGTGCTGTGAGTTTTCCGGGTTGTATGGCCATGTTCCAGTTAAGGTAGCAGCTCTTGAATATGTTCTTTAAAAACCCTGCAAATCCCTTACCTAGATGACACTTACTCAAAATCTTATTTTCCATGAAAGTGTTGACAGGACATGTTCTGTCTGATATTTGCTCTTTGCTCACAATATCAGGACGTGCAAACCACAATAATGATTTGGCTTGCTGGATAATGCATATGTGGGATGAACTATGAACATGTCACCTGTGGATAGTGAATTCGTGGAACAAACTACGGACACTTCACCTGATGCAATGAATAATGAGTTATATAAGTTACAAGGCAACTACGCATGTCCAAAAGGATTATAATAGTCAGCAAATTCCATTGTTAGGTTTCTGCGCATGCTTGTGTAAAATTCTACAAAGCGGAAAGCCACAACAGGCAAGGTGTAGCATTGCATTTTCTGGGAATTAGCTAACATTGTCACCTGCTCTTGGCCAAAAGTAAACTATCTTGAAGACAAATTCTGCTGTCAGTCTGCTTTCTTCACCCACATCCAAACGAAATTCCGTAACAAATTCTGGTGCTGAAACCCGGGAATCAGGTCAGGTGAGTGTGAAAGTGACTAGGGGCCATTTGGGGCACTACCTGATGTCCACTCGAGGCAGGCGGGGAGAATGCACAGGGGAAAAACAAGAAGGGTACCCACAAATAACAAACCTCTGCCCTAGCTACCGGCTGGGGTCATGGGGACACTGAGAAGTTGTTTTCAAGAGCAAGTAGGGGCAGCAATGACAGGGAAGATCGATCCACAGGGAAGGTATAGTTACTCAATGCTATTCAAGCTTGCTAATTGCAACAATCACACTTTAAACAGACAAGGGTTATTTCTCAAACACTGGATATTCCGCAGGGGCTGGGCTTTCGCACAGATGGTAAATCACCAGCAGTAATAAGATCTACCAACCGAAAGGTGGCCAGTTCAAACCCGGTCGGGGTGAGCACCCAACTGTCGAGCCCTGCTCACTGTTTACTTAAGCAGTTCGAAAACAGCTAAAGCTGTAAGTAGATAAATTAGGTACTGCTGCTAATTTAGCGAGGGAGGTATTTTACGACACCATAAAATATAAGTGACCAAAAGGAAGGAGGAAGTCCTGATGGCTCTTCATCATAGATAATGGAGCAACAGCACCCCCTGTGGCTGAATCTGAGCACAACCTCCAAGGCACCAAAGCTGGACTTCAAATCACAACACACTTCTTTTCTGTCTGTTCTGTTCTGTCCTGTCCTATCTGTCCAAACGGCATTGAATGTTTGCCCTGTATATGTACTGTGATCCGTCCTGAGTCCTCTTGAGGAGATAGGGTGGAATAGAATTATTATTATTATTATTATTATTATTATTATTATTATTATTATTATTATTTACACTCCACTTGACTCACTGCCAGCAGAACCTCTGAAGATGCCAACTACAGTGCAGGCTAAATGTCAGGAGAGAAGGCAACTGGAACATGGCCATACTGTCTGAAAAACTCACAGCAATCCAGTGATTCCAGCCATGAAAACCTTCAACAACCTTTTTTCCCTTTCCCTTTTCCATATCCTGATCATTCTGTGTTTCTTTAGATGGTTAACTTGTCTGCAGAAGAGGCCATGCCATTGGGGGTGTCTCCCTCCAACTCCAGCTGGATGTTGCAGCCCAAGCGGATTATACAGGACAGAGGTGGAACACCCACCTCCATAAATAAGGATGCAGGTACACTTTTATGGTTGTCTGCCCCATTTTAGGAGGCAACCCTTGGCAGTGAAACCAGGGAGAAACCTGTTGGCAGAAACCCAGGCAAGTGATTCGCCTGAGCTGCCCATTTTGAGTGAGTCCCTGCTTTGGCGAGCATACAGATCAGGTCCAATTGACATTAGCCAGCAAGTAAGGAGAGAAGGTGATTTTCAGCCAAGGGAGATTTTATTATCTGCAGCTAAGATGCTAGCTAGTGTTTCATTCCCAAAGTAGATAGCATACAGAATACAGTTTCATAGCCCTTTTTGTACACAAGCGGGCATAGGCTGTAGCCAAGCCTCTAATTCTGACCAATCACGGCTGGCATGGCTGTTTACAATGGGTGATTTGAGTGGCGACAGGTGAAGTTCCTCTTTATTGATAGGAAAAACAATAAAATGATTGAGGGCCCTACCCAGGAAGGCTATTGTTCTATGAGATGAACATGACATGGCCCATTAAGAGGGCTGGCCTGGCAATTCCTGACCCCAGAGAAACAAAACATCATATATTAATGCAATCATGGAGAAATGACAGAGGATGGGTTTTGGCTGTAGAAATGCTGATTCCTTCCGATGTGAGTGGTCCCAGGCGTCAAAGACATGGGTGGTGAATGGCTCTTTCCCCAAGGGGCAAGGGAGATTTTCCCTGCCTGAATAGAAGTATTGTGTTGCAATGTCCAGGTGAAGTCCAAAAATATAGGTGAAACTGGGAACTTGATGAGGAAGTTCCCAGCTTTGTTTCTTTCCCCCAGGCTACAATTGTGTGGGATGCAAGACATCTTTGGGTTCAAGAACACGGTTTACCCAAAGGGAAGGAATGGGGATCTCAGGAGCATAAAACATTAGGTTAACACAACATATATAGGCAAAATAGGAACACATAGGAAAAAACATGGAGTGTTTAGGGTAAGCTACCCCTGGTTTTCATGGCACATCATATAAACCTGCAGAGGCATCAAAGGAGTGCTCTTTGCCTTTCATTTGGTTAGTGCTCCGGCAGGCACCAGAGAGAGAAAAAAGAAAAGAAAAAAAGGAGATCAGTGAGCGGTGACCTGGCCCAGATAAACTAGACATCCCAAGGATCTGGGGCTAGTTTTCTAATGCAACATGCTCTGGTCCACTCCTTTTGATCTATCTCGGCTCAATCACAGTCTGTGTGAAATGGATCAAGGAGTCTTTGTAGACACAAGCTGAACATGAGTCAACAGTGTTATGCACCACCTAAGGCCAATGTGATTCTAGGAGTCTAGTGCCTAGATCGAGGGAAGTATGAGTACCACTCTATTTTGCTGTGGTCAGATCTTACCTGGAATAAAACGTGCAGTTCTGGGCACCACAACTCAAGAAGAATATCAACAAGCTGGAATGTGTCCACAGAAGGGCAACCAAAACATTAAAAGGACAGGAAGCAAACAAAATAAAGCAAAACCTTCGAGGAACAGTACAGGAAGGTATGTTTAACCTAGGGAAGATGCTCCAGAGATTAGGTGTGCATCTACACCAGATACGGGCAAACTTCAGCCCTCCAGGTGTGAGTAAGCCAGATAGGTTACTTTTAACGAAGTCTATTTTTGTCTCTTAAGAGCATGATATAGAAACAAGGGATTTTATGGGAGAGTAGATGTTTCGGGGCACTAAAAAGAACACTTCTGAAATTCTGCTGTTTTTGTGTATTGGCATGACCTTTCAGAGATCGTAACCTTTTGGAAAACCAGAGTCTCCATAATCTTTTGGAGAAAATGGCATTCAGAACCATTTGAAAATCATAACCTTTTGTAAAAATATTATCTTCCAGAGAAGAGCCAAAAACCCGTTGAGTAAAATCATCTCCTCAGTGGTATATATCCACATATACTTATGCAAGGCAATTTGGCTTCTCAGTTGTTAGACTGGTAACCTGGTTGTCTCTGATTTGTTAGGAACAGAGAGTATGCCAATGAACAAAAATAGCGGTCCTTCAGGAGTGTTCTTTTCAGTGCCCAAAAACATCTACTCTCTCATATAATATCCTGTTTCTATATCATGCTCTTAAGAGACAAAAATAAAGTAGCTTTCATTAAAAGTAACATCTGGTTTACTCACCACCTTCATATATTCAGCATACAGGTACATAACTTATCAATCCAGTTATAGATAGGGTTGAAGTAGTTTCTCTGTACAGATAACACAGGGCATCTTTCTTATAATCTTAACAGTCCAAAGTCTAATAGCGTTCTCATGGAGCCTGCACTCCAAGCAGTCTAAAATCTAAAGGCATCTCTGATGGAGTCTGATGGAATGGAGTCTGACCTCTGAGCAGTCTCAGATCTGATCATGTGCTCTGCAGCCCCTCCCACAACCTCAAGTAACATAGAGTAAAGGGAAAGCTGCATATCAAAGCATAAATATACAATACAGTAAGCAAACAATCATATACAGTAGAGTCTCACTTATCCAACATAAACGGGCTGGCAGAACGTTGGATAAGCGAATATGTTGGATAATAAGGAGAGATTAAGAAAAAGCCTTTTAAACATCAAAATAGGTTATGATTTTACAAATTAAGCACCAAAACATGTTATACAACAAATTTGACAGAAAACGTAGTTCAATACGCAGTAATGTTATGTTGTAATTACTGTATTTACAAATTTAGCACCAAAATATCACGATGTATTGAAAACATTGACTACAAAAATGCGTTGGATAATCCAGAATGTTGGATAAGCGAGTGTTGGATAAGTGAGACTCTATTGTACAAGCAAATTACTAGTGGAGGAGGCTTGAAGAAGGTTGCTATTTACAACAATCCAGTTCAACATATTGTGATAATCAAAGCACTCCTGACTGATAGCCATTCAACCTGTTTAAAAGAAGGGGACCGCATCATACAGAACATTCCATTGTCAAACAGATCTTCCCGTCAGGAAGCTTTTCCTAATATTCAGGTGGAATCTCTTTACCTGTGGTTTAAACCCATTGCTCTGTGTCCTAGTCTCTGGATCAACAGAAAACAAGCTTGCTCCATCCTCAACATGACATCCTTTCAAATGGGTTGTTGTGAGGGGTCTGGGAAGTTGAGGATGCCTGCCATAGATGTAGACAAAACGTCAAGAGAGAATGCTTCTGCAACATGGCCAGAAAACCCACAGCAACCCAGTGATTCCGGCCATGAAAGCTTTTGACAATCCTTTCAAATGTTTAGACCTGACTATCATATCCCCTCTTAATCTTTGCTTCTCGAGTCTAAATATAAGAACTCCCCAAGTCCTTCCCCGTAGGGCGTCCAAAGATGGCAATACATCAGCCAGCCTTGAGGTTACCTTCAATCTACTTCTTTTTCCAATAGTTGACATGTTTATTTGAAAGAGTATAAAAAGATAATAGCCAATTTTTTAAAACCCTCACCTTTTCTATTCCTACAGGAGATGAAACAGAGACAATATGTCGTGGATCACCTCGCAGTTTCTACGTACACAGCTCGACGTATGTGAAACCAGATCAGGTAGGCACCAGGATCCCTGATGCACCAAGAAGGGGGTCAGACTTCCTGTATTCCCTATATAAAACCTCCACGGCCTCAACATAATTTTGCTATTTCCCCCTCTCTCCATCCAAGAGGCTTGCAGCAAAGTCCCTATGCAAAGATTTAAATCTAAACAGGTCACCACAAGCAACTGATTTGTGGGGATTTGTAAAAAGGTACCTTGATGTAATGGGTTGACTGGAAAGGCATGTATCGGCAGCTGATTGGCTGAGCCAGCCAGGAACCAACATCCTGATTGGCTGTTTCTGGCTTGCTGCTGAGATAAATGGTTTTAACTGCCATTCTCACCTCAGAGAGTGAAGAGAGCGCTGACTGGAAACAATCAGGAATGAAATGGCTGCCAACTCTCCGAAGCCTGATTATTTCTAAGGCAAAAGAGGCATATTTAAAGACTGTTTAAAAGAACTGTTTATTCCCTCTCTTTTCTGTAAGAATTCAGAAAGACTGCTGTATATATTGTTACCCTGTTTGATCTTTTGAAATGAAGTAAAGTTACTATTACTTGTTACGCAAACCTGAGTGACACTTTATTATAATGCAGGGTGTATTTTGGTCCAGAAACAGTGGTAAAGCTTCTATTTATTTACATCTACAACACCCAACATGATTTTCTCCTTGGGGGTGAGCGTTTCCTGCTCACCAATAATGTTTCTGTGTCCAGGCCATCTTCCAAGAGGTGGCCGTGTCTTTCAGTAAGGAGGAGTGGGCCCTGCTGGATCCGGACCAAAGGGACTTACATCAGAAGGTCATGGAGGAAAATTTGGAGGCCGTGGCCTCCTTGGGTAAGACTCCTGTTTTCTGTGTTGTCGAAGGCTTTCATGGCTGGAATCACTGGGCTGCTGTGTGTTTTTTGGGCTATATGGCCATCTTCCAGCAGCATTCTCTCCTGTGGCTGGCATCTTCAGAAGTTCTGTTGGCAATGAAGCAAGCGGAATGTATATATACCTGGGGAAGGCCCATGGTGGGAGAAAGTCCCCTTGTCTGTTTGAAGCAAGTATGAATGTTGCAGTTAGCATACTCTTAACTCTTAAATATCAGTTTCTCTTTCTTGCCTGGACTTTCACCAAAGGTCTCTGTGCTTTCCAGGAGCTGGTGACTGGGAGAATGTGAAAGAAGAACTAGTCAGGTCATTGATGGAAGGAGACAGATCCGCAGAGAGAGAAGACAGAGTTATCTCTTTTTGGACAGTCAGACAGACGGAAAATGGTCCAGAAAAATCAGGTAATGGGTCAAAGGCTAGGGCATTGTAATTCTTATTTGTAGTGCAAAAAACGATAAAAGAACAATGCAATATTTAAAATGAAGAACAGTTTTAACCAACATAAACTTACCAGTGTTTCCGTGGGAGTGAGGGCCTGCCTTTGGATGATGAGATGGTCAAGTTACTTAGGCCTGTTGTACCTCCAAATTTTTTCAGACGTAGGGGGACCCTATGTCTAAAATTTAGAGTGGGAGCTGGGTAAATGGCCTTGGAGGGCAACATTTGACCCACAGGCCTTGGTTTGGGGACGCCTGACCTTGAGGTTTGAGTGTTGGACTATGACTCTGGAGACTAGGCTTCGATTCCTTCCTTGGATACTTGGGCAAGTCACATTCAGCCTCAGAAAACCCTGTTCACTTGCCAGACAAGAAGTCTAAAACAGCCCAAAAGAGCTTAATAAACACCTATATGTCCCTCATTCCAGGTTTAGGCATTACTTACTCCAGTATTTTCCTCTTTTTATATAAGTTTTGGTATGCTCAAACCACAGCATTTCTCCAATTTTTGGAAAATGGAAATCTCCATAACGTTTTGGAGATGGTATGATCTTAGGAAAGGCATGACCTTGTTAAAAGTCATAACCTTTTGAAAAATGATGTCATAACCTTTTAGGAAATAGCATTCAGGCAAGGCAATTAGGTTGTTCAGCTGTTAGACTGATTTTTTTTCTGTGTCAGGAGCGACTTGAGAAACTGCAAGTTGCTTCTGGCGTGAGAGAACTGGCCATTTGCAAAGACGTTGCCCAAGGGATGCCTGGATGTTTTGATGTTTTTACCTCCTTGTGGGAGGTTTTTCTCATGTCCCCACATGGAGCTGGAGCTGATAAGAGAGGTTGGATTTGAACCGGCAACCTTTAGGTCAGCAACCAAACCTCCAAGTCAGCAGTCCTGCTGGCACAAGGGTTTAACCCACTGTGCCACCGGGGAAGCCGGGTGTTAAACCGATGTACCTAGATACGTCTTTGAACAGTTAGGGACAAAGATATGCCAGTGCACAAATTCAGAAGTGTTCTTTTTAGGTGGCCAAAAAAATCTACTCTCCCTTAAAACATATTTGCATTTAAATCATGCTTTCCAGAGACAAAAATAAGCAGACTTCTTTAAAAGTAACATAGTTGGTTTACTCACAAACTTCATGTTCTCAGCATACAGGTATTTTGCATAGCGATCCAGTTAAAGATAGAATTTGAAACAATATCTCTGTGTAAATAACACAGGGCGTCTTTCTTATAATCAACAGTCCATAGTCTGAACCATCTTTCTTTTCTGAGAATCTAATAGAGCCTGTCTAGTCTGAAAGTCCAAAGGATTCTTATCTCTACTGACATCTGAAAGCATACATCTGTTTCTACTGAAGTCTCTAAGCATACTGTTTCTAAAATGGAGTCTGAGTCCTGAATAGTCCCAGATCTGATCACATGTTCTGTACCCCTCCCACAACACAGAGTTAAGGAAAACTGCATATCAATACACACATATACAATACAGTAAACAATCTGAATTATATACACAACAAATAACTAGTGGAGGCTTAAAGAAGGTTGCTATTTCCAACAGCTCAAACCATAACATTTTCCTCAATGTAAGAAGAAAGTTATACTGAAACACCTCCCTTTACCAAAATGACTTTTCTTGTAATTTTAAACTATTTAATGAGCACTTTAATCTGATTATACCCATTATTTTTTCTCATTTTCCTCATCGTCAAGCAACTCACAGAGAAAAGGAATCATTTCAATACCCGGACTGTGGAAAGAGCCAGGAGATGTACCTCTCTGGCCAGCAAACAACATATACTAAGAAGAAGCCCTTCAAGTGCTTAGAGTGCGGAAAATGTTTCAGTCAGAAGATCAGTATAGCTTGTCATCAGGCAATTCACACAGGAGAGAAGCTGTTTACTTGTTTGGATTGTGGGAAAAGTTTCAGTCGGAAGAGAAGCCTCACGTGTCACCAAGCGATTCACACTGGGGAGAAACCCTTCAAATGCTCGGCGTGTGAAAAGAGCTTCAGCCAGAAAATACACCTCACTAATCATCAAGTAACCCACACAGGGGAGAAGCGGTTTCCATGCCCTGAATGTGGGAAGCATTTCAGTCGGAAGGAATACCTCCTTTCCCATCAGGCGATTCATTCTGAGGAGAAGCCATTTAAATGCCCAGAGTGTGGAAAGGGCTTCTGTCAGAAGAAACATCTCACCTATCATCAAGCTACTCATACTGGGGAGAAGCCATTCCAATGCTTGGAGTGTGGAAAGTCTTTTATTCGGAAGGAACACCTCACTTGCCACCAAAAAACTCACTCCGGGGAGAAACCCTTCAAATGCTTGGAGTGTGGAAAGAGCTTCCGTCAGAAGGAATACCTTGCCTCTCACCAAACCATTCACACAGGGAAGAAACCCTTTAAATGCGTAGAATGTGAAAGCACTTTCACAGAAAAAAGAAGTCTAATTGACCATCAAGCAACACACTCTGGGGAGAAGCCATTCAAATGCTTGGATTGCGGGAAGAACTTCAGGCGTAAGACCCACCTCACAGTACATCAAAGAATCCACACAGGAGAGAAACCCTTTAAATGCTTGGAGTGTGAAAGAAGCTTCAGTCTGAAGACAACGCTCCATCTTCACCAAGCTACACACACAGGTGAAAAGCCATTTAAATGCCCTGAGTGCGGGAAAAGTTTCTCCCGAAAGACTCGACTTACTGCACATCAAGTCATTCACACCGGAGAGAAACCACATAAATGCTTGGAGTGCGGAAAGAGTTTCAGTTGGCAGCGAAGCATGATTCGTCATCAGATAACTCACACAGGAGAGAAGCCATTTGCATGTTTGGAATGTGGAAAGAGCTTCCTTCGGAAGACAGACCTCAAGCGTCATCAAGCAATTCACAAAAGGGAAAAGCATTGACAAGTTTGGAGTGCGGGAAGAGTTTCTCCCAGCAAGTTCGTCTCATTTGTCACCGAGGGGGGCAGTCGTTGAAGTGCTCAGAGTATAGAAAGCAGTTTTCCTTCAGCCAAAACCATGAGGGGCCTGAACTTTTGTTATAGAGAAAACAGAACTGAAAAAGTATTATTTTAGGGGTTTTGTGGGGATTATTAGAATTAAAAAAGGTTTCTTTCTGAACATACTTCTTTTAATGAAATGTCAAATAGAGAGTTCCTGAAAATATCAAATAAAGAGTTCCTGAAAATAATTAGAGAAGGGTTCAAGTTCGACAATGTTCAATGCCAGCAGAATGTTGGATAAGCAAAAATGTTGGCTAATAAGGAGGGATTAAGGAAAAGCCTACTAAACTCAAATTACTTTATGATTTGACAAATTAAGCACCAAAACATAATATTTTATAACAAATTGACAGAAAAAGCAGTTCAATACATGGTAATGTTATGTAGTAATTACTATATTTACGAATTTAGCACCAAAACATTGCAGTATATTGAAAACATTGACTATAAAAACATTGGCTACTAACAAATTGACTACAAATAAAGACAGAATTGCATAAAATGAACGTACAGTTACAACATTGTCGGAAGTGAAATCCGCAAAAAGTTCAGTCCTTGCTGCCTAGAGAAACAGCTGTGGATCCGGTGGGAGGCAAAGTGTGTTGGATAATCCAGAACATTGGATAAGCGAAGGTTGGGTAAGCGAGAATTTACTGGATATATTTGCTAGGTTGCTGTGAGGTTTTTGGGCTGTATGGCCATGTTCCAGCACCATTCTCTCCTGACGGTTCTGTTGAATGCCAGCCACAGATGCAGGCGAAACGTTAGGAGAGAATGCTACTGGAACATCACAGAAAAACTCACAGCAACCCAGTGATTCCAACCATGAAAGTCTTCGACAGTACATTAAGCATAAATTTTGATGGATTACTACTATTTTTTAAAACATGTTATCAGAAAAAAGCTTTAGGATTTACAGAAAATAACATGAATGTTGTAATCATGAGCAACATGACTTTACTCTTATCAGTCCAAAGTCTATGTGGTGTCTCATGGACCCTGTGCTCTAATGGAGTCTAAGTCTAAACATCTCATGGTTAAAGCATTTCTGTGTTCTAAAATGGAGTCTGAGCTCTCAACAGTCCCAGATCTGATCATGTGGTTTGCAGCCACTCCACAACCTCAAGAAACATAAAGGGAAATCCGCATATCAAAACGCACATATACAATACAGTAAGCAAACAGAATCATATACAAACAAATTACTAATGGAAGCATGAAGAAGGTTGCTACAGAATTGACCCTGGAAATTAGAATGTATAATTCACAAATTGAGAGCACTTTGAATCTAACTGATGATGGATCTTCACCAAACTTAACACACAATACCCTATACGACCAGCTCTAAATACTGGCAAGGCTTTGGGCGGGTTGACCTATAATGTTGAGAGTTGCATTTCACCCGCTCCCAAAGAACACTGTAACTCCTACTAATGATGGATCTGTGCCACACTTAGCACATATATCAATCATGACCAGCTGAAAACAACAGGGAGCTACATCAGGGGGATGAACACAGGAGCAGGGGAGTTGTAGTTAACTTGCATCCAGAGAGGCCTATGAATTGTGTTGTTTATTTGTTCAGTCGCTTCCAACTCTTCGTGACCTCAGGGATCAGCCCAGGCCGGAGCTCCCTGTCGGCCATGGCCACCCGCAGTTCCTTCAAGGACAAGCCAGTCCCTTCAAGGATACCATCCAACCATCTTGTCCTTGATCAGCCCCTCTTCCTTTTCCCTTCCATTTTCCGCAACATCATTCTCTTCTTCAAGCTTTTCTGTCTTCTAATTATGTGACCTAAGTACTTCATCTTCATCTCTAATATCTTTCCCTCCAGTGATCAGTCGGGCATTATTTCCTGGAGTGGTTTGATCTTCTTGCTGTCCAAGGCACTCTCATAATTTCCCCCCAACACCACAGTTCAAAAGCATCTATCTTCCTTCGCTCAGCCTTACTTATGGTCCAGCTCTCGCACCCATAGATTACTATGGGGAATACTATTGCTTTAACTATGCGGACTTTTATTGCCAGTATGATGTCTCTACTCTTCACTATTTTATTGAGGTTGGACATTGCTCTCCTCCCAAGAAGTAAAAGTCTTCTGGGTTGTTGTGTGTTTTTCGGGCTGTATACCCATGTTCCAGAAGTATTCTCTCCTGACGTTTCACCCACATCTATGGCAGGCATCCTCAGAGTTTGTGAGGATGTGGACAAAACATCATGAGAGAATACTTCTGGAACATGGCCATACAGCCATGGCCAAACACACAACAACCCTGTGATTCCGGACATGAAAGCCTTTGACAACACATTAAAAGTCTTCTGATTTCCTGGCTGCAGTCTGTGTCTGTAGTAATCTTCGTGCCTAGAAATAAAAGTGTCATTGCCTCCGCGTTTTCTCCCTCTATTTGCCCGTTATCAATCAGTCTCATTGCCATTATCTTGGGTTTTTTTATGTTTAACTGCAACCCAGCTTTTGCCCTTTCTTCTTTCCGCTTGGTGATAATGTTGTCGACCGCACTTTAGGGGATCGGGCCCTTAAGGAGAGACCCGACCCGGTCCTGAGGGAACGGACCTTGGCGAAGCCAAAAGGAGAATATAAGCCGCAATACAACCTGAAGCCTGAAATGAAGAAGGTCCGCCAAAGGTGAAGGAAAATCCGCCAAGGAGTCTTTATTGAGCAATTCAGCTGAAAAGGACGCTAATAGCGATCATTCAATCTACTAGCGTAACATGTGTTTCAAATAAAGCCATATTTATACAATGTTTCGGTCTGACAGCCCTTTGAATTTCCCGCCCCGCTCCTCCGCCCATCTGATCGCGGATAGGCTAGAGGGTTGAACGAGGCGGGCTTTCGTTTCCCGCCTTGCTCCGCTGGCCCAATAGGGAGCTGCTTTTTGTCCCCACCCGGGCCAATCGGGAAGGGGAAAGGCGGGAGTTATTGGAACAATGAAGTGACAGGACAGGAAATATCAGATTAATCCTGGCCCAGCCGATTTCTAAAGGAATTAATGGCACCCATCAAGGATGTCCGGGGTCCTGTCACGTTCACAGATGGTGTCAGGGAGAAGTGAAGAAGGGTGGTGATGAACCGTCATTGACGGGCTCCACAGGGGTGCCTTCCTGAGGCGTCCTGGCCTGGGATATGACAATGTTTGCCTTGGGGCCGAGTCACCTTTAGGAATTTGGTGACTCAAGCCCTATATTGTCCATGCAATCGGAATGAGATTGGATTAAACTGTGGCACATTATCCTTTTGTTTTTTGGGAAGGGAGGTTTGGGTCATAGGGCTAAGGTTCATGTTGGGGTCATAATGTTTCCCATTTGATTTCATGATTTGACAATTATATGGGATAGAATGAAAATTAAAATATAGTTGGAACATAAACCCTGCTGGGAAGAATACATATTTTCCGGGGATCCCAAAGAGTACAAATACATATAGGCAGATAGATAGATTTCAAGGAAATAAAGAAGAATCCATAAAGGTGGGTGACATTGCATAAAGGGGAATCATGAATGATATAAACAATTGAAAACATTTGATAAGAACGAAGTTTACAACATCTGGGGAACCCAATATAGAAGTGGAGTTCTAGCAGCATGATTTCACAATTCAGGAAGTTAGCCCAACGATTAGAAGTTCATACAGCAGTGAGTCATGAGAGTGTCCAAGTACATAGAATATGAAAATTCACAAATACATGAGGAAAAAGAGTTCATAAGGAATTCATAGAGATGGCATGGGAAGGGGCACATGTGGGTTGTAGTCTTTGGAAGTATAGGATTTCATAAGTCCAGGGATAGGTCTGGGGAAGAGTGTTCTTCTCCTTCATAAAATTATGAAAGTATGAATGAAACGTGGAGGGCACCCGTCCGGGCACCCCCTGGCAGCTGTAGATAGGGTAAGGGTTCTTGGAGAACTATGTTTCCCCAGCGAGAGAGCGATCCCCCCATCCCCAGTCCACAGAAAGGGGCTAGGGATCTCTTAAAACCATTCCGCGGGCCGCGGGGAGAGGAAAGTCCGGGATAAGGCTGGAGGAGGGCAGTCGGTCCCGTTTGACAGTCAGCTGTTGAGGTGCCGAAAACTGGACCGATTTCGGTTCCGCTGGTTGTCTTCGAGTCAGGAGCCTTAGAAAGGGTTAGGACTAAAAGAGGAGCGTTCTAGGGGTAATTTTGATAGAGATATGAGCCGATTTGTATCGTCCGCCATATTAATCTATGGCGGAGAAACCTCAGCCGGAGTTAAAGGGACAGGAGAGAGAGAGAAATTGCATGCGGAGGAAGGAGTCAGAGAAAGACACAAAATAACCAGATAGAGAGTGTTATTGTTAAAATAAATGCTATTTTTATTGGAGGGTTTTGTTACATAGATCAGGGAAGGGGAAAATGAAGAAAGAAAAAAAGTCTTTTAATAATAGTCTGCTGCGGTCCCGCTTCGTTCCTTTGGTGAGTGATCTACGGAACTCTCCGCTGCGTTTTTAAATTAATTTAAAAGCCGGGGTTTCGGTTATCAATAAGGCTCCTCAGCTCCTCCTCGCTTTCAGCCATCAGAGTGGTATCATCTGCATATCTAAGGTTGTTAATGTTTCTTCCAGCAATTTTAACTCCAGCCTTGGATTCATCAAGTTGCATGATGTGTTCTGCATACAAGTTGAATAGGGAGGGTGAGAGGATACAGCCCTGCTGTACACACAGACCAATGTTATACCTTCCACAGGAGGCTTTTTTTCGTAGTAAATTAATAGAGTTGCAATATTTACAATCACAAGGTTTCTATAACACAAATAAACAAACATATAGTACCTTTACAAGTAGCAGCCTTCACACACGGGAGCTTTAAACACAAGGCTTCTCTCAGACTGATGTTTACCTCACACTGACGGAGGAGTTCCCTCACTGAGGCAAACTACCTCTAACAGGCTTCAGCCTACTCACTCTTTTGGTGCTTGAGCCACACTTTTGAAATTAAAAACACCCCAGTTAATATATAATATTTCTGACAAGGACCTCAGTTTGGGAACTGTTGCTTTAAGTTATTGGAACTGCATCTCTCCTAGTCTTTCAGAGGGAGGTTTTGCTCTGGTTTACCAAAGAGTTAAAGCAAATGATATGGATTCCTAGAAGGGAAGTCAATGGCCAATGCTAAGCCTCCTGCAGGCGAGGTCCCTCCTCTTCTGGCCATGTGGGAATCTTCCTGGAGGAGGAGGAGTGAGTGGGTGAGCCTTGCAAGGCTTGTGGAGGAGGAGAGAGTGTGCCTTCCCAAGAGGGAGATGGCTCTTCTGCCCAGGCTGGAGCCTGGCTGCAAGGACACAGGGCAGGTGGGAAAGCAAGAAGCCTTAGACCCTGAGCCAAGCAAGGACCCTCCTGCCTTTCCTGCTGGGAATGGAGGGCAGTTCTGGGAAGGAGGCCTTGTGGGGAAGGGGCTGCGGGGAGACAGCCCACCTTCAGAGGCAGCGCCAAGCCAGAGCTTCAGGCAGTTCAACTACAAGGAGACTTTGGGGCCCCGAGAGGTTTGCAGCCGCCTCCACTCTCTCTGCCGCCTGTGGCTGAAGCCTGAGGAACATACAAAGGCGGAGATGCTGGACCTGGTGCTCCTGGAGCAGTTCCTGGCCGTCCTTCCTGCGGAGATGGAGCGCTGGGTGAGGGAATGTGGGGCAGAGACCAGTTCCCAGGCTGTGGCTTTGGCGGAAGGATTCCTCCTGAGTCGGGAACAAGAGGAGACAGAGAAGCAGCAACAGGTGAGAGAATCTTCTCCCCACGCTCTCAAGGAGGCAGGGAGGCTTATTGTGAGGGAAGCCAAACTCCAGATCCCTCCCTCGCCTCTTTTCCTTACTATCTGATCATTTTTCTCTGTGTCCCTTTTTCCAGGCAGCGGACGTGTGTGCAGAAGTGGCCACCACGTTGGAAAAGCCTCCCTCCACCTGCTGCCGGATGCTGGATTGTGCCGGACAAAGAGAACCACCCAGATCCACAAGTAAGTACCAAGGTACACTTGGATGTCTTTACTCCACTCCTTTTGAGTCTTTGTGGCTCAGTGAACATATATCTGTATGGAAGGGATCTAGGAGCCTTTAGGCATACAGATTCTACTGAACATGCGTAAACAATACAATCAAGCAACTTAAAAAACAAAGCATTTTTGGCTGCATCATTAGGAATGTAGTGGTTAGGGTAGTGAGCTGCGTTGGTGGCTGGCTTTGCATGACAGTACCGTAAACTCATGCAAGCTGATCTTCAAGTTGTGTTTAAGTAGCTCTTTTTGAAAATTAGAGCGGCTCAACATGCATTATGTCAGTCTTCCAAAGCAATCTCAGCCATGTGATAATGCGCAGTGACTTTGAGGTCACGGACATATATGGTGGGTGTGTTGTGGCTGTTCCTCCTCTCCACTGCTGTTTTCTGCTCCCAATCTGTTCCCATTTGCCACTACTCATAGCAAGCCAGAGAAAAAGTCCGGCTGCAAACCTAAACGTTTCCTAATTCTCCCCAATCATTTCCTGTAAAAAATGAATTAATTAAAACATCGACAGGGCTCTGTGGCTGTCCCTGGCCAAAGGTGACCAAAGTGGTCATAGGTCTGGATATCAGAAATCCCTACAAGGGGCAGCTTAGGGAGCCAAGCATGGTTAGCCTGGAGAACAGAAGGTTAAGAGGGGAATATGCTGAAAGAATATCATATTGCTATACATATTGCTATGCTATTCCCATGGTGAGAACCTATTTTTAGGTTGGGTATAATTTTCTTTCCCTAATATCCACCAAAAAAAAAGCAGAGGGAGGACACATTCCTCAAAGAGTCCAATGGGGATCGGGGTGTATAAAAGAGCTGAAGTATCCAGGCCAGAGGTTGTTGCTGATGTCAACTACTCTCATCCAGTCTCAGCTCCCTTCCATGCAGGGGATACACATTCAAAGCACTCCTAATGGATGGCTATCTTGCCCCTGCGTAAAAACCTCCAGAGAAAGAGACTCCATCACACTCTCAAGTCACATCATACTCTATCTGTTAGCATTAGCATTAGGAAGATGATACCACCAGAAATGGAGACCATGGCCAATTAAAAATACCCCTGCCTTTTCTATTCCTACAGGAGATGAATCAAAACCAACACATACTGGCTTCCCTCTTCCTTTTGATGTACTCAGCACACATTCTGTGACACCACATCAGGTAGGTGAGAGAATCCCTTATGGACCAAGAAGGGCTCTCTCCTCTTTCCATTTTACTTACTAATTTATTTATTTACTCTATTTATACCCTGCTTTTTTCTACCCCAAAGGAGATTCAGGTGACTTACATTATGGCAATTATTCAGTGCCTTGAAACATACAAACAGTAATCTTAAACTCAATTCAATTAAATATATATACAGTAGAGGCTCGCTTATCCGACATAAACTGGCGGGCAGAATGTCGGAAAAGTGAAACTGCCGGATAACAGAGTGGGTGCTCGCTTGCCCACTCTTCCTCTCTCACTCACTCACCAGGCCAGGTCCCGGCAGCAGTGATGGCACCACCAGTACCCGGCCTGGTGAGTAAGTGAGCGAGCGAGTAAGCGAGGGAGGGCCTTTGCCACCCTCCTTCAATTGCCTGCCCTCCGTCCCTTGCTCACTCACCAGGCTGGGTCCAGGCAGCACCGGGACCCAGCCTGGTGAGCGAGTGAGAGAGCGAGGGCCTTTGTGGCCTCCTTGACTCGCTTGTCCTCTGTCCCTCGCTACTTCACCAGGCTGGGTCTCGGCAGCACCGAGACCCAGCCTGGTGAATGAGCAACTGAGCAAGGGAGGGAGGGCCTTTGCCGCCCTCCTTCACTCGCCCGCTCTCCGTCCCTTGCTCGCTCATTAGGCCGGGTCCCGGCAGCACAGGACCTGGCCTGTGTGTGTGTGTGTGTATATATATGTATGTATGTGTGTGTGTATATATATATATATATATATATATATATATATATATATATATAATAAACATTACATTCAATATTAAAATCATACCATCCAAAATGCCTGCAACCAAGTCCCTGTGTAAATACGGACATCTCTATCGGCAACCAGAAGCAACTGGTTTTCTGGCTGGGGTCAATGTTTCCTGCTTACCAAGAATGTTTCTTTGTCCAGGTGACTTTCCAAGAGGTGGCCGTGTCTTTCAGTGAGGAGGAGTGGGCCCTGCTGGATCCGGACCAAAGGGCCTTGCATCAACAAGTCATGAAGGAAAATTTGGAAACGGTATCCTCTTTAAGTAAGGTTCCCTCTTTTATAAAGAAAGTATTAGTAACAGAATGACATAGCCACACAATGTCACGTAAAGGGTGGGGGATAACTCACCAAGTTTAGCATAGGTTCACAGCAGGATAAAATAACATTAAATGTACAATTCAACTATAGGATCTCCCTATAGGTCCAACATGATGTGGAGAGGTTCAGAAACTCCCAGGTGTCTTTTTTGAAATCAACACAGTGTTGAGACAGGTTGGAAAGAAACCAATTGTTTCTATCATATTGTAACAGCTTGTGTCGTTTTTCCATTGTTCTTGTCATTTCCATTTTAGGGAAAGCCTTGAAGAAATCTATCACAGGGTTTTCTGGGGCTGATATTGTGTGACTCACCCAAGGTCACCCAGTAGGTTTCCATGACTGAGCAGAGAATCGATTTTTTTGAAATCATAGCCTTTTGAAAGTCATAGCCTTTTGGAAAATATGACATTTTTGAGATCATAACTTTTGTAAAACCAGAATCTTCATAGCCATTTGGAAGTGTGATCCTTTTTGGAGATTAATCGCATTCATTCTATTTGGAATAATCATAAAGTATGATCTTCCTGAGAAGAGTTAAAAATTTGCTTGAGTCAATCTTATCCTTAGTGGTAAATATCCACTAGTATTCATGCAAGGCAATTTAGGTTTCTCTGTTAAACTGATATCCCTGGTTATCTCATTGAAGTGTTAGGAACAAAGATACACCAATGCATATAACATATAGCAGATCTTCAGAAGTGTTAATTCAGTTGCCCAAAGACATCTACTCTTCCATAAAATATCTTGCTTTTAAGCCATGCTCTCAAGAGACCAAAAATAAGTAGTCTTTGTTCAAAGTTAACAAAGTTAACATAGTTGATTTACTTAAAAACGTCATGTATTCAGCATACAGGTACACTGCTTATTGGTTCAGAGTTTGAACAGTATGTTCTATAAGCATTCTGTTTCAGACTCTTCTCTGTTGCGTACAGACTAACACTCTCTTTTAATACATTACTGAACTCTGACTCAGTATAAACTACTCTCTGCAGCATACTGTACTCAACTACATACTATTGCGTACTTTGCTAAACTATATACTGAAGCATACGGCATACTAATTCAAACTGAAGCATATGGACTTCTAACATGGAGCCTCAGTTTGAATAGTCCCGATCTGGTCACTTGGTCTGTAGTCCCTCCCACAACCTTCAAACAACATAGAGTTAAGGGGAAAACTGCATACCAATATATGCATACAATATGGTAAGCAATCTCAATTATATACATCACAAATAACTGGTATAGAAAGCTTGTAGAAGGTTACTATTTCCAACAAATAAGTGACGAAAATATCCATAGCCCAACATTCAATCCACTCCAGTTGAGAGGTCGTCCATCTTCTTTTCTCTTTTCTAATGCTCATCTATTGGCAATCAGCAATCTATGCTGTTGCCTGTTTTTTGGTCAAAATTATTTAGTTGCTCGTGTTCTCTCTATTTTTATCAGTTTTATACTTATTTATGGAATGCTTTTGATACAAAATAAATTAGCAATCATACAACAATAATAACCCAAAAATACTTAGCTCTTTAAGCTGCAATCCCTCAGAGTTGTCACAAAATGTGAGGAGCAGTCCTGTTTCTGGGTCAATAAGAACTGCTTGTTTGTAATTTGGTTTATTATTGGAAATACCTTTTCCAAAAATGCAGAAATAGGCTCTCTCTTTTCACGGTTCATCAGATCAGTTGGTACCTATAGCATGTGCCCTGTATATTCATATCTGTGGTTTCACCCACCTGAGGCTTAGGGAAAGTGGTATCTTCTACATGATTTTATGGTTTGCTACCTCTGGAAGTTAGCATTTAGTCTTGCTAAAGAGGGTACATCCAGGTCTGATAGTTGGAAGTTACAAGAAAGTAGATTCTGAGATAACTATAGAAGGAAACTCTTGAAGTAAGAGAAGGGGATTGATTACCTAAATTTCTGGAGAGCACTTAAATGATAGCTATTAAGATTTTGTTTTTTAAATATGTGTTCTCATTTTTTTGTTCTCAAGAAACTCACAGAGAAGGGGAATCATCTCAATACGGGGACTGTGGAGAGAAGAAGGACCTGGGCCTCTCTGGTCAGCAAGCAATGTACGCTAAGAGGAAGCCTTTTAAGTGCTTGGAGTGCGGAAAATGTTTCCGTCATAAGAAAAGCATTGCTCGTCATCAAGCAACTCACACCGGAGAAAAAAAGTTCAAATGCTTGGAGTGTGGAAAGGGCTTCATTCACAAGATAAGCCTCACCTATCATCAAGCTATTCATACTGGGGAGAAGCCATTTAAATGTTTGGTGTGTGGAAAGGGCTTCATTCACAAGATAAGCCTGACTCGTCATTTAGCAATTCATACTGGGGAGAAGCCATTTAAATGCTTGGAGTGTGGAAAAGGCTTCATTCACAAGATAAGCCTGACTCGTCATTTAGCTACTCATACTGGGGAGAAGGCATTTAAATGCTTGCAGTGTGGGAAGGGCTTCATTCACAAGACAAACCTGACTCGTCATAAAGCAATTCATACTGGGGAGAAGCCATTTAAATGCTTGGAGTGTGGAAAGTGTTTCACTCAGAAGACGGGCCTCATCTCTCATCAAGCTACTCATACTGGGGAGAAGCCATTTAAATGCCAGGAATGTGGAAAGAGTTTCACTCAGAAGACAGGTCTCACCTACCATCAAGCTACCCATACTGGGGAGAAGGCATTTAAATGCTTGGAGTGTGGAAAGTGTTTCACTCAGAAGATAAGCCTCACCTATCATCAAGCTACTCATACTGGGGAGAAGCCATTTAAATGCTTGGAGTGTGGAAAGGGCTTCATTCACAAGATAAGCCTGACTCGTCATTTAGCAGTTCATACTGGGTGGAAGCCATTTAAATACTTGGAGGGTGGAAAGAGTTTCACTCAGAAGACAGGCCTCACCTCTAATCAAGCTACTCATACTGGGGAGAAGCCATTTACATGCTTGGAGTGTGGGAAGGGCTTCATTCAGAAGATACACCTGACTCGTCATTTAGCAATTCATACTGGGGAAAAGCCATTTAAGTGCTTGGAGTGTGGAAAGTGTTTCACTCAGAAGATAAGTCTCACCTATCATCAAGCTACTCATACTGGGGAGAAGCCATTTAAATGCCTGGAGTGTGGAAAGGGCTTCATTAGGAAGACAGGCCTTACCAAACATCAAGCTGTCCATACTGGGGAGAGACCCTTTAAATGTGTGGACTGCGGAAAGAGCTTCATTCAGAAGTTAGGCCTGACTCGTCATTTAGCAAGTCATACTGGGGAGAAGCCATTTAAATGCTTGGAGTGTGGAAAGTGTTTCACTCATAAGACAAGTCTCACCTATCACCAAGCTACTCATACTGGGGAGAAGCCATTTACATGCTTGGAGTGTGGAAAGGCCTTCATTCACAAGATGTGTCTGACTTACCATGAAGCTACTCATTCTGGGGAGAAACCATTTAAATGCTTGGAGTGTGGAAAGTCTTTTATTCTGAAGGGACATCTCACTTCTCATCAAACAGTTCACTTGCGGGAGAAACCCTTTAAATGCATGGAGTGCGGAAAGGGCTTCATTAGGAAAACAGGCCTTACCAAACATCAAGCTACCCATACTGGGGAAAAACCCTTTAAATGCTTGGAGTGCAAAATCTCTTTTACAGAGAAAAGATGTCTAGTTGCTCATCAAGCAACACACTCTGGGGAAAAGCCATTCAAATGCTTGGATTGTGGGAAAGGTTTTGCATGGAAGGCAAGCTTCATACGACATCAAAGAATCCACACTGGGGAAAAACCATTTCACTGTTTGGAGTGTGGAAGAAGTTTCAAAGTCAAGCGAACCCTCCGTCTTCATCAAGCGACACACACAGGGGAAGGAACCCTTTAAAGGCCTGGAGTGCGGAAAGAGCTTTTGCCAGAAAAAACGCCTCCCTTATTGCCCTTCATCCAAACCACAAGGAGACTGAACTACTGTAATAGAGAAGGGTGACTTTAAAACAGTATTTCTTTGTTTTTCCCTTTTTGGGAATGACTGAAAATTTTTTAAAACTTTCTTTCTGAACAAACTGGCTTCTTTTGGTGAAATATCCAAAAATGATCCACCCAGAGGGAAAGTGTCCTTGCAATACAGCAAGGGAACCACTGACCCCATAGGGAAGCTGATGAAGAAACACAATATACAAACCATCAACAGACCCACGAAGAAAATCCAACATATGCTAACCTTCAGCAAAGGACAAGAGGGATCCTCTCACCTCTGCAGAAGTCTATCGTATACCGTGTAGCTGTGGACAAGTCTACTTAGTGATCACCAAACATAGCATTGCCCAAACACAAATCAAGGAACGTGAAAGGCACTGCAGATTAACTTAGCCTGAGAAGTCAGCCATAGCAGAGCACTTGATGAACCACTCTGACAACTACCATGTCGGACTACACAGAAAAGCCATTGATATCCACAAGCATGTGGAAAATTTCAACAAAAAGGAGGAAACAATAAAAATGAACAAAATATGTCTACCGGTATTTTAAAAACTCTAAAATCAGGATGGTAAATAAAGAGCAAGACTCAAAACGTAAGGGAATACCAGACAATAATTAATCAGGGACATCAAACACCTCCCCACAAAAGATTCCCCCTAGCAACAACCAGCCAGGCCTTGAAACTGCAGGCCATTAAAATGCTAATCAAGGTGGCAAATTGCAACATTCACACGTACCTCAAGCAGACAAGGGTTCTTTTCCCCACCCTGGACATTCCACAGATATATAAACCTCACTCACTTATTTTCCAACAGACACCTCAACTTCTGAGGATGCGTGCCATAGATGTGGGCTATGGAGAGAATGCTCCTGGAACATGACCATACAGCTCAGAAAACTCACAACAACCCATTAAAGAAAAAGTTACTAAAAATAAGACAGAAGACAAGAAGAAGCTTCAGGCTAGACAAGATTCATGGCCAGGTATATGGAGTATATGTTGGGAGTCCCCCTTTTCTCTCCACAAAGGAGACACAAAGCAACTGTTCCCTTTGCTCTTCTTCTATGAGCATGGAAAGATGTCTATCATGGGTAAGATGGATAGCTTGGCCCTGCTAACTTTCCTATCTATTTATGTTCTTTGAATAAAGTCTTCTTTGTAAGCTTGACTCTTCTCCTGAATTGCTTAAGCTCAGTCTCTCTATTGCTTGTACCAGATGGTTCTGATTTGCTGAACTGCTGCAACAGTTGTTGTTGCTGATTATGTATATGTATGTTTTAATATTAGTATTTAATATTCTAACCCTTCCTTATACTTTTTCGAATTCTTTCAGTCCCTGGCCAAACTTCTATTGGACTTCCAGAATCTTCTCCCTTTCTCTCCCTGCTCAGCTTTTCTCACCCTGCTATACTCTTATTTATGCAGGCCAAAATCCCATTGGCTTTTTTGCCACCACATCACATCGTTGGCTTATGTTTAACTTGTTGTCCACAAAAACTCCCAATATCATTTTCATGCGTACTGCTCTCGAGCCAGGCATCTCCCATTCTGTATCTTTGCATTTCAGAACATGGCCATATAGCCTGGAAAACTCACAGCAATCCAAGAGCACCATTGGATTGGGCCATTGCATTTAAATGATATTGATCACCACTGTGTAAAGTTACAAGAAATGAAAGGATTTGTCAACCTAAGGTTCTTCAAAACCAAACTCATCCGCTTCAAGAACCACTGTGATCCTACATGGCGGCCTCCCAAATGTCACCATGATTCCTGTGTGAAACTTTATTATGTCATCCATCCCAACAACCTGTAATATGTTCAGAGAAAGGCCACCAAAAATGGTCAGTTCTAGCAGCCAAACTGGATTAGATGTGCATGTAGTTCCTTTTTGGAGCTCTAAGTGCATTTGGGGGCTAAAATCTTGGCCGCAGCAAGCATAGCCCTCCCAGGATGCATCTACACTACAGAGTTAATGCGGTTTGACAGCACTTTTAATTGCAATGGCTCAGAATTATGCAATCCTGGGAGTTGTAGTTTGATGAGACATCAGCATTCTCTGGCAAAGAAGGCTCAAGACATCGTAAACTCCTGCCCCCATGATTCCATAGCATTGAACCAGAGCAATGAAAGTGGCATCAGGCTGCATTGATTCCAGTGTAGATTCACCCAAGGATTTTGGAATCACCTAGGATGCATCTGTTCTATACTGTAAGCATGTATGCTGTCTGATAACACGGAGAGTACCATTTTTCAGTGTATGGGATCCTGGGATTTGTAGTTTTTTGAGGGGGGGCACCAGCCTTCTTTGGCAGAGAAGGCTAAAGAGCTTGGAGAACTAGAACTCCCAGGATTCCACAATATTGAGCCAGGGCCATTGAAGTCGTGTTCAACAAGGAAGCTGAGGCAGGAAAAACAGGAGGGGCTCCTTGATGGAAGGGTGGCTTATTTCTCTTTTCCATTGCTGGAAGATTTAGAGTCCTAAATATGTAGCTGTAGCTGAGGGGGGTTAGGGGTTCAAACCCCCACTGAAATTTTTCAGGTTTAAAAAAAGCCTGTTTTTTCTTGAATTTTAACTGATTAACTGGTTTTCTTTTCCATTGCTGGAAGATTAGATGTCCTAACTCTCTGGTTTTTAAAGAAGCAGATCTATGCACAAGTTTTTCCAGTGGCTTCTTCCGAATTCTAGCCTACAGCATCTGGGATTCGTTGGTGTCTCCCATCCAAGTACTACCAGAGCCACCCCTTCTTCGCTTCCAAGTACAGAAAGTGTCTGGTTCCTTTAAGGCAGTGTCCCAATTTCCAGACTTCCAGAGGTTTTGGACTTCAGCTCCCAGAAGCCTCATCTTTCTTAGCCAAGGATTAAAGACTGTGTTGATTAAAGTCCAAACATCCAGAGGACCTCAGTGTGGGAACTGCTGCTTTAAGTTATTCAACCCTCTCCTGTTCCTGGGGAAATGCCTTGAAAGCAGCATCTCCCCATGTCTTGCAAGAGGGAGGTTTTGCTCTATGGCTTCCAAAGAGTTAAAGCAAATGATGTGGATTCCTAGAGGGGAAGTCAATGGCCAGTAATAAGCCTCCTGCAGGCGAGGTCCCTCCTCTTCTGGCCATGTGGGAATCTTCCTGGAGGAGGAGGAGTGACTGGGTGAGCCTTGCAGGGCTTGTGGAGGAGGAGAGAGTGTGCCTTCCCAAGAGGGAGATGGCTCTTCTGCCCAGGCTGGAGCCTGGCTGCAAGGACACAGGGCAGGTGGGAAAGCAAGAAGCCTTAGACCCTGAGCCAAGCACGGACCCTCCTGCCTTTCCTGCTGGGAATGGAGGGCAGTTCTGGGAAGGAGGCCTTGTGGGGAAGGGGCCGCGGGGAGACAGCCCATCTTCAGAGGCAGAGCGCCAGAGCTTCAGGCTGTTCACCTACAAGGAGACTTTGGGCCCCCGAGAGGTTTGCAGCCGCCTCCACTCTCTCTGCCGCCTGTGGCTGAAGCCTGAGGAACATACAAAAGCGGAGATGCTGGACCTGGTGCTCCTGGAGCAGTTCCTGGCCGTCCTTCCTGCAGAGATGGAGCGCTGGGTGAGGGAATGTGGGGCAGAGACCAGTTCCCAGGCCGTGGCTTTGGCTGAAGGATTCCTCCTGAGTCGGGCAGAAGAGGAGACAGACAAGGAGCAACAGGTGAGAGAATCTTCTCCCCATGCTTTCAAGGAGGCAGGGATGCTCATTATGATGGGAGCCAAACTCCAGAGCCCTCCCTCGCCTCTTTTCCTTTTCAGTTTTCAGATCATTTGTATCTGTGTCCCTTTGGTGTTTTTCCAGGCACAGGACTTGTGTGCAGAAGTGGGCACTGCATTGGAAAGGCCTCCCTCCACCTGCAGCCGGATGCTGGATTGTGCAGGACAAAGGGAACCTCCCAGATCCACAAGTAAATACCAAGGGACACTTGGATGTCTTCACTCCTTTTGAGTCTTTGTGGCTCAGTGAACATATATCTGTATGGAAGGGATCTAGGAGCCTTTAGACATACAGATTCTACTGAACATGCGTAAACAATACATTCAAAAACTTAAAAAACAAAGCATTTTTGGCTGCATCATTAGGAATGTAGTGCCTAGGGATGTGAGCTGCATTGGTGGCTGGCTTTGCATGACAGCACCATAAACTCATGCAAGCTGATCTTCAAGTTGTGTTTAAGTAGCTCTTTTTGAAATTTGCACCCGGATGCTGGATTCTACAGGACAAAGGAAAACTCCCACAAGTAAATACCCAGGGATACTTGGATGTCTTCACTCCTGTTGAGTCTTTGTGGCTTGTTCTCCAGACCCTTGATCATTTTAATTGCCCTGCTCGGGACACATTCCAGCTTAGAGTCAACATCTCCCTTCAACTGCAGTGCCCAGAATTGGACTCAGTGTGATTCCAGGTGTGGTCTAACCAAGGCAGAATAGAGGGGAAGCATGATTTCCCTGGATCTAGACAGTATACTCCTATTGATGCAGACCAAAATCCCATTGGCATTTTTTGATGCCGCATGACATTGTTAGCTCATGTTTAACTTTTTGTCCACAAGGACTCCAAGATCTTTTTCACACGTACTGCTGTCTATCCAGGTACCCCCCCCCCCCCCCCCGTATTGTACCTTTGCATTTCATTTTTTTCTGCCAAAGTGGATTATCGTGCATTTGTCCCTGTTGAACTTCATTTTGTTAGTTTCAGCCCATCTCTCTAATCTGTTGAGATCATTTTGGATTCTGATCCTGTCTTCTGGAGTTTTAGTTCTCCTTCCCAATTTGGTGTCATCTGCAAACCTAAATGTTTACTTCTCCCCAATAACTTCCTTTAAAAAACAAATAAAGTCACAGCAGGGCTCTGTGGCTGTCCCTGGACAAAGGTGACCAAATTAGTCATCGGTCTGGATATGATTAATCTCTACGATGGGCAGCTTAATGAGCCGAGTATGGTTAGCCTACAGAAGAGCAGGTTAAGAGGGAAATATGTTAAAAGAATGTCATATTGCTATACATATTGCTATGCTATTTTTAAGTACCAGATGGATTAGGTACAATAGCCACCAAAAAAGCAGGGGGGAATGAATTCCTCGAAGAGCCTAATGGGGACCAGGGTATATAAAAGGGCTGAAGTATCCAGGCCAGTGGTTGTTGCTGATATCAACAACTTTGACTAATGTGACTAATGAATTAGAGGTCGCAAGGTACCTTTTCTATATATGACTGTGAAAGTTTCACAGTGAAGAAACTGATTTGAAATGTGCTATAGGGGAGTTTTGTGGATGCCATCGGCTAAAAAGGCAGATACACGGGTCCTAGAGAAAATCAAGCTTTAATTCTCCCAGAAGCCAAGATGACTGAACTGACATAGTTGTAATGTGGCAGTATCACGATTACACAGGGATCACTAGAAAAGACAATAAGTCTTAGTAAGAGAGAAGGCAGCAGGAAAAGTGAGAAACTGAATTACAGGGGGGTGGCCTCCACCAAGGGAGCCATGGCTGTCCTGAATCGCCAAGACCTGAGCAGACCTGGCTTGGAGATCCCTCATTCATAGCATCTCCATCAGTCAAAGTGACCTGAAGGCACTTACCAACAACAACACCTTATACCCAGCCTTGCTAAGGTCTCGCCTTCCTTGATTGAATCATAGAATAATAAAATAATAGAATCCTAGACTTGAAAGAACCCACAAGGGCCATCCAGTTCCAGCTCCCTGCCATGCAAGAATACACATTCAAAGCACCCCTAATGGATGGCCATCTAACCTCTATGTTAAAGCCTCCAGAAAGACTCAACTACACTCTTAGGTTGCAGCATATTCAATTGGTGAACAGCTCTTACCATTCAGAAGATGGTACCACCAGAAATTGAGACATTGGCTAATTAAAAATACCCTTGCCTTTTCTATTCCTACAGGAGGTGAATCAGAACCAACACATACTGGCTTCCCTCTTCCTTTTGATGTACTCAGCACACATTCTGTGACACCACATCAGGTAGGTGAGAGAATCCCTGATAGGCCAAGAAGGGCTCAGGCTTCCGGTGTCCTCTTCACATAGCTATTCTGCCCACTTTAAATTTTTTATTTAATTATATATATTTACCTAATTTATACCCCGCCTTTCTCTACCCCGAAGGGAACTCAAGGCAACTTACATCTGGCAATTATTCAATGCCTTGAAACACATACAAGCATTAAGCTTAAACTCAATTGAATTAAAATCGATGCATATAAAGCATTTAAAAACATCACATTCAATATTAAAATCATGCCATCCAAAATGCCTGCAGCAAAGTCCCTGTGTAAATCGGCCACCAGAAGCAACTGGATTTCTGGCTGGGGTCAGCGTTTCCTGCTTACCAGGAATGTTTCTTTGTCCAGGTGACCTTCCAAGAGGTGGCTGTGTTTTTCAGTGATGAGGAGTGGGCCCTGCTGGATCCGGACCAAAGGGCCTTGCATCAACAAGTCATGAAGGAAAATCTGGAAACTGTGTCCTCTCTAAGTAAGGCTCCTTCTTATATAAGAAAGTATTAGTCACAAAATTACATAGTCACATAATGTCACTTGAAAAGGGAGGAGGGCAAAGAAGTCACCAGTTTTGGGATAGGTTCACAGCATGATAAAATAATATTAAATTTACCATTCAACTTTAGCATTTTTCTCAAAAACTCCCAGGTATCATTTTGAAATCAACAGTGTTGAAACAGGTTGAAAAGAAACTGGTTGTTTCTATCATTTTTTACAGCAGGTGTTGTTTTTCCATTGTTCTTGTCATTTCCATTTTATGGCAAGCCTTGAAGAAATCTATCACAGGGTTTTCTGGGGCTGATATTGTGTTACTCGCCCAAGATCACTCAGTAGGTTTCCATGACTGAGCAGGGAATCAAATATTTTTTTGAAATCATAGCCTTTTGAAAGGCATAACTTGGAAACTATTATCTTTTTGAGATCATAACCTTTTGTAAAACCAGAATCTCCATAGCCATTGGGAAGTGTGACCCTTTTTGGAGATTAATTGGCATTCACACTATTTGGAATAATCATAAAGTATGATTTTCTTGAGAAGTGTTAAAAACTCGCTTGAGTCAATCTCCTGAGTTGTAAATATCCACTAGTGTTCATGCAAGGCAATTTAGATTTCTCAGTTTTTTAACTGATATCCTGGTTATCTCTTTGAACTGTTAAGAACAAAGATAGGCCAATGCATAAAACATAAAGCAGATCTTCAGAAGTGTTATTTCAGTTGCCCGAAAACATCTACTCTCCATGAAATATATTGCTTTTAAATCATGCTCTCAAGAGACCAAAAATAAGTAGTCTTTGTTCAAAGTTAACATAGTTGATTTACTTAAAAACATCATGTATACAGATACATTGTTGTTTGTTCAAGGTTTAAACAGTCTGTAAGCATTCTGTTTCAGTCTCTTCTCTGTTGCATACAGACTAAACTCTCTCTTCAGTTTGATACATTACTCATAAACTGACTACTCTCTGGAGCATACTGTACTCAACTACATAGCCAAACTGGGAGTAGCGGTATACAAGTCTAATAATAAAATAAATAAATAAAATACTGTCGCATACTTTGCTAAACTACATACTGAAGCATACTACATACTAACTCAAGTTCAAGCATACTGACTTATATAATGGAGTCTCGGTTTGAATAGTCCAGATCTGGTCACATGGTATGTAGTCCCTCCCACAACCTCAAACAACATAGAGTTAAGAGGAAAACTGCATACCAATATAATAAGCAATCTCAATTATATATATAAGAAATAACTAGTATAGGAGGCTTGTAGAAGGTTGCTATTTTCAACAAATATAGTGTCTAAGAAACATAGCCCAATGTTCAAACCACTCCAGTTTTGAGATATGGTCCACTGTTTTCCTTATTGCTCATCTATTAGCAAACATGCAACAACAAAAATCCAAAAAAAAATCCTGTTTCTGGGTCCACAAGAACTGCTTGTTTGTAATTTGTTATTAGAAATACCTTTTCCGAAAATGCAGAAATAAGCATTAGATCCATGGGTAACTGCCTTGTATATTATTCATACCTGTGGTTTCACCCGCTCGAGCCTTCGGGAAAGTGATATCTTCTACATGATTTTACAGTTTGCTACCCCTGGAAGTTAGTATTTAGTCTTGCTAAAGAGGAAACACCAAGGTCTAATAGTTGGAAGTTACAAGAAAGTAGATTCTGAGATAACTATAGAAGGAAACTCTTGAAGTAAGAGAAGGGGATTGATTACCTAAATTTCTGGTGAGCACTTTAATGAAACCTATTTTTGTTTTGTTTTTTAATATGTGTTCTCACTTTCTTTGTTGTCAAGAAACTCACAGAGAAGGGGAATCATCTCAATACCGGGACTGTGGAGACAAGAAGGAGTTGGGCCTTTCTGGTCAACAAGCAACGTACGCTAAGAGGAAGCCCTTTAAGTGCTTGGTGTGTGGAAAATTTTTCCGTAATAAGAAAAGCTTTGCTCGTCATGAAGCAGTGCACACCGGAGATAAAAAGTTTAAATGCTTAGAGTGTGGAAAGGGCTTCATTCAGAAGGCAAGCCTCACTTCTCATCAAACTATTCATACTGGGGAAAAGCCATTTAAATGCTTGGAGTGTGGAAAGAGTTTCACTCAGAAGATAAGCCTTACCTATCATCAAGCTACCCATACTGGGGAGAAGCCATTTACATGCTTTGAGTGTGGAAAGGCCTTCATTCAGAAGGCAAGCCTCACTTCTCATCAAACTATTCATACTGGGGAGAATCAATTTAAATGCCTGGAGTGTGGGAAGAATTTCACTCACAAGAAAGGACTCACCTCTCATCAAGCTACTCATACTGGGGAGAAGCCATTTACATGCTTGGAGTGTGGAAAGGGCTTCATTCACAAGAAAAACCTGATTCGTCATGAAGCAATTCATATTGCGGAGAAACCATATACATGCTTGGAGTGTGAAAAGAGTTTCACTCAGAAGACAGGCCTCACTGATCATGAAGCTACTCATACTGGGGAGAAGCCATTCAAATGCTTGGAGTGTGGGAAGTCTTTCATTGAGAAGAGAAATCTCACTTCTCACCAAAGAATTCACTTGGGGGAGAAACCCTTTAAATGTGTAAAGGGATGCTTTGCCTCTCACCAGACCATTCACCCAGGGAAGAAACCCTTTCAATGCTTGGAGTGTGGGAGATCTTTTACAGACAAAGGAGGTCTAATTGCTCATCAAGCAACACACTCTGGGCAAAAGCCATTCAAATGCTTGGATTGTGGGAAGGGTTTCGTACGGAAGTCAAACCTCACACAACATCAAAGAATCCACACTGGGGAAAAATCCTTTCAGTGTTTGGAGTGTGGAAAGAGTTTCCGTAATAAGAAAAGCTTTGCTCGTCATCAAGCAGTGCACACCGGAGATAAAAAGTTCAAATGCTTGGAGTGTGGAAAGGGCTTCATTCAGAAGGCAAGCCTCACTTCTCATCAAACTATTCATACTGGGAAAAAGCCATTTAAATGCTTGGAATGTGGAAAGAGTTTCAGTCAGAAGATAAGCCTCACCTATCATCAAGCTAATCATACTGGGGAGAAGCCATTTACATGCTTGGAGTGTGGGAAGGGCTTCATTCAGAAAGCAAGCCTCACTTCTCATCAAACTATTCATACTGGGGAGAAGCCATTTAAATGCTTGGAGTGTGGGAAGAGTTTCACTCACAACAAAAGCCTCTCCTCTCATCAAGCTACTCATACTGGGGAGAAGCCATTTACATGCTTGGAGTGTGGAAAGGGCTTCATTCACAAGATAAGCCTCACCTATCATCAAGCTACTCATACTGGGGAGAATCCATTTAAATGCTTGGAGTGTGGAAAGAGCTTCATTCAGAAGATAAGCCTGACCCGTCATTTAGTAATTCATACTGGGGAGAAGGCATATACATGCTTGGAGTGTGGAAAGAGTTTCACTCAGAAGACAGGCCTCACCGATCATCAAGCAACACACTCTGGGGAGAAGCCATTCAAATGCTTGGACTGTGGGAAGGGCTTCGCACGGAAAGCAAACCTTACACAACATCAAAGAATCCACACTGGGGAGAAACCATTTAGATGTTTGGAGTGTGGAAGAAGTTTCAAACGGAAGAGAGCCCTCCATCTTCATCAAAAAACACACACACGGGAAATAACCCTTTAAATGCCCGGAGTGCGGAAATAACTTTTGCCAGAAGAAACACCTCCCTTGTTTTCCCTCATCCAAGCCTTATTTATTTATCATTTCAGAAGTGAACCGAGGGTACAAATTGTAATGTATTTGAAAACACAAAGTTTCAAAGACTTGGCATTATAATAAATGTCCTTTGATCAATACCTGGCCACTTGGTGTTGCTATAAGAACGTCCTCCATTGTGGATGGGGCAGGGCTCAGATTACATTGTAAATAGGAGGTCTGTGGTTTACTCTTCTCCACACTCACATGTTGTGGACTCCACTTTGAAGCCCCATTTCTTAAGGTTGGTTCTGTATCTCGTGGTGCCAGATCCCAGTCTGTTCAGTGCCTTCCAAGTTTTCTGTGTGCCCAGGAGGGAGTTTCTCATCTGGCCTCAGCCACTGATTGAGGTTGCGGGTTTTAGCCTGCCACTTTTGGACTCTCGCTTGCTGAGGTGTTCCTGCGAGTATCTCTGTAGATCTTAGAGAACTATTTCTTGATTTAAGGCATTGTGTGCTGGCTGATATCTAAACAGGGGATGGGCTAGAGATGTCAACGCCTTGGTCCTTTCATTGCTGGCTGCTTCTTTCCGTTGGATGTCAGGTGGTGCAATGCTGGCAAATCAGTATAATTTCTCCAGTGGTGTGGGGCGTAGAAATCCTGTGACAATGCAGCATGTCTCATTAAGAGCCACATCCTCTATTTTAATGTGATGAGATGTATTCCACACTAGACATGCGTATTCAGCAGCAGAGTAGCCAAGCACAAGAGCAGATGTCTTCACTTGTTTAATTGTGATCCCCAGGTTGTGCCAGTCAGCTTTCGTATGATATTATTTCTAGCGCTGACTTTTTGCTTGATAGTCAAGCAGTGCTTCTCGTAAGTCAAAGTACGGTCCAGGATTACTCCCAAGTATTTTGGTGTGTTGTAATGCTCCAGTGGGACTTCTTCCCAGGGAATCCTCAGAGCTTGAGGTTCAGTTTCCACAGGGTTTGGATTCTTGAGTTCAGATGATCCAATCCATGAGGCGACTGAACTTCTGTAATAGAGGTGAATTTTAAAAAGCGTTTCTTTGTTGTTGTTTTATCAGGAATGACAATTTAAAAAAGTTTCTTTCTGAACAAACTGGCTTTTTTTGATGAAAATAAGACAGATGGCAAAAAGAGGTTTCAGACTGGACAAGATTAATGGCCAGGTATATAAATGATTAGCTTGGCTACCTGGCGTTGCCTGGGTTATTTGCAAAAGTCGATTTTTAATTGTACAAAATGCCTAAGGTTGTGGGTGAACTACAACTTACATTATGCCAGGTGAACCCCGAAAACTCCATCAATACCTAAAATGTGTTATGTTGGGCAAGTTTCCTCGAGATGCATCATCGGTGAGGTTCAGTGTGCTCTCTGGCTGTAGGATAAGCTACAATTCCCACTATGGTGTGTCAGTCCCCTCAAACCCCCTCCAGTAGGTTGAGTTAGTCATGGGGGTTCTGTGTACGAAGTTTGGTCCAGTTCTATCATCGGCGGAGGTCACCCTTTCTCTGGTTGTGGGTGAACTACAACTCCCAGAAAGGAAGATCAGTTCCCCCCAAACCCTGCTGTACTCACAGACCAATGTTATATCTTCCACAGGAGCCTTTTCTTTGTAGTAAAATAATAGAGTAGCACTATTTACAACCACAAGGTTTCTATACCACAAATAAGCAAACATATACAGTAGAGTCTCACTTATCCAACACTCGCTTATCCAATGTTCTGGATTATCCAATGCATTTTTGTAGTCAATGTTTTCAATACATCGTGATATTTTGGTGCTAAATTCATAAATACAGTAATCACTACATAGCATTACTGCGTATTGAACTACTATTTTCTACCAAATTTGTTGTCTAACATGATGTTTTGGTGCTTCATTTGTAAAATCATAACCTAATTTGATGTTTAATAGGCTTTTCCTTAATGCCTCCTTATTATCCAACATATTCGCTTTTCCAACATTCTGCCGGCCCATTTATGTTGGATAAGTGAGACTCTACTGTAGTACCTTTAAACGCAGCGGCCTTCACACACGGGAGCTTTAAACACAAGGCTTCTCTCAGACTGAGGTTTACCTCACACTGACGGAGGAGTTCCCTCACTGAGGCAAAATACCTCTAACAGGCTTTGGCCTACTCACTCTTTCAGTGCTTGATTCACACTTTTGTAATCAAAAATACCCAGTTAATATTTAATATTTGTGACAAGGACCTCAGTTTGGGAACTGCTGCTTTAAGTTATCCGAACCCTCTCCTGTTCCTGGGGAAATGCCTCGAAAGCAGCATCTCCCCGTGTCTTATGGAGGGGGCTTTTGCTCTGTGGCTTCCAAAGAGTTAAAGCAAAGAAGTGGATTCCTAGAGGGGAAGTCAGTGGCCAATGTTAAGCCTCCTGCAGGCGAGGTCCCTCCTCTTCTGGCCATGTGGGAATCTTCCTGGAGGAGGAGGAGTGAGTGGGTGAGCCTTGCAGGGCTTGTGGAGGAGGAGAGAGTGTGCCTTCCCAAGAGGGAGATGGCTCTTCTGCCCAGGCTGGAGCCTGGCTGCAAGGACACAGGGCAGGTGGGAAAGCAAGAAGCCTCAGACCCTGAGCCAAGCACGGACCCTCCTGCCTTTCCTGCTGGGAATGGAGGGCAGTTCTGGGAAGGAGGCCTTGTGGGGAAGGGGCCGCGGGGAGACAGCCCACCTTCAGAGGCAGCGCCAAGCCAGAGCTTCAGGCAGTTCACCTACAAGGAGACTTTGGGGCCCCGAGAGGTTTGCAGCCGCCTCCACTCTCTCTGCCGCCTGTGGCTGAAGCCTGAGGAACATACAAAAGCGGAGATGCTGGACCTGGTGCTCCTGGAGCAGTTCCTGGCCGTCCTTCCTGCGGAGATGGAGCTCTGGGTGAGGGAATGTGGGGCAGAGACCAGTTCCCAGGCCGTGGCTTTGGCTGAAGGATTCCTCCTGAGTCGGGCAGAAGAGGAGACGGAGAAGGAGCAACAGGTGAGAGAATTTTCTCCCCACGCTTTCAAGGAAGCAGGGATGGTGATTATGAAGGAAGTCAAACTCCAGAGCCCTCATCCACCTGTTTCTTTTCATTTTTCTGTGTTTCTTTGGTGTTTCTTCATATGATGAACCTTTGTGCAGAAGGAATGCCTCCCTCCATCTCCAGCCATTATTATGAAGGAAGTCAAACTCCAGAGCCCTCCCTCGCCTCTTTTTCCCTTTTCAGTTTTCCAATCATTTGTATCTGTGTCCCTTTGGTGTTTTTCCAGGCGGCGGACTTGTGTGCAGAAGTGGCCATTGCATTAGAAAGGCCTCCCTCCACCTGCAGCCAGATGCTGGATTGCGCAGGACAAAGGGAACCTCCCAGATCCACAAGTAAATACCAAGTGACACTCAGATGGCTTGACTCCACTCCTTTTGAGTCTTTGTGGCTCAGTGAACATATATATGTATTCAAGGGATCTAGGAGCCTTTGGATACACAGGTTCTACTTCAGTAAACAGTAATTATACAAGCATGAGTAAACAGTATAATCAAGCAGCTTAAATGACAATGTATTTTTGGGATTGTTGTATGTTTTCCGGGCTGTATGGCCATGTTCCAGAAGTATTCTCTCTTGATGTTTCGGCCACATCTATGGTAGGCATCTTCAGAGGAGGATGCCTGCCATAGATGTGGGTGAAACATCAGGAGAGAATACTTCTGGAACATGACCATACAGCCCGGAAAACATACAACAACCCTGTGATCCCGGCCATGAAAGCCTTCGACAATGCAATGTATTTTTGGCTGCATCATTAGGAGTGTAGTGCCTAGGGAGGTGAACTGTGTTAGATGGTGGCTGGCTTTACATGACAGCACCATAAACTCTCTGCAAACCAATCTTCAAGTTGTGCTTAAGTAGATGCTTTTGAAAATTAGGGCTGCTCAACATACATTCAGTCAATCAGTCTTCCAAAGCAATAATGTGCAATGACTTTGAGGCCACTGACATATATGGTGGTGTGTTGTGGCTGTTCCTCTCCACTGCTGTTGCCTGCTCACAGTCTGTTCGTATTGCCAATACTCATAGGCAGTTAGAGAAGAAATAAGAAACCTAAATGTTTCTTGTTTCTCCCCAATCACATCCTTGAAGAAACAAATTAAATAAAATAACAGCACGGCTCTATTGCTGTCCCTGGCCAAAGGTGACCAAAGTAGTACTCAGTCCGGATATCATGAATCCCTACAAAGGGCAGCTTAATGGTTATGGTTATGGTTATGGTTAGCCTGGAGAAGAGCAGGTTAAGAGGGGAATATGTTGAAAGGATGTCATACTATCACTATACATATTGCTATGCTATTCCCAAGATGAGAACCTAGTTTTAAGTGCCAAATGGATTAGGTACAGTTTTCTCTCCCCCGCCCCCCAAAAAAGCAGGGGGGGGGGTAAGTTCACGGAGCCCAAAGGGGATCAGGGTGTATAAAAGGGCTGAAGTATCCAGGCCAGAGGTTGATGCTGATGTCAATTGCTCTCAAAGTGGCTTTGAGTAATGAATTAAAGGCCACAAAATACCATTTTCTATGTATGACTGTGAAAGCTACACCGTGAAGAAAGCTGATTTGAAATGTGCTGGAGGAGGGTTGTGTGGATGCTGTTGGCTAAAAAGGCAAATACAGGGGTCCTAGAAAAAATCAAGCTTTAATTCCTCCCAGAATGACTGCACTGACATAGTTGTAATGTGGCCATATCACGATTACACAGAGCTCACTAGAAAAGACAATAAGTCTTAATAAGAGAGAAGGCAGCAGAAAAAGAGAGAAACTTAATTACAGGGGGGTGGACTCCACCAAGGGAGCCATGGCTGTCCTGAATCACCAAGGCCTGACAGACCTGGCTTGGAGGTCCCTCATTCATAGCATATCCATCAGTCAAAGTGGGCCTAAAGGCATTTACCAACAAGAAGAACAACACCTTATACCCAGCCTTGCTTAGGTCTTGCCTTCCGTGATTGAATCAAAGAATCATAAAATAATAGAATCCTAGACTTGAATGACCCCACAAGGGCCATCCAGTCCCAGCTCTCTTCCATGCAGGGATGCACATTCAAAGCACTCCTAATGGAGTGCTTTGAATGTGTATTCATCCAGTCTCTATGTTAAAGCCTCCAGAGAGACTCCACCACATTCTTAGGTCGCAGCATATTCAATTGTTGAACAGTTCTGAGCATTACGAAGATGGTACCACCAGAAATGGAGACCATAGCCAGTTAAAATACCCTTGTCTTTTCTATTCCTACAGGAGGGGAATCAGAACCAACACATACTGGCTTACCATTTCCTTTTGATGTACTCAGCACGAATTCTGTGACACCACATCAGGTAGGTGAGAGAATCCCTAATGGGCCAAGAAGGGCTCGGGCTTCCGGTGTCCTCTTCACATAGCTATTCTCCCCTCTTTCCATTTATTTATTTATTTATTTGTATTTACCCAATTTATACTCTGCCTTTCTCTACCCTGAAGGGGACTCAAGGCAGCTTACATATGGCAATTATTCAATGCCTTGAATTACAATCAATGCATATTAAGCATTTTAAAACGTTACTTTCAATATTAAAATCACACCATCCAAGATGCCTGCAGCCAAGTCCCTGTGTAAATCGGCCACCAGAAGCAACTGGTTTTCTGTCTGGGGTCAGTGTTTCCTGCTTACCAAGAATGTTTCTTTGTCCAGGTGACTTTCCAAGAAGTGGCTGTGTCTTTCAGTGAGGAGGAGTGGGCCCTGCTGGATCCGGACCAAAGGGCCTTGCATCAACAAGTCATGAAGGAAAATGTGGAGACTGTGTCCTCTCTAAGTAAGGCTCCCTCTTTTATAAGAAAGTAGTAGTCACTAAATGACATAGCCGCATCATGTCACTTAAAAGGGGCAGGTGTAAAAAGCTCACCAGGTCTGGCATAGGTTCACAGCAGGATAAAATAACATTAAATTTACCAGTCTACTTTAGCATCTTTCTATAGATCCAACATCATGTGGATTGGTGCAGAAACTCCCAAGTGTCATTTCTGAAATAGGTTGAAAAGAAATTGATTATTTCTATCATTTTGTACAGCAGGTGTCATTTTCCCATTGTTCTTGTCATTTCCATTTTTTGCCAAGCCTTAGACAAATCTATCACAGGGTTTTCTGGAACTGATATTGTGTGACTCACTCAAGATCACCCAGTAGGTTTCCGTGACGTAGCAGGGAATCAAATATTTTTAGAAATCATAGACTTTTGAAAGGCATAACTTGAAAATCATGACCTTTTTGAGATCATAGCAGATCTTCAGAAGTGGTATTTCAGTTGCCCAAAACATGGACTCTCCCATAAGATTATTGTTTTTAAATCATGCTCTCAAGAGACTAAAAATAAGTAGTCTTTGTTAAAAGTTATCATAATTGATTTACTTACAAACTTCATTTATTTGGCATACAGGTACACTGCTTATTGATTCAGAGTTTAAACAGTCTGTTCTTTAAGCATTCTAGTTTAGTCTCTTCTTTTTTACTGACTCAATATAAACTGACTACTCTCTGCAGCATACTGTATTCAACTACATACTGTTACATACCTTGCATACTACATACTAACTCAGACTGAAGCATACTGATTTCTAAAATGGAGTTTCAGTTTGAATAGTCCAGATCTGTTCACATGGTCTGCAGTCCCTCCCACAACCTCAAACAACATAGAGTTAAGAAGAAAACTGCATATCAATATAATAAGCAATCTCTTGTTTGTAATTTGTTATTAGAAATACCTTTTCTGAAAATGCAGAAATAGGAACTTGAATGATACCTATTAAGATTTTGTTTTTTTAATATGTGTTCTCATTTTCTTTGTTGTCAAGCAACTCAAAGAGAAGGGGAATCAGCTCAATACTGGGATTGTGGAGAGAAGGAGGACCCGGGCCTCTCTGGTCAGCAAGCAACGTACACTAAGAGGAAGCCCTTTATGTGCTTGGAGTGCGGGAAATGTTTAAGTCATAAGAAAAGTATTGCTCGTCATCAAGCAACTCACACCGGAGAGAAAAAGTTCAAATGCGGGGAGTGTGGAAAGGGCTTCATTCAGAAGGCGAGCCTCACTTCTCATCAAACTATTCATACTGGGGAAAAGCCATTTAAATGCTTGGAGTGTGGAAAGAGTTTCACTCAGAAGATAGGCCTGACTCGTCATTTAGCAATTCATACTGGGGAGAAGCCATATACATGCTTGGAGTGTGGAAAGGGCTTCATTCACAAGGTAAGCCTCACCTATCATCAAGCTACTCATACTGGGGAGAAGCCATTTAAATGCTTGGAGTGTGGGAAGAGCTTCATTCAGAAGATAAACCTGACTCGTCATGAAACAATCCATACTGGGGAGAAGCCATACGCATGCTTGGAGTGTGGAAAGAGTTTCACTCAGAAGACAGGCCTCACCGATCATCAAGCTACTCATACTGGGGAGAAGCCATTTAAATGCCTGGAGTGCGGAAAGCGTTTCACTCAGAAGAGAAGGCTTATCTATCATCAAGCAATTCATACTGGGGAGAAGCCATTTAAATGTTTGGAGTGTGGAAAGTCTTTTATTCAGAAGGGAAATCTCACTTCTCACCAAAGAATTCACTCAGGAGAGAAACCCTTTAAATGCTTGGAGTGCGGAAAGAGCTTCCGTGTAAAGGGATGCTTTGCTTCTCACCAGACCATTCACACAGGGAAAAAACCCTTTCAATGCTTGGAGTGTGGGAGATCTTTTACAGACAAACAAGGTCTAATTGCTCATCAAGCAACACATTCTGGGCAAAAGCCATTCAAATGCTTGGATTGTGGAAAGGGCTTCGCACGGAAGTCAAATCTCACCCAACATCAAAGAATCCACACTGGGGAAAAACCATTTAAATGCTTGGAGTGCGGAAAGAGCTTCAGCCAGAAGGCATGCTTTGCCTCTCACCAGAGCATTCACACAGGGAAGAAACCCTTTCAGTGCTTGGAATGCGAAAGCTCTTTTACAGAAAAACGAGGTCTAATTGCTCATCAAGCAACACATTCTGGAGAAAAGCCATTCAAATGCTTGGATTGTGGAAAGGACTTTGCTCGGAAGATAATCCTCAAAGAACATAAAAGAATCCACTCTGGCGAAAAGCCATTCAAATGCTTGGATTGTGGGAAGGGCTTCACATGGAAGGCAAGCCTCAGAGAACACCAAACAATCCACTCTGGAGAAAAACCGTTTAAATGCTTGGAGTGCAAAAGCTCTTTTACAGAGAAAAGATGTCTAGTTGCTCATCAAGCAACACACTCTGGGGAAAAGCCATTCAAATGCTTGGATTGTGGGAAGGGCTTTGCATGGAAGGCAGGCCTCACACAGCATCAAAAAATCCACTCTGGGGATAAACCGTTTCAGTGTTTGGAGTGTGGAAGATGTTTCAGACTGAAGCAAACCCTACATCTTCATCAAGTGACACACACGGGGGCAAGAACCCTTCAAATGTCCGGAGTGCGGAAAGAGCTTTTGCCAGAAGAAACACCTCCCTTATTTTAAGATGTCCGCTGTGGGTTAAGTGGATAGCTAGGACCTGCTAACTTTTCTATATTGTTATGTTCTTTGAATAAAGTCTTTGTAAGCTTGAAGCTGCTCCTGAATTGCTAAAGCTCAGTCACTCTATCGCTGGCACCAGAAGCTTCTGATTTGCTGAACTGCCGCAACAGCTTTTGTTGCTGATTATGTTTAATTTTTAATATCACCACCCTTCCTTCTACTTTTTCAATTGCTTTCCGTCCCTGGCCAAACTTCTGTTGGACTTCCAGTGTCAGACTCTGGAAGATCTTGGAGGTAAAATCAAGCTCACAACAATAAAATGCTGGTGACAATTGTTTTATTCCTTCTTTCCACAATCCTAAAAAGACAGTTCTAAAGATTTCCCGCTCAAACCTCCTGTATATATCAGACCCAACTCCTGTCCACCCCCTTGTGGCCAAACACTGTGCTCACAGTCTGTTAACTGTAATTTCAATTCCCCCCCAAAAAGAGATATCTTATATACACTACCTTCCCCAACTGTACACAGCTTTCTCCTCCTTCTTTATGACAGGGAACCGAAGCAGCCAGTCCCAGGCTGAGATGGTGATTCTGACATCCAGAATCTTCTCCATTACTCTCCCTGCTCAGCCATGATACAACTGATTTTTTTTTTTTACAACTGATGTGCTCCTCTTTTGAATCTTTTGATTATTGCTGAGCCACCAATCTTATGAAATCCTCCATTCCATTCTGAAATAATAAGGTGAAGTTGACCTGATTGTTTTGGAGTAAAAATAATCCAAAGCAATCAGGTTAATTTCACCTTAATCAAGGAGTAATTCAAGTCATGCTAGGAGAAAAGGTCTAATGCATTAATGATGAGTGATAAATGTATTCTTACCCAAATCTGGATGATACTGCAATTCTTCACCATATTGCTAGTTGAAATTTGGAGTTGGAGGAGCTTAGGCTGATGTACTTACTGAGTAGAAGTTATAATTGGTCTGCTTCAAGATAAATGCACACTGCTTTGGAGGGCTTTATTTGTGTATTTACATTTCCCCATAACATTCCTGTATAAACGGTTAGGTTTTATGGCACTTCCATGAGGCTTCACCAAAAGGAAAGGAATGGACACAAATCCAGCTATATGACATCCTTAGTGTGAATTAATGGGGGGGGGACCATTCTTTACACCTGAAGAATGACTTCCTGAAGACGAGAGCCTCATGGAAGTAGATTCCCTTTGACCAGGAGAGACTCTTCACAGCTATCAATGACTGAAGCCCTTACACGGTTTTGTGGGAAGGTCAATACAGACCCACCAAGAAAATTCAAAGTTAATTGAACAAATGCCACAATCAGCAAAGTATAAGAGGGTTCTCTAAACCAGGAATGGGCAAACTTTGGCCCTCTAGGTGTTTTGGACTTCAACTCCTACAATTCCAGACAGCAAAACACCTGAAGGGCTGAAGTTTGCCCATGCCTGCAGGAGTCTACCATATTCCATGTAGTTGTGGACAAGTCTACATAGGGACCACCAAACACAGCAGCATTGCCCAGACACAAATAAAAGGACACAAAAGGCCAGTGCAGATTGATTCAACCAGAGAGGCCAGCTATAGCAGAATACATGATGAACCAACCTGGACACAGAATATTATTTGAGAGCACAGAAATGTTGAACCACTCTGACAACCACCATGTCAGACTACATAGAAAAGCCATTGAAATCCACAAGCATGTGGAAAATTTCAACAGAAAGGATGAAACCACCAGAATCAAGACAGTAAATAAAGAACAACACTCAGAAAACAGGGGAGTTCCAGACACCAAACAATCAAGTGGCAGTTAACATCCCCCAAACAGAGGATGCCTCCAGGCAACAAAAACAAGGATACCTCTATGCAAATACCCTCACTGGTTAACTTAGCAAACTTCATGGCGACCCAGTGCTAATCATTACTTCAAACAGACAAAGAGTTCTATATCTCACCGTGGACATTATTCCACAGATAGATAGATAGATTCCACTTTCCTACGGACTCGGAGGATGCCAGCCATAGATGCAGGTGAAACAACAGGAGAGAATGCTACTGGGACATTGCCAGACAGTCATGTTGCAGTAGTAATTCACACACACACACACACACATACCACAACCTATAGTATGTTCAGAGAAAGGCCACCAGAATGTTCAGTTCTTGCAGCCAAACTCGATTAGATTTGTTTGTGCTTCCCTTTTGTAGCTCTAAGTGCATTTGGGGACTAAAATCAGGAGCCCCAGCATAGCCCTCCTAGGATGCATCTCCACGGCAGAATTAATGCAGTTTGGCAGTGCTTTTGATTGCCATGGCTCAGAACTATGCAATCTTGGGAGTTGTAGTTTGGGGAGCCAGAGAAGGAGAAGGACATTGCAAATTCCTGCCCCTATGATTCCAGAGCATTGAACCATCGCAGTGAAAGTGGCATCAGACTGCATTGATTCCGGTGGAAATTCACCCAAGGCCTTTGGAATCACACTGTAAACGTGTTATGCTGTCTGATAACACTGAAAGTGTATGTGATCCTGGGATGTTTTGGTTTCCAACTCACAGAAGCCTCCTCTTCCTTGGCCAAGGATTACGGATTATGGGATTAAAGTTCAAACATTCAGAAGACCTGAGTTTGGGAACTGCTGCTTTAGGTTATCCGAACCCTCTCCTGTTCCTGGGGAAATGCCTTGAAAGCAGCATCTCCCCATGTCTTTCAGAGGGAGGCTTTGCTAGTTGGCTTCCAAAGAGTTAAAGCAAAGGAGTGGATTCCTAGAGGGGAAGTCAATGGCCAATGCTAAGCCTCCTGCAGGCGAGGTCCCTCCTCTTCTGGCCATGTGGGAATCTTCCTGGAGGAGGAGGAGTGAGTGGGTGAGCCTTGCAGGGCTTGTGGAGGAGGAGAGAGTGTGCCTTCCCAAGAGGGAGATGGCTCTTCTGCCCAGGCTGGAGCCTGGCTGCAAGGACACAGGGCAGGTGGGAAAGCAAGAAGCCTTAGACCCTGAGCCAAGCACGGACCCTCCTGCCTTTCCTGCTGGGAATGGAGGGCAGTTCTGGGAAGGAGGCCTTGTGGGGAAGGGGCTGCGGGGAGACAGCCCACCTTCAGAGGCAGCGCCAAGCCAGAGCTTCAGGCAGTTCAACTACAAGGAGACTTTGGGGCCCCGAGAGGTTTGCAGCCACCTCCACTCTCTCTGCCGCCTGTGGCTGAAGCCTGAGGAACATACCAAGGCGGAGATGCTGGACCTGGTGCTCCTGGAGCAGTTCCTGGCCGTCCTTCCTGCGGAGATGGAGCGCTGGGTGAGGGAATGTGGGGCAGAGACCAGTTCCCAGGTCGTGGCTTTGGCTGAAGGATTCCTCATGAGTCGGGAAGAAGAGGAGACGGAGAAGGAGCAACGGGTGAGAGAATCTCATCCCCATACTTTCTAGGAGGCAAGGACGCGGATTATGAAGGAAGCCAAACTCTAGGTCCCCCCTCGCCTCTTTCCCTTTTCCATTTTCTGATCATTTGTATCTGTGTCCCTTTGGTGTTTTTCCAGGCGACGGACTTGTGTGCAGAAGTGGCCATTGCATTAGAAAGGCCCCCCTCCATCTTCAGCCGGACGCTGGATTGTGCCGGACAAAGAGAACTACCCAGATCCACAAGTAAATACCAAGGGACACTTGGATGTCTTTACTCCACTCCTTTTGAGTCTTTGTGGCTCAGTGAACATATATCTGTATGGAAGGGATCTAGGAGCCTTTAGACATACAGATTCTACTGAACATGCGTAAACAATACAATCAAGCAACTTAAAAAACAAAACATTTTTGGCTGCATCATTAGGAATGTCGTGGTTAGGGATGTGAGCTGCGTTGGTGGCTGGCTTTGCATGACAGCACCGTAAACTCATGCAAGCCGATCTTCAAGTTGTGTTTAAGTAGCTCTTTTTGAATATTAGGGCTGCTCAACATGCATTACGTCAGTCTTCCAAAGCACTCTCAGCCATGTGACAATGTGCAGTGACTTTGAGGCCACTGACATATATGGTGGGTGTGTTGTGGCTGTTCATCCTCTCCACTGCTGTCGTCTGCTCCCAATCTGTTCCCATTGCCACAACTCATAGCAAGCCAGAGAAAAAGTACGGCTGCAAACCTAAATGTTTCCTAATTCTCCCCAATCATTTCCTTTAAAAACGAATTAAGTAAAACATCGACAGGGCTCTATGGCTGTCCCTGGCCAAAGGTGACCAAAGTGGTCATAGGTCTAGATATCATGAATCCCTACGAGGGGCAGCTTAGGGAGCCAAGCATGGTTAGCCTGGAGAACAGAAGGTTAAGAGCGGAATATGCTGAAAGAATGTCATATTGCTATACATATTGTTATGCTATTCCCATGATAAGAACCTATTTTAGGTTGGGTTATGTATAATTTTCTTTCCCCAATATCCACCAAAAAAAGCAGGGGGAGGACACATTCCTCAAAGAGCCCAACGGGGATCAGGGTGTATAAAAGGGCTGAAGTATCCAGGCCAGAGGTTGTTGCTAATGTCAACTACTCTCATAGTTCCTTGACTAATGAGTTAGAGGCTGCAGGGTGCCTTTTCTATGTATGACTTGAAAGCTGTACAGTGAAGAAAGTTGATTTGAAATGTGCTAGAGGAGAGTTTTGTGGATGCCATCGGCTAAAATGGCAAATACACGGGTCCTAGAGAAAATCAAGCTTTAATTCCTATGAGAAGCCAAGATGAATGAACTGACATAGTTGTAATGTGGCCATATCACGATTACACTGGGCTCACTAGAAAAGACAATAAATTTTAGTAAAAGAGAAGGCAGCAGGAAAAGAGAGAGATTGGACTGTAGGAGGATGCACTCCACCAAGGGAGCCGTGGCTGTCCTGAATCGCCAAGACCTGAGCAGACCTGGCTTGGAGGTCCCTCATCATAGCATTACTATCAGTCAAAGTTGGCCTGGAGGCACTTACCAACAACAACAACAACAACAACAACAACAATGCCTTACTCTTCCCAGCCTTGCTTGGGTCGTGCCATCTCAGGGCTGTGCCTTCCATGATTGAATAATAGAATCATAAAATAACGGAATCCTAGAGTTGGAAGAGCCCACAAGGGGAATCCAGTCCCAGATCTCTTCCATGTAAGGATACACATTCAAAGCACTCCTAATTGATGGCCATCTTGCCCCTGCGTAAAAACCTCCAGAGAAAGAGACTCCATCACACTCTCAAGTCACATCATACTCTATCTGTTGAACCGCTCTTAGCATTAGGAAGATGGCACCACCAGAAATAGAGACCATGGTTAATTAAAAATACCCTTGTCGTTTCTATTCCTACAGGAGGTGAATCAGAACCAACACATACTGGCTTCCCTCTTCCTTTTGATGAACGCAGCACACGTTCTGTGACACCAGATCAGGTAGGTGATGGAATCCCTTATGGACCAAGAAGGGCTCTCCCCTCTTTCCATTTTACTTACAGTAGAGTCTCACTTATCCAAGCCTCTGGATAATCCAAGCCATTTTTGTAGTCAATGTTTTCAATATATCGTAATATTTTGGTGCTAAATTAGTAAATACAGTCATTACAACATAACATTACTGCGTATTGAACTACTTCAAATTTGTTGTATAACATGAAGTTTTGGTGCTTAATTTGTAAAATCATAACCTAATTTGATGACTAATAGGCTTTTCCTTAATCCCTCCTTATAATCCAAGATATTCGCTTTTCCAAGCTTCTGCCGGCCCGTTTAGCATGGATAAGTGAGACTCTACTGTACTTACTTATTTATTTGCCCTATTTATACCCCACTTTTTTCTACCCCAAAGGAAATTCAGGTGGCATACATTATGGCAATTATTCAATGCCTTGAAACACATACAAACAGTAATCTTAAACTCAATTCAATTAAATATATATACAGTAGAGGCTCACTTATCTGACATAAACTGGCGGGCAGAATGTCGGAAAAGTGAAACTGCCGGATAACAGAGTGGGTGCTCGCTTGCCCACCCTTCCTCTCTCGCTCGCTCACTAGGCCAGGTCCCGACGGCAGCACCAGTACCCGGCCTGGTGAGTAAGTGAGCGAGCGATTGAGCAAGGGACGGCCTTTGCCACCCTCCTTCACTCGCCCGCCCTCCGTCCCTTGCTCATGCACCAGGCCGGGTCCAGGCAGCACCGGGATCCAGCCTGGTGAGTGAGTGAGAGAGCGAGGGCCTTTGCCGCCCTCCTTGACTCGCTCATCCTGTCCCTCGCTACTTCACCAGGCTGGGTCTCGGCAGCACTGAGACCCAGCCTGGTGAATGAGCGAGTGAGGGAGGGATGGAGGGCCTTTGCCGCCCTCCTTCACTCACCCGCTCTCCATCCCTCGCTCGCTCACTAGGCCGGGTCCCAGCAGCACCAGGACCTGGCCTGGTGAATGAGGGAGTAAGGGAGGATGGCCCTGGGTGTCAGGGCGTCGGATAATACGGTGTGTCGGGTTAGTGGAAGTTGAATAAGCGGGAGTCTACTCTGTGTGTGTGTGTGTGTGTGTGTATATATATATATATATAATACACATTACATTCAATATTAAATTCATGCCATCCAAAATGCCTACAACCAAGTCCCTGTGTAAATCGGCCACCAGAAGCAACTGGTTTTCTGGCTGGGGTCAGCGTTTTCTGCTTACCAGGAATGTTTCGTTGTCCAGGTGACCTTCCAAGAGGTGGCCGTGTCTTTCAGTGAGGAGGAGTGGGCCCTGCTGAATACGGACCAAAGGGACTTGCATCAACAAGTCATGAAGGAAAATGTGGAGACTGTGTCCTCTTTAAGTAAGGTTACCTCTTTTATAAGAAAGTATTAGTAACAGAATGACATAGCCACACAATGTCACTTAAAGGGGGGGGGGGGGGGAGAACTCACCAGGTTTAGCATAGGTTCACAGCAGGATAAAATAACATTTAATGTACCATTCAACTATAGCATCTCCCTACAGGTCCAACATAATGTGGAGAGAGTCAGAAACTCCCAGGTGTCTTTTTTGAAATCAACACAGTGTTGAGACAGGTTGGAAAGAAACTGGTTGTTTCTATCATTTTGTACAGCAAGTGTCTTTTTCCATTGTTATTGTCATTTCCGTTTTATGGCAAGTCTTGAACAAATCTATCACAGGGTTTTCTGGGGCTGATATTATGTGACTCGCCCAAGGTCACCCAGTAGGTTTCCATGACTGAGCAGGGAATCGATTTTTTTTTTTTTGAAATCATGGCTTTTTAAAAGTCATAGCCTTTTGGAAAATATGATCTTTTTGAGATCATAACTTTTGTAAAACCAGAATCTTCATAGCCATTTGGAAGTGTGATCCTTTTTGGAGATTAATTGCATTCACTCTATTTGGAATAATCATAAAGTATGATCTTCCTGAGAAGAGTTAAAAATTTAGTCAATCTTATCCTTAGTGGTAAATATCCACTAGTGTTCATGCAAGGCAATTCAGCTTTCTCTGTTGTTAAACTGATATCCCTGGTTATCTCATTGAAGTGTTAGGAACAAAGATACACCAATGCATATAACATATAGCAGATCTTCATAAGTGTTAATTCAGTTGCCCAAAGACATCTACTCTTCCATAAAATATCTTGCTTTTAAACCATGCTCTCAAGAGACCAAAAATAAGTAGTCTTTGTTAACAGAGTTAACATAGTTGATTTACTTAAAAACGTCATGTATTCAGCATACAGGTACACTGCTTATTGGTTCAGAGTTTGAACAGTCTGTTCTATAAGCATTCTGTTTCAGTCTCTTCTCTGTTGCGTACAGACTAACACTCTCTTCTAATACATTACTGAACTCTGACTCAATATAAACTACTCTCTGCAGCATACTGTACTCAACTACATAGTATTGCGTACTTTGCTAAACTATATACTGAAGCATACGACATACTAATTCAAACTGAAGCATACGGACTTCTAACATGGAGCCTCAGTTTGAATAGTCCTGATCTGGTCACATGGTCAGTAGTCCCTCCCACAACCTTCAAACAACATAGAGTTAAGGGGAAAACTGCATACCAATATATGCATACAATATAGTAAGCAATCTCAATTATATACATCACAAATAACTGGTATAGAAGGCTTGTAGAAGGTTACTATTTCCAACAAATAAGTGTCTAAAAGATCCATAGCCCAACATTCAATCCACTACAGTTGAGAGGTCGTGCATCTTCGTTTCTCTTTTCTAATGCTCATCTATTGGCAATCAGCAATCTATGCTGTTGCCCACTTTTGGTCAAAATTATTTAGCTGCTCATGTTCGCTCTATTTTTATCAGTTTTATACTTATTTATGCAATGCTTTTGATACAAAATAAATTAGCAATCATACAACAATAAAAACCCCAAAATACTTAGCTCTTTAGGCTGCAATCCCTCAGAGTTGTCACAAAATGCGAGGAGCAATCCTGTTTCTGGGTCAACAAGAACTGCTTGTTTGTAATTTGGTTTATTATTGGAAATACCTTTTCCAAAAATGCAGAAATAGGCTCTCTCTCTTTCACGGTTCATCAGATCAGTTGGTACCTATAGCATGTGCCCTGTATATTCATATCTGTGGTTTCACCCACCCGAGCCTTGGGGAAAGTGGTATCTTCTACATGATTTTATGGTTTGCTACCCCTGGAAGTTAGCATTTAGTCTTGCTAAAGAGGGTACATCCAGGTCTGATAGTTGGAAGTTACAAGAAAGTAGATTTTGAGATAACCATAGAAGGAAACTCTTGAAGTAAGAGAAGCTCAGCAATGGGATTGATTACCTAAATTGCTAGTGAGCACGCAACCCTTGGAAGTTAGCATTTAGTCTTGCTAAAGATGATACATCCAGTTCTAATAGTTGGAAATTACACGAAAGTAGATTTTGAGATAATTGTAGGAGGAAACTCTTGAAACAAGAGAAGTTCAGGAATGGGATTGATTACCTAAATTTCTGGTGAGCACTTAAATGATAGCTATTAAGATTTTGTTTTTTTAATATGTGTTCTCAATTTTTTTTTGTCGTCAAGAAACTCACAGAGAAGGGGAATCATCTCAATACTGGGACTATGGAGAGAAGAAGGAGCTGTGCCTCTCTGGTCAGCAAGCAACGTACGCTAAGAGGAAGCCTATTAAGTGCTTGGAGTGCGGAAAATGTTTCCGTCATAAGAAAAGCATTGCTCGTCATCAAGCAACTCACACCGGAGAAAAAAAGTTCAAATGCTTGGAGTGTGGAAAGGGCTTCATACAGAAGATATGCCTGACTCGTCATCAAGCTACTCATACTGGGGAGAAGCCATTTAAATGCTTGGCGTGTGGAAAGGGCTTCATTCACAAGATAAGCCTGACTCGTCATTTAGCTACTCACACTGGGGAGAAGCCATTTAAATGCTTCGAGTGTGGAAAAGGCTTCATTCACAAGATAAGCCTGACTCGTCATTTGGCTATTCATATTGGGGAGAAGGCATTTAAATGCTTGCAGTGTGGAAAGGGCTTCATTCACAAGACAAACTTGACTCGTCATGAAGCAATTCATACTGGTGAGAAGCCATTTAAATGCTTGGCATGTGGAAAAGGCTTCATTCACAAGATAAGCTTAACTCGTCATTTAGCTACTCATACTGGGGAGAAGGCATTTAAATGCTTGCAGTGTGGGAAGGGCTTCATTCACAAGACAAACCTGACTCGTCATAATACAATTCATACTGGGGAGAAGCCATTTAAATGCTTGGAGTGTGGAAAGTGTTTCACTCAGAAGACAGGCCTCATCTCTCATCAAGCTACTCATACTGGGGAGAAGCCATTTAAATGTCAGGAATGTGGAAAGGGTTTCACTCAGAAGACAGGTCTCACCTACCATCAAGCTACCCATACTGGGGAAAAGGCATTTAAATGCTTGGAGTGTGGAAAGTGTTTCACTCAGAAGATAAGCCTCACCTATCATCAAGCTACTCATACTGGGGAGAAGCCATTTAAATGCTTGGAGTGTGGAAAGGGCTTCATTCACAAGATAAGCCTGACTCATCATTTAGCTACTCACACTGGGGAGAAGCCATTTAAATGCTTCGAGTGTGGAAAAGGCTTCATTCACGAGAGAAGCCTGACTCGTCATTTGGGTATTCATATTGGGGAGAAGGCATTTAAATGTTTGCAGTGTGGAAAGGGCTTCATTCACAAGACAAACTTGACTCGTCATGAAGCAATTCATATTGGGGAGAAGTCATTTAAATGCTTGGAGTGTGGAAAGTGTTTCACTCAGAAGACAGGCCTCATCTCTCATCAAGCTACTCATACTGGGGAGAAGCCATTTAAATGCCAGGAATGTGGAAAGTGTTTCACTCAGAAGATAAGTCTCACCTATCACCAAGCTACTCATACTGGGGAGAAGCCATTTAAATGCCTGGAGTGTGGAAAGGGCTTTATTAGGAAGACAGGCCTTACCAAACATCAAGCTGTCCATACTGGGGAGAGACCCTTTAAATGCATGGAGTGCGGAAAGAGCTTCATTCAGAAGTTAGGCCTGACTCGTCATTTAGCAAGTCATACTGGGGAGAAGCAATTTAAATGCCTGGAGTGTGGAAAGGGCTTCATTAGGAAGACAGGCCTTACCAAACATCAAGCTGTCCATACTGGGGAGAGACCCTTTAAATGCGTGGAGTGCGGAAAGAGCTTCATTCAGAAGTTAGGCCTGACTCGTCATTTAGCAAGTCATACTGGGGAGAAGCCATTTAAATGCTTGGAGTGTGGAAAGTATTTCACTCAGAAGATAAGTCTCACCTATCATCAAGCTACCCATACTGGGGAGAAGCCATTCAGATGCTTGGAATGTGGAAAGGGCTTCATTCAAAAGATATGCCTGACTCGTCATCAAGCTACCCATACTGGGGGGAAGCCTTTTAAATGCTTGGAGTGTGGAAAAAGTTTCACTCAGAAGACAGCCCTCACCGATCATCAGGCTACACATACTGGGGAGAAGCCATTTAAATGCCTGGCATGTGGAAAGGGCTTCATTCACAAGATAAGCCTCACGTCTCATCAAACTACTCATACAGGGGAGAAGCCATTTAAATGCTTGGAGTGTGGGAAGGGCTTCATTTACAAGATAAGCCTCACCTATCATCAAGCTACCCATACTGGGGAGAAGCCTTTTAAATGCTTAGAGTGTGGAAAGGGCTTGATTCACAAGATAAGCCTGACTCGTCATTTAGCTACTCACACTGGGGAGAAGCCATTTAAATGCTTGGAGTGTGGAAAGGGCTTCATTCAGAAGACAAATCTCACCTATCATCAAGCAACTCATACTGGGGAGAAGCCATTTAAATGCTGGGAGTGTGGAAAGGGCTTCATTCACAAGATGTATCTGACTTATCATCAAGCAGTTCATTCTGGGGAGAGACCATTTAAATGCTTGGAGTGTGGAAAGTCTTTTATTCTGAAGTGTCATCTCACTTCTCATCAAACAATTCACTTGCGGGAGAAGCCATTCAAATGCTTGGATTGTGGGAAGGGCTTCACACGGAAGGAAAGCCTCACACGACATCACAGAATCCACACTGGGGAAAAACCCTTTAAATGCTTAGAGTGCGAAAGCTCTTTTACAGAGAAAAGATGTCTAATTGCTCATCAAGCAACACACTCTGGGGAAAAACCATTCAAATGCTTGGATTGTGGGAAGGGTTTCACACTGAAGGAAAGCCTCATACGACATCAAAGAATCCACACTGGGGAAAAATCATTTCACTCTTTGGAGTGAAAGAAGTTTCAAACTGAAGCGACAACATCTTCATCAAGTGACACACACAGGGGAAGGAATTCTTTAAATGCCCGAAATGCAGAAAGAGCTTTTGCTAGAAAAAACGCCTCCCTTATTGCCCCTCATCCATACCACAATTACCTTCTGTAATAGAGAGAGATGACTTTAAAATAGTATTTCTTTGTTGTTGCTTTTTTGGGAATAACTGACATTTTAAAAAGTATTTCTTTCTGAACAAACTGGCTTCTTTTGCTGAAATATCAAAAAAAAAAAAAAAAGATTCACCCAGAGGAAAAGTGTTCTTGCAATTTATCAAAGGAACTGTTAGGTCGCAGCCAGCTAGGTTCCAGCCAGCCAGGGCACCAAGGCCTGCAGTGTTTCGGGACCTGCACTTTGACACAGATAATGATGAGGAATTTACTGACATTGCACCCTCCGCAGAAGGGCCTTTGCAGCTGCAGGTGCCTGAAGATGTTGACGCTGGAGATGTGTTAATTGGAGAGGATTCTTCTAGTCCTCCCTCGCAGATAGAGCCAGATGTGGAAGAAACGCCTAGAAACGGGGTTTTTAATCGTAGAGATTTTGTGACTAGAGAAAGAAGTGCAAAACAGGAAATCCGCTGCAGCCAGAGACTGCCAAACAGATGGGGAAATGGGTAGCGTTCCCTTGGGAAAGTTTTGGGAGTTTGTACTCCCCAAATTCTGTACAGGCCAGAATCTGTTAAAAGTGTGTTGTTGGGTATATTCCCTTGCGGTGTCAACGATGCTTTTTCGAGAAAGGTTTCTCCGTTCCTAGTTCCTGTTTCAAGCCAAGTTTCCAGTTCCAGTCGGGCCATGCCATGCCGCACCTCTCAAGTAGACCCTGACTTTACTTTGGATGTTATTCCTTGTTCCTGATTCAAGTTTACCTCAGCTTTAACAACTTTGTTACCTTGATTGCTACAAAGCATTTCCAGTGGATAGAACTCTGTTTTCTGCCAGCCTTGTTTTCCTGTTTAACTTCATGGACTTTGATTTCTTGGGAGAGCTATCGAGTTCTCATTGTGGATTATAATATCACAGCTTTTCCTTCACACAATTGAAACCATCATTGACTTTCTGAAAAGAACTATGCCTTACTCAGACTCTATACCTAATTTCGTTTGGATTTATAATTGTTTTAATAAAGATATAGTGTGTCATATTGGCTCTTGTCTGGTTTTCGAGTGCTCACGCTGCCATGGGGTGCAACAGGAACGACTGTCCACATAGGGAAGCTGATGAGAAAACACTATACAAACATCTACAGACTCACAAATAAAATCCAACAATTGCTACCTTCAGCCAAGGACAAGAGGGATCCTCTCACCTCTGCAGAAGTCTACCATATACCGTGTAGCTGTGGACAAGTCTATTTAGGGATCGTCAAACATAGCATTGCCCAAACACGAATCAAGGAACATGAAAGGTACTGCAGACTAACGCAACCTGAGAAGTCAGCCATAGCAGAGCACTTGATGAACCATCTGACAACTACCATGTTGGATTACACAGAGAAGCCATTGAAATCCACAACAAGCATGTGGACAATTTCAACAGAAAGGAGAAAAGCATGAAAATGAACACAATCTGGCTACCAGTATTCAAAAAACTCTAAAATCAGGACAGTAAATAAAGAGCAAGACTCAAAATGTAGGGGAATTCCAGGCAATAATCAATCAGGGCCAGCTAACACCTCCCAACAAATAATTCCCCCAGGCAGCAACCAGCCAAGCCTTGAAACAGCGGACCATAAAAATGCTAATCAAGGTGGCAATTTGCAACATTCACATGTACCTCAAGCAGACAAGAGTTCTTTCCCCCACCCTAGACATTCCACAGATATATAAACCTCACTCACTTATTTTCCAACAGACACCTCAACCCCTGAGGATGCCTGCCATAGTTGTGGGCAAAATGTCAGGAGAGAATGCTCCTGGAACATGGCCAGACAGCCCAGAGAACTCACAACAACCTATCAAAGAAAGAGTTACTGAAAATAAGACAGAAGACAAAAAGAGGTTTCAGGCTGGACATGATTCATGGCCAGGTATATGGAGTATATATTGGGAGTCCCCTTTTTCTCTCCACAAAGGAGATGCAAAGCAGCTGTTCCCTTTGCTCTTCTTCTATGAGCATGGAAAGATGTCTGTCGTGGGTAAGACAGATAGCTTGGCCCTGCTAACTTTCCTATCTACTTATGTTCTTTGAATAAAGTCTTCTTTGTAAGCTTGACTCTTCTCCTGAATTGCTTAAGCTCAGTCTGTTTACTGCTTGCACCAGATGGTTGTGATTTGCTGAACTGCTGCAACAGCTGTTGTTGCTGACGATGTATATATATGTTTTAATATTAGTATTTAATATTTTAACCCTTCCTTATACTTTTTCCCTGGCCAAACTTCTATTGGACTTATAGAATCTTCTCCCTTTCTCTCCCCGCTCAGCCTTTTCCTCCCTGCTATACTCCTATTTATGCAGGCCAAAATCACATTGGCTTTTTTTGCTGCCACATCACATTGTTGACTCACGTTTAACTTGTTGTCCACGAGGAATCACAAGATCTTTTTCATGCGTACTGCTGTCAAGCCAGGCATCCCCCATTCTGTATCTTTGTGTTTCAGAACATTGCCATACAGCCTGGAAAACTCACAGCAATCCAAGACCAATACCATTTGAGTGGGCCATTGCACTTAAATGATATTCAACCCCACTGTGTAAAGTTATAAGAAATGAAAAGATCTCTCTCTGCCCTTATCTTCCAAATTTGTCAACCTAAGGTTCTTCAAAACCAAACTCATCCGCTTCAAGAACCACTGTGATCCTAGATGGCAGCCTCTCAAATGTCACTGTGGTTCCTGTGTGAAACTTTATGTCATCCACCCCGACAACTTATAATATGTTCAGAGAAAAGCCACCAAAACGGACAGTTCTAGCAGCCAAACTGGATTAGATGTGCATGTAGTTCCTTTTTGGAGCTCTAAGTGCATTTGGGGGCTAAAGTCTTGGCCCCAGCAAGCATAGCCCTCCTAGGATGCATCTACACTACAGAGTTAATGCAGTTTTGACAGCACTTTTAATTGCAATGGCTCAGAACTATGCAATCCTGGGAGTTGTAGTTTGGTGAGACATCAGCATTCTTTGGCAAAGTCTCAAGACATTGTAAACTCCTGTCCCCATGATTCCATAGCATTGAACTATAGCAATGAAAGTGGCATCAGGCTGCATTGATTCCAGTGTAGATTCACCCAAGGATTTTGGATTTGCCTAGGATGCATCTGTTCTATACTGTAAGCATGTATGCTGTCTGATAACACGGAGAGTACCATTTTCAGTGTATGGTATTTGTAGTTGAGGGGGGGGGCACCAGCCCTCTTTGGCAGAGAAAGCTAAAGAGCTTGTAGAACTACAACTCCCAGGATTCCACAACATTGAGCCAGGGCCATTGAAGTGGTGTCCGGCTGCATTCATTCTACAGTATAGATTCACCCAAGAAAGCTGAGGCAGGAGAAACGGGAGAGGCTCCTTGATGGAAGGGTGGCTTATTTCTCTGGTTCTCTTTTCTATTGCTGGAAGATTTAGAGTCCTAAATATGTAGTTGTAGCTTGGGGGGGGGGGGGGGATTGGGCATTCAAACCCACACCGATTTTTTTCAGATTGAAAAAAGCCTGGTTTTTCATGAATTTTGACTTATTAAATGGTTATCTTTTCCATTGCTGGAAGATTTGGTGTCCTAACTCTCTGGTTTTTAAAGAAGCAGATCTATGCACAAGTTTTGCCAGTGGCTTCCTACAGCATCTGGGATTCGTTTGGTGTCTCCCATCCAAGCACTACCAGAGCCACCCCTTCTTCACTTCCAAGTGAGGCGGGAGGTTAAGGAACCCCAGGAAATACCATATATGGGCAGAGATGGCGACAGCTAGCGACCCGGGTGCATAAACTCACAGAAACATGTGACTTCTGGGAAATCATGTGTTTCTGAAGAAATGAAAGCTAAAGATAAACAAACAGCGCATGCGTACGCAGGCGCTCTGAATGATTTGTGAGCACGGCACAAAAAGAGTGCAGCCGGCCTGCTGGTCAGCATTGATTGGGCAGCGTCACAACTCTAAGCCAATGAATTTGCTTGTGGGCGGGCATAACCCGAACCCTGTAGTGTGTATAAATGTTTACTCAGCCTGCCACTGGTCGTTCTCCCTGGAGAAGCACTTACTTTGTGCTAGGGGGAACCCTAGTGGCCATTAGCGAAATAAAACTGCTTTCTTGGAATTCCTTCAGTTGTCCGTCCTCCATTCCTCCACTGCGCCAAACAAGGACCGTAGCACAAAGGTTCCGCTACATTTTCTGGTGACCCCGACGTGATTTTCCTATAAGACGGGCCAGGAGATTTGGAGACGGATCCCGTTGGCGGGACGGCCTCAACTCAGCGGTGGGGGCCTGAGGCAACTACCGTGAGACGAGAAGGGGCCCCTGAATATTACACGACCGGCTGCGGTGCTTGCCTCTGATGCCAACGCCGACTGACGGTGAGAGCTGCAACATCAGCGAGGTTCCATAGAAACCGGCTAGGAGGAAAAGGATCCAGGGAAAAAAGCCCAGGGGCGAAGGTTGGTCCGACGTCTACAGAAATCTGGCAAGTATAGGGGTTTGCATGAGATATTAAGGGAACGCCAGCGCTGGGAGGGACAAAAAAAGTTCCCAGGGAGGTAGAAAGGGGTTCTGTCTTGTGTTTCCTGACGCATGCCATTGAGTGGCCAGGTGCCCAGGCCAGGACAGTCCCCTCTATTAGGCAGGATGGGAGGGAAAAATTCAAAGAGCTCCACTCCCTTACAATGCATCTTAGATAATTTTGGTTCTTTTGCTATCAGAGCCGTAGCAGGGAATCCAAGGGACCTGAGAGATTATAGACTGAGGAATTTGTGTCAGGGAGAATGGCCAGAGTTTGGTTTAGGTTGGCAAGTAGAAGGAACGTGGGATCTGAAACTGATCCGAACAGTGGAAGAATATTGTGCTGTGAATCATCCGAACCAGTGGGTCTATATTGCTACGTGGGAACGGGTAGTTAGAGAAGATCCAGGTTGGGTTCGACAGTGCAGGAATGGCAAATGTATGGTGGTGAAGAAGGAGGGGAAAAAGAAGGAAGTTTTCCAATCCAATGAGGAGGACTACCCAGATTTACAGTTGAGTGTACAGGCTAGACAACAGGAATTATTGCCGCCACCCTTGCCACCGCCCCCCCCCACCCCAGGGAACAGCCCCCGGTGCACCTACACTAGGAACGAGACCCCCACCCTACTCTTCGGAGTCAACCGAAGCGGCCAAGAAACACTATCCTAGCCTAGAAAAATATCAGGAGGAAACAAAGGAAAAGAAGAAGTCACAACGGATGCCCAGTGATGCTTCTCCGGCACAAACTCGGAGACATGGAGCTCCGGTGTGGTCTGGTGATTCACCGACCGGACCGGCCCTCCAGATGCCCTTGAGAACGGTGCCTGTGATAAACAACAGGAATGAGATAGTTCAAGCATACCAGGTAGTGCCTTTCAGTAGTAGTGACATTTTGAATTGGAAAAATAATACTCCACCTTATAGTGAAGAACCCCAAGCTATGGCTAGGCTATTGGAAGGGATTATGGCAACCCATAATCCCACCTGGCAAGATTGCAGACAATTGTTGAATATGTTGTTCACATCAGAGGAGAGAAGAGCAGTGTTGAATAATGGGGTAGCCATAGCCCAGGTTGGTGCCCCACAAGATGGTGATGCAGCCGAGTGGGGAGCACAGAGGTTTCCTGTGGAAATAGATCCCCAATGGGACACCGCAGAAGAAGGACATTTGCAGAGACTGAGAGGATTCCAGCGTATATTGGTAGAAGCGGTAAAGAGGGGCCCGCCGCGACCCGTCAACATTGTAAAAATTCAGGGAGTGGTACAGGAAAAATCTGAGTCACCAACAGCCTTTTTGGAAAGGCTGGAGGCAGCATATAGAAAGTATAGCCCGTATAATTTGGAGGATGAAAACGGTAGGAGGGCGATTCAACAGTCTTTTATCAGTCAAGCGGCTCCTGACATCCGGAGAAAGATTCAAAAGCAACCAGGATTTCTAGGAAAGACTATGAATGAATTGTTGGCACTCGCAGATCAAGTTTATATGGCGAGGGACCAGGTAGAAGAAGAGAAGAAGGACAGGAAGAAGAAGCAGGAATACCAAGCATTAGTTACCATGATGGAACAAAGTGCAAGTGGACAGAGAGGAAGAGGAGGATATGCCAGAGGGGGACAAGGAGGAAGAAGAGGGCCCCCTCGGAGGTTAGGTCGAGACCAATGTGCTAAATGTAAGAAGTTTGGACACTGGAAAGGTGAATGCCCAGAAGGAAGAGAAGGAAGTCAGGAAGGACCGAGAGAAAGAGGAAGGCCTGAGAGAGGAAGAAACCCAGGAAGGGGAAGAGGACGTGGGAACTACGTACCTTTTCCTGCAAGAGAGGTGATAGCTGCAGCAGCTGTGATGGAAGAAGAATGGGAAGATATGGATGGAGGAGAGGAATGAGGAAGCCAGGCTCTTGTTTTGTTGGACCCCGGGGAGCCGATGGTCACACTTGAAATCGGGGACCAACAATTGGACTTTTTAGTGGACACAGGTGCCGAAAAATCAGTAGTAAATACAAAAATTAGTCCACCAACTCGGGAAACTACGAAAGTAATAGGGGTGTCTGGGAGGACCCAGAAGTGCCCCTTTCTTAAGGAACGCACCTGCAATCTGGCCGGACATCAGGTCAAGCATAAGATGTTATATCTCCCAGACTGCCCAGTCCCTTTATTGGGAAGGGACATTTTATCAAAATTACAAGCACAACTCCAGTTCATGAAGAATGGACAAATGGAACTATCATTTCCCATGGAAGAGGAATGGAGACTGTTTCAAGTTAGGATTTTTACTGAAGAAATACAATGGCCATGGCATGAGACTCCTTTAGTGTGGGCAGAAGATAATCCTCCAGGATTAGCTAAATATGTTCCACCGGTGGTGGTGGAAGTGAAAAGAGGAATGGGACCCATATGTAAGCCACAGTATCCCGTCAGTCGAGAGGCAGTGCAGGGGATCAGAAAGCATCTAGAGCGACTTCTGCAGCATGGGATATTGGTACCATGCAGTTCCCCATGGAACACGCCCCTGCTCCCAGTCAAGAAACCAGGAGGACAAGGAGAATATCGCCCAGTCCAAGATTTGCGGGCTGTAAATCAAGTCACCGTTCCCCTAACCCCGGTAGTGCCAAATCCATACATCATGATGAGTCTAGTACCAGCATTTGCCAAATGGTTTACTGTATTGGATTTAAAGGATGCATTCTTTTGTATTCGATTGGCCCCTGTATCCCAACCGATCTTTGCTTTCCAGTGGGAATCTCAGCAGTCAGGGCAAAGGACCCAGTATGTTTGGACACGCCTTCCTCAGGGGTTCCGGGACAGCCCGACCATTTTTGGTCAAGCCCTGGCCAAAGACTTACAGGATTTTGTAATACCTAAAGAAGAAGGAATTTGGCTTCAGTATGTAGATGACCTGCTTATCGCTTGCCGGACACTAGAGGGCAGTAGAGACCATACTTTGAGATTACTCAAGACATTGGAAGAAAAGGGTTACAAAGTGTCAAAGAAAAAGGCCCAGTTGTGCTGTCCCACGGTGAAATATTTGGGGTTCCATCTGACCGAAGGAAAGAAGATGTTAGGAGCTGAAAGAAAGGAAGTTGTTTGTGCCATCCCCACTCCCAGCACCCGGCGACAGGTGCGGGAATTTTTGGGATCAGCAGGATATTGTAGACAGTGGATCCCCAACTACGCCGTGTTGGCTAAGCCACTGTACCAGGCTACGAGAGGTGGAAGAGAAGATCCATTTGAGTGGACAGAAGAATGTCAACAGGCATTTAAGGCATTAAAAGAAGCATTGATGTCATCTCCAGCATTAGGACTGCCCGATTTGGAAAAACCATTCACTCTGTTCGCTGCAGAGCGGGAAGGAACAGCGGTTGGAGTATTGACCCAACCACTAGGTTCATGGCAAAGGCCGATTGCCTACTTGTCAAAGCAATTGGACACAGTGGCTCGTGGATTGCCACCTTGCCTGAGGGCTGTGGCAGCATCAGTAGATTTAATCAAAGAAGCGAATAAATTGACCCTAGGACAGCCACTGACAGTTAAGGTGCCCCATAGCGTTAAGGCACTGTTAGACATGAAGGGACCGCGCTGGCTCACAAGTGAGAGGTTAATGAAATATGAGGGATTGTTGTGTGACAACCCACTGGTGACCCTGGAGACTTGCTCCACTCTGAATCCGGCCACCTTGCTCCCGACTCCAGGAGACACCACGATCCATCAGTGTGCCCAGGTGATGGATGAGGTATTCTCCAGTCGACCGGATTTGAAGGATGTGCCACTAACTAAGGTGGACGACACTCTGTTCACAGATGGAAGCTCTTTTATGGAAAATAATCAAAGACACTCAGGTTATGCGGTTGTTCGGTGGGGGGGAGAGACGCTGGAAGCAGAGTCACTGCCCCCGGGGACTTCTGCCCAGAAGGCCGAATTGATTGCCCTGACCCGAGCGTTGGAATTGTCAAGCGGAAAGCGGGTTAACGTCTACACAGACTCAAAATATGCCTTCACCACCCTCCACGCACACGGAGCACTGTACAAGGAGCGCGGGCTCCTCACGTCTGGAGGAAAGTGCGTAAAACATGCTGGAGAGATTGTGGATCTCCTGGAGGCGGTTTGGAAGCCAAGGCAGGTGGCTGTGATGCATTGTAAAGGGCACCAACGTGGAGACGATCCCGTAGTGCAAGGAAATAGGCAGGCTGATCTGGCAGCCAAAGAGGCAGCTAGGCTGCCCTATATTGAACATCAGGTAATGGCCCTACAGGTAGAATTAACTGAACATAACATTACATATACACCAGAGGAAGAAGAATGGGCCTTAAAGGAGAAGGGTCAGTGGTCAGGAGAACTCATAGTGATGCCAGACGCCCGTGTCTACGTCCCTAAGGACTTGGCATGGCACTTAGTCCAACACATGCACCAAAACACACATTTAGGAAAGATGGCATTGGCAAATCTGCTAGGACGACAGTTGTATATCGATGGATTACATAGCCTAACGGCAGCAGCAGCCCGAAGATGCTGGACATGTATAAAAAATAACCCCAGAGAAGGACCCCTCAAGCCACCAGGAGTCCAACATGTGGGTGGGGTACCCTTTGAAGCTTTAGTCACTGACTTTACAGAAATGCCCCCATACAAAGGATACAAATATTTACTGGTGTTCGTGGACACATACACAGGATGGGTGGAGGCTTACCCTACAAGGACTGAGAAGGCTGTAGAGGTGTCAAGAGCTCTAATGAAAGATGTTATTCCCAGATTTGGCATACCCTTAGAAATTGGATCAGATAATGGCCCCGCATATATTCAACAGGCTGTGCAAGGATTATGTAGAATTTTGGGCATAAAATGGAAGTTACATTGTGCATATAGACCCCAATCTTCTGGAAAAGTGGAAAGAATGAATAGGACATTAAAGGCTCAGCTTGGGAAACTTTGCCAAGAGACAGGACTGCCGTGGACGGTGGTTTTGCCCATGGCATTATTAGGAATCAGATGTACACCACACAAACGGACAGGACTCTCCCCTTTTGAAAGACTCTATGGACGACCCCCTTTGAACTTGAAGGGAGCCTTAGAGACAGGAGCTGAGCAGCACCTCATAGGAGAGAAACAGACATTGGCCCAGGTTCAGGCTTTGGGCAGACAAATGCAGCAGTTAGAAAAATACATTTCTGAATTGAACCCACCATTCCCTACCACACCTCTACATTGTTTTTCACCAGGTGACGAGGTTCTGGTCAAGGATTGGAAGATTGAGCCATTGGGACCCAAGTGGCGAGGACCCTATGTTGTGCTCCTGTCTACCCCCACTGCAGTGAAGGTGAAGGAGATTAAGCCGTGGATACATTACACCCGTGTAAAACTAGCACCTGAGGAGTGGCGGACGGAGCGAGTTCCTGGTGAGGACCTGAGACTCAGGATCATCCGGCAACTCCCTAAGGGGTCAACAAGGCCATGAAGCTGATCCCTTCGGGTGCAACGGAGCGTCGGTGGTCAAGTATGTCGCAGCATGGCCCAACAAAGGCGCTCTCCGGGAGATGGTGGCTAGACATTTTGAGAGGAAAAAGTGGGAGACAAGTTATGAGGAGGGGAGGAAAGCGCACTGTGTTTGGTATATTATTTGTGCTGAGTTTTATTCTCTCTTTTGGAAAAAGAGCACATGGGAATTGGATAAAAGAACATGCCAATTATATGTTTGAGCAGCACGGGAAAGAGGTAGCATTAATATATGAACACCCCCTCACCGTAGGGGATTTTTCATTTCTTCCCGATTTAATTGATGAACCACAGATTGTGTTGGAGGGATTGTCCAAGGCTCAGGAGGGTCCACCTACCGTGTTTTCTAGCATACCGCAAAGGATAAATAAAACTCGGTTTCGACGGTTTAGATACCATACCTCCACCAGGGGTTTGTGCTTCTGTTGTGGAGGATCGGGAATATGGAATTCTGAGTGGAAACACTGGGGAACTAGGCAGGCGTTCTTTTCCCGATTAGGCAATTATTCCCATTGTCGAGACCGGTTCTATCTACACGGACGATTTAATACATCTTATGTCTCACGATTAAATCTAACCGCAACCGAGTGGGCTAGCATGTATCCAGATTATCCTACATTTAGTGTGAATGATTCTATTGAGGGCCTAAAATCTTATATGAACATACTGCAACAATTAACCCAACTGAGCCTAGGTAAAAGCCTCTGTCCGTTATGGCAAATTAGGGATCCAAATCTATGGTTTTTCTTTGATAAATGGGCCACAAATTATCACCCCGGCAACTACCAGTGTGTCGGTGTGGGTTATTTGACATTCCCAGTTCAGGTCTTACACAAAAGGCATCAGCGCCTGAAACGGGACATTGTGCAAACAGGCCCTCTAGGACCAGAATGCTCGGATGAGGTCATTATTAACAAGGCTCTGTCAGGTTCAGAAGCCTCCCGTGTAGGAGGAGGCCTGATCACAGGCTTGTTGACACTGGGTGCTTACCCAGGGATTGTAGCTCAAGCAAACCGTAGAAGTGTTCTAGGCCTGACTTGCCGCCTTGAAAAGTCCATAAATGCCACTGGTAAAATTTTCCGGGAAATCCAGTCTGAAGTAGAAGAAATCAGCCAGATGGCCCTACAGCATAAGTTGGCCCTTGACTACCTACTGGCGGCCAGGGGGGGGGTTATGCGCCATGGTTAGAGGGCGTTGTGTAGTGAAATTTCATAACTTGAATAATACTATTGAAGATGACATCGAGTCATTACAAAAGTTAATTTACAATAATGTCCAGGAGATAGAAGGTTGGTCTCCCTTCTCCTGGGTGACTAGCTGGTTACCCTCAATAGAATGGTTGAAGAACATATTGTTGGTAGGGATTTTAGGATTGTTCATTGTTCTCATAGTTATGTGTTGCACTCCAATAATGATGCAAATGTGTACTAGGTGTGTCACACAATCTTTACCTGAAAAAAAGATAGCCATACTCCAAGCCAAGCGGGATTGGATGGAACCATAATGCCTTGCTTCAGCTTTTGTACATGCGCTTCGCAAAAAGAAAATGGGGGAGTGAGGCGGGAGGTTAAGGAACCCCAGGAAATACCATATATGGGCAGAGATGGCGACAGCTAGCGACCCGGGTGCATAAACTCACAGAAACATGTGACTTCTGGGAAATCATGTGTTTCTGAAGAAATGAAAGCTAAAGATAAACAAACAGCGCATGCGTACGCAGGCGCTCTGAATGATTTGTGAGCACAGCACAAAAAGAGTGCAGCCGGCCTGCTGGTCAGCATTGATTGGGCAGCGTCACAACTCTAAGCCAATGAATTTGCTTGTGGGCGGGCATAACCCGAACCCTGTAGTGTGTATAAATGTTTACTCAGCCTGCCACTGGTCGTTCTCCCTGGAGAAGCACTTACTTTGTGCTAGGGGGAACCCTAGTGGCCATTAGCGAAATAAAACTGCTTTCTTGGAATTCCTTCAGTTGTCCGTCCTCCATTCCTCCACTGCGCCAAACAAGGACCGTAGCACAAAGGTTCCGCTACAAAAGGGCTTCCTCTTAGTGTACGTTGCTTGCTGACCAGAGAGGCACAGCTCCTTCTTGTCTCCACAGTCCCGGTATTGAGATGATTCCCCTTCTCTTTGAGTTTCTTGACAACAAAGAAAATGAGAACACATATTTTAAAAAAATTCTTAATAGGTATCATTTAAGTGCTCACCAGAAATTTAGGTAATCAATCCCCTTCTCTTACTTCAAGAGTTTCCTTCTATAGTTATCTTAGAATCTACTTTCTTGTAACTTCCAACTGTTAGACCTTGATGTTTCTTCTTTAGCAAGACTAAATGCTAACTTCCAGGGGTAGCAAACTGTAAAATCATGTAGAAGATATCACTTTCCCCAAGGCTCGGGTGGGTGAAACCACAGATATGAATAATATACAGGACACGTGCTATAGTTACCCATGGATCTAATTAACTGTGAAAAAGAGAGTGCCAATTTCTGCATTTTCGGAAAAGGTATTTCTAATAACAAATTACAAACAAGCAGTTCTTGTTGACCCAGAAAGAGGATTATTTTTTTGGATTTTTGTTGTTGCATGTTTGCTAATAGATGAGCATTAGGGAAAAAAGTGGACGATCTCTCAAAACTGGAGTGGTTTGAACATTGGGCTATGTTTCTTAGACACTATATTTGTTGAAAATAGCAAACAAGCCTCCTATACTAGTTATTTCTTATGTATATAATTGAGATTGCTTATTTTCCTCAGGAACAGGAGAGGGTTGAATAACCTAAAGCAGCAGTTCCCAAACTGAGGTCATTTGGATGTTTGAACTTTAATCCCATAATCTGTAATCCTTGGCCAAGGAAGAGGAGGCTTCTGGGAGTTGAAGCCCCAAACCTCTGGGAGTCTGGAAATTGCGACACTGCCTTAAAGGGACCAGACATTTTCTGTACTTGTGTAGCGGAACCTTTGTGCTACGGTCCTTGTTTGGCGCAGTGGAGGAATGGAGGACGGACAACTGAAGGAATTCCAAGAAAGCAGTTTTATTTCGCTAATGGCCACTAGGGTTCCCCCTAGCACAAAGTAAGTGCTTCTCCAGGGAGAACGACCAGTGGCAGGCTGAGTAAACATTTATACACACTACAGGGTTCGGGTTATGCCCGCCCACAAGCAAATTCATTGGCTTAGAGTTGTGACGCTGCCCAATCAATGCTGACCAGCAGGCCGGCTGCACTCTTTTTGTGCCGTGCTCACAAATCATTCAGAGCGCCTGCGTACGCATGCGCTGTTTGTTTATCTTTAGCTTTCATTTCTTCAGAAACACATGATTTCCCAGAAGTCACATGTTTCTGTGAGTTTATGCACCCGGGTCGCTAGCTGTCGCCATCTCTGCCCATATATGGTATTTCCTGGGGTTCCTTAACCTCCCGCCTCACTTTAAGTGCTTGGTGTGCGGAAAATTTTTCCGTAATAAGAAAAGGTTTGCTCGTCATGAAGCAGTGCACACCGGAGATAAAAAGTTTAAATGCTTAGAGTGTGGAAAGGGCTTCATTCAGAAGGCAAGCTTCACTTCTCATCAAACTATTCATACTGGGGAAAAACCATTTAAATGCTTGGAGTGTGGAAAGAGTTTCACTCAGAAGATAAGCCTCACCTATCATCAAAATACCCATACTGGGGAGAAGCCATTTACATGCTTGGAGTGTGGAAAGCATTTCACTCTGAAGAAAAGGCTTATCTACCATCAAGCTACTCATACTGGGGAGAAGCCATTTAAATGCTTGGAGTGTGGGAAGAGTTTCACTCAGAAGATAAGCCTCACCTATCATCAAAATACCCATACTGGGGAGAAGCCATTTACATGCTTGGAGTGTGGAAAGCATTTCACTCTGAAGAAAAGGCTTATCTACCATCAAGCTACTCATACTGGGGAGAAGCCATTTAAATGCTTGGAGTGTGGGAAGAGCTTCATTCAGAAGATAAACCTGACTCGTCATGAAGCAATTCATACTGGGGGAAAGCCATTTAAATGCCTGGAGTGTGGAAAGTGTTTCACTCAGAAGAGAAGGCTTTTCCATCATCAAACTATTCATACTGGGGAGAAGCCATTTAAATGCTTGGAGTGTGGAAAGTCTTTTATTCAGAAGGGAAATCTCACTTCTCACCAAAGAATTCACTCGGGGGAGAAACCCTTTCAGTGCTTGGAGTGTGGAAAGAGCTTCCGTGTAAAGGGATGCTTTGTTTCTCACCAGACCATTCACACAGGGAAGAAACCCTTTCAGTGCTTGGAGTGCGAAAGCTCTTTTACAGAAAAACGAGGTCTAATTGCTCATCAAGCAACACATTCTGGGGAAAAGCCATTCAAATGCTTGGATTGTGGGAAGGGCTTTGCATGGAAGGCAGGCCTCACACAACATCAAAAAATCCACTCTGGGGATAAACCGTTTCAGTGTTTGGAGTGTGGAAGATGTTTCAGACTGAAGCAAACCCTACATCTTCATCAAGTGACACACACGGGGGCAAGAACCCTTCAAATGTCCGGAGTGCGGAAAAAGTTTTTGCCAGAAGAAACACCTCCCTTATTTTAAGATGTCCACTGTGGGTTAAGTGGATAGTTAGGACCTGCTAACTTTTCTATATCATTGCGTTCTTTGAATAAAGTCTTTGTAAGCTTGAAGCTGCTCCTGAATTGCTAAAGCTCAGTCACTCTATCGCTGGCACCAGAAGCTTCTGATTTGCTGAACTGCCGCAACAGCTTTTGTTGCTGATTATGTTTAGTTTTTAATATTACCACCCTTCCTTCTACTTTTTCAATTGCTTTCAGTTCCTGGCCAAACTTCTGTTGGACTTCCAGTGTCAGACTCTGGAAGATCTTGGAGTTAAAATCAAGCTCACAACAATAAAATGCTGGTGACAAGTGTTATATTCCTTCTTTCCACAATCCTAAGAAGACGTTTCTAAAGGTTTCCCGCTCAAACCTCCTGTATATATCAGCCCCAACTCCTGTCCACCCCCTTGTGACCAAACACTGTGCCCACAGTCTGTTAACTGAAGTTTCAATTTCCCCCAAAAAACAGATGTCTTATATACACTACCTTCCCCAACTGTACACAGCTTTCTCCTCCTCCTTCTTTATGACAGGGAACCGAAGCAGCCACTCCCAGGCTGAGACGGTGATCCTGACATCCAGAATCTTCACCATTACTCTCCCTGCTCAGCCATGATACAACTGATTTTTTTTTACAACTGATGTGCTCCTCTTTTAAATCCTTTGATTGTTGCTGAGCCACCAATCTTATGAAATCCTCCATTCCATTCTGAAATAATAAGGTGAAGTTAACCTGATTGTTTTGGAATAAAAATAATCTTAAACAATCAGGTTAACTTCACCTTAATCAAGGAGTAATTCAAGTCATGCTAGGAGAAAAGGTCTAATGCATTAATGATGAGTGATAAATGTATTCTTACCCAAATCTGGATGATACTGCGATTCTTCACCATATTGCTAGTTGAAATTTGGAGTTGGAGGAGCTTAGGCTGATGTACTTACTGGGTTGAAGTTATAATTGGTCTGCTTCAAGGCAAATGCACACTGCTTTGGAGGGCTTTATCTGTGTATTTACATTTCCCCATAACATTCCTGTATAAACGGTTAGGTTTTATGGCACTTCCATGAGGCTCTCCTTCTCAGGCCGTCATTCTTCAAGTGTAAAGAGAGATGATGTTTCCCCTCCCCCCTCCCCAGCTTATTTCACCAAAAGGAAAGGAATGGACACAAATCCAGCCATATGACATCCTTAGTGTGAATTAATGGGGGGGGGGGAACCACTCTTTACACTTCAAGAATGACTGCTTTAAGACTAGAGCCTCATGAAAGTAGATTCCCTTTGACTAGGAGAGACCCTTCACAGCTATCAATGACTGAAGCCCTTACACAGTTTTGTAGGAATGTCAATACAGACCCACCAAGAAAATTCAACAAATGCCACAATCAGCAAAGTATAAGAGGGTTCTCTAAACCAAGAATGGGCAAACTTCAGCCCTCCAGGTGTTTTGGACTTCAACTCCTACAGTTCCTGACAGCAAAACACCTGAAGGGCCAAAGTTTGCCCATGCTTGCAGGAGTCTACCATATTCCATGCAGCTGTGGACAAGTCTACATAGGGACCATCACACACGGTAGCATTGCCCAGACACGAATCAAAGGACACAAAAGATTAGTGCATTCTGATTCAACCAGATAAGTCAGCTATAGCAGAACGCATGATGAACCAACGTAGACACAGAATATTATTTGAGAACACAGAAATGTTGAACCACTCTGACAACCACCATGTCAGACTACATAGAGAAGCCATTGAAATCTACAAGCATGTGGAAATTTTCAACAGAAATGAGGAAACCACCAGAATCAAGAGTAAATAAAGAACAACACTCAGAAAACAGGGGACTTCCAGACAGCAAACAATCAAGTGGCAGTTAACACCCCCCAAACAGAGGCAACAAAAACAAGGATAAAAGGTAAAGGTTTCCCCTGACAGAGCCGGCATTTTCTGTAGACACTTCCAAGGTCATGTGGCCATTGGCATGACTGCATGGAGCCCCGTTACCTTCCCGCCGGAGCGGTACCTATTGGTCTACTCACATTGGCATGTTTTCGAATTGCTAGGTTGGCAGAAGCTGGGGCTAACAGCGGCTGCTCCCGCCGCTCCCGGGATTTGCACGCACTTCGCCACCGGGGCTCCAAGGATACCTCTATGCAAATGCCCTCAGTGGTTAACTTAGCAAACTTCATGGCGACCCAGTGCTAATTACTGCTTCAAACAGACAAAGAGTTCTATCTCCCACCCTGGACATTATTCCACAGATAGATAGAGATAGATAGATAGATAGATAGATAGATAGATGATAGATAGATAGATAGATAGATAGATAGATTCCACTTTCCTACGGACTCTGAGGATGCCAACCAAAGATGCAGGTGAAACAACAGGAGAGAATGCTACTGGGACATGGCTAGACAGTCATGTTGCAGTAGTAATTCACCCCTCCCCACGACAACCTATAGTATGTTCAGAGAAAGGCCACCAGAATGTTCAGTTTTCGATCAGATTTGTTTGTGGTTCCCTTTTGTAGCTCTAAGTGCATTTGGGGACTAAAGTCTGGAGCCCCAGCATAGCCCTCCTAGGATGCATCTCCACGGCAGAATTAATGCAGTTTGGCAGTGCTTTTGATTGCCATGGCTCAGAACTATGCAATCTTGGGAGTTGTAGTTTGGGGAGGCAGAGAAGGAGAAGGACATTGCAAATTCCTGCCCCTATGATTCCAGAGCATTGAACCATAGCAGTGAAAGTGGCATCAGACTGCATTGATTCCAGTGGAAATTCACCCAAGGCCTTTGGAATCACACTGTAAACGTGTTATGCTGTCTGATAACACTGAAAGTGTATGTGATCCTGGGATGTTTTGGTTTCCAACTCCCAGAAGCCTCCTCTTCCTTGGCCAAGGATTACGGATTATGGGATTAAAGTTCAAACATTCAGAAGACCTCAGTTTGGGAACTGCTGCTTTAGGTTATCCGAACCCTCTCCTGTTCCTGGGGAAATGCCTTGAAAGCAGCATCTCCCCATGTCTTTCAGAGGGAGGCTTTGCTAGTTGGCTTCCAAAGAGTTAAAGCAAAGGAGTGGATTCCTAGAGGGGAAGTCAGTGGCCAATGAGAAGCCTCCTGCAGGCGAGGTCCCTCCTCTTCTGGCCATGTGGGAATCTTCCTGGAGGAGGAGGAGTGAGTGGGTGAGCCTTGCAAGGCTTGTGGAGGAGGAGAGAGTGTGCCTTCCCAAGAGGGAGATGGCTCTTCTGCCCAGGCTGGAGCCTGGCTGCAAGGACACAGGGCAGGTGGGAAAGCAAGAAGCCTTAGACCCTGAGCCAAGCAAGGACCCTCCTGCCTTTCCTGCTGGGAATGGAGGGCAGTTCTGGGAAGGAGGCCTTGTGGGGAAGGGGCTGCGGGGAGACAGCCCACCTTCAGAGGCAGCGCCAAGCCAGAGCTTCAGGCAGTTCAACTACAAGGAGACTTTGGGGCCCCGGGAGGTCTGCAGCCGCCTCCACTCTCTCTGCCGCCTGTGGCTGAAGCCAGAGAAGCACTCCAAGAGGGAGATGCTGGACCTGGTGCTCCTGGAGCAGTTCCTGGCCGTCCTTCCTGCGGAGATGGAGTGCTGGGTGAGGGAATGTGGGGCAGAGACCAGTTCCCAGGCCGTGGCTTTGGCTGAAGGATTCCTCCTGAGTCGGGCAGAAGAGGAGACGGAGAAGCAGCAACAGGTGAGAGAATCTTCTCCCCACGCTTTCAAGGAGGCAGGGAGGCTTATTGTGAAGTAAGCCAAACTCCAGTGCCCTCCCTTGCCTCTTTTCCTTATTATCTGATCATTTTTCTCTGTGTCCCTTTGGTGTATTTACAGGCGGTGGACTTGGGTGCAGTAGTGGCCATCGCATTGGAAAGGCCTCCCTCCACCTGCAGCTGGAGGCTGGATTGCGCAGGACAAAGGGAACCACTGAGTTCCACAAGTAAGTACCAAGGGACACTCAGATGAGTTGACTCCACTGTCTTTCAGACTTTGTGGCCCAATGAACACCAGAGCTGCGAAAGTCTGGATATCATGAATCCCTACAAGGGGCAGCTTAGGGAGCTGGGTTCGCGTGGAGGAGAGCAGGTGACAAGGGGAATATGTTGAAAGGATGTCATATTGCTATACATATTGTTGTGCTATTCCCATGGCGAGAACCTATTTTTAAGTGCCAGATGCAGTAGGTACAGTTTCCTCCCCCCCCCCCCCCCCCCCAGTATCCAAGACCTGAGTAGACCTGGCTTGGAGGTCCCTCATTGATAGAATCTCCATCAGTCAAAGTTGATACACGCCTACCTGTATTTTATAATGTGTTTTATGAATACTGATGTAAGTTAATAATTTTTAACTGATTTATATGGCACTGTATAGTTTTTATATATGCATATATTGTAAGCCACCCTGAGTCCCCTGTTGGGTGAGAAGGGCGGGATATAAATATTGTAATAAATAAATAAATAAAATAAAGTTGGCCTGAAGGCACTTACCACCAACAACAACACCTTTTCACCCCCAGCCTTGATTAGGTCATGCCATCTCAGGGCAGTGTCTTCCAAGATTGAATCACAGAATCATAAAATAATAGATTCCTAGAATTGGAAGAGCCCACAAGGGCCATCCAGTCCCAGTTCCCCACCATGCACTCCTAATGGATGGCTATCCAGACTCTGAAAACCTCCAGAAAAAGAGACTCCACTACACTCTCAGGTACTTACCTAGATCAGCAATGCCTTTTCATTCCCAGCATTGCTTATATCTTGCCTTCCATGATTGAATCATAAAATAATAGAATCCTAGAGTTGGGAGAGCCCACAAGGGCCATCCAGTCCCAGCTCCCTGCCATGCAGGAATACACATTCTAGGCACTCCTAATGGATGGCCATCCAGCCTCTATGTTAAAGCCTCCAGAGAAAGAGACTCCACTGCACTCTCAGGTCACAACATACTCCATTGTTGAACCATTCTTACCATTAGGAAGATGGTACCACCAGAAATTGAGACCATGGCCAGTAAAAAAACCCTTGCCTTTTGTATTCCTACAGGAGGTGAATCAGAACCAACACATACTGGCTTCCCTCTTCCTTTTGATGCATTCAGCACACATTCTGTGACACCACATCAGGTAGGTGATAGATTCACTGATGTGCCAAGAAGGGCTCAGGCTTCCGTTGTCCTCTTCGCACTGCTATTCCCCCTCTTTCCACCCAAGGTGCCTGCAGCAAAGTCCCTGTGTAAAGATTGACATCTGTATCGGCTACCAGAAGCAAGATTTCCTGCTTACCAAGAATGTTTCTTTGTCCAGGTGACTTTCCAAGAGGTGGCCGTGTCTTTCAGTGAGGAGGAGTGGGCCCTGCTGAATCCGGACCAAAGGGCCTTGCATCAACAAGTCATGAAGGAAAATTTTGAGACTCTCTCCTCTTTAAGTAAGGCTTCCTCTTTTATAAAAAAAAAGTATTAGTAACAGAATGACATAGCCGGATGATGTCACTTAAAAAAGGAGGAGGGCAAAGAATTCACCAGGTTTGGGATAGGTTCACAGCTGGATAAAATAACATTACATGTACCATTCAACTACAGTATCTCTCTATAGGTCCGACATGACATGGAGGGGAGCAGAAACTCCCAGGTATCATTTTTGAAATCAAAACAGTGTTGAAACAGGTTTCCATCATATTGTAACAGCTGGTGTTGGTTTTCCATTGTTTTTGTCATTTCCATTTTATGGCAAGCCTTGAACAAACTTATCACAGGGTTTTCTGGGTCTGATATTGCGTGACTCGCCCACGGTCACCCAGTAGGTTTCCATGACTGAGCAGGGAATCAAATATTTTTGGAAATCATTTGCCTTTTTAAAGACATAACTTGGAAATTATGACCTTTTTGAGATCATAATTTGTAAAACCAGAATCTCCATAGCCATTGGGAAGCATGACCCTTTTGGGAGATTAATTGGCATTCACACTATTTGGAATAATCATAAAGTAAGATCTTCTTGAGAAGAGTTAAAAACTTGCTTGAGTCAATCTTCTTCTTGGTGGTAAAGATCCACTAGTGTTCATGCAACGCAATTTAGATTTCTCAGTTGTTATACGGATATCCCTGGTTATCTCTTTGCTTACTTACTTACTTAGGCGTTGTCTTCCATCTCTATTGTCTTGGGGGGGGGGGGGGGGGGTCCCTAGGTGGCTGAAGAGACCTATTCTTGATCTGCATGTTCTCCTGCAGTGAGGACATTGGTTTCCAGGTGAAAGGCGGTCCCGGTCAGGGTTGACTTGATGGGCCTTCCTCTTGGCACGTTTCTCCCTTAAGCCCTCCATTCGTGCCTCTTTGAACTCCGCAGCACTGCTGGTCACAGCTGACCTCCAATTAGAGCACTCAAGGGCCAGGGCTTCCCAGTTCTCAGCGTCTGTGCCACAGTTTTTAAGGTTGGCTTTAAGCCCATCTTTAAATCTCTGTTCCTGCCCTCCAACATTCCGTTTCCCGTTCTTGAGTTCGGAGTAGAGCAACTGCTTTGGGAGACAGTGATCGGGCATTCAGACAACGTGGCCAGTCCAGCGGAGTTGATGGCGCTTCAATGCTGGTGGTCTGTACAAGTACACTGACAGTTGTCCGCCTGTCTTCCCAAGAGATTAGCAGGATTTTTCTGAGGCAACACTGATGGAAACGCTCCAGGAGTTGAGTGTGACGTCTGTAGACCATCCATGTTTCACAGGCGTAGAGCAGGGTTGGGAGGACAATGGCTTTATAAACAAGCACCTTGGTACCTCTACGGATGTCCCGATCATCAAACACTCTCTGCTTCATTCTGGAAAATGCTGCACTCGCAGAGCTCAAGCGGTGTTGTATTTCAGTGTCGATGTTGACTTTTGTGGAGAGGTGGCTGCCAAGGTAACGGAAATGGTCAACATTTTGTAATGTTACACTATTAAATTGTATTCCTGGCATTGCAGAGAGATTAGCTGGTGCCTGTTGGAAGAGCACTTTGGTTTTCTCAATGTTCAATGAGAGGCCGAGCTTCTCGTATGCTTCTGCGAAGGTGTTTAGAGTGGCTTGTAGGTCTTCTTCTGAGTGCTCACAGACTATGTTGTCATCGGCATATTGGAGTTCTATAACAGATGTTGTGGTGACCTTGGTTTTGGCTCTCAGTCTGCTGAGATTAAATAGCTTCCCATCTGTCTGACAGATGATTTCCACTCCAGTGGGAAGCTTCCCAGCAACAAGGTGAAGTATCAGCGATGAAGATGGAAAATAAGGTGGGGGCAATAACACATCCCTGCTTGACACCTGATTCCATCTTAAATGGGTCACTTTGGGAGCGGTTGCTGTCCAAGACTGTTGCCATCATGTCATCATGGAGGAGCCGCAGGATGTTCACAAATTTGTCCGGACACCCGATTTTTTGGAGGATGGTCCAGAGAGCACTGCAATTCACTGTGTCAAATGCCTTTGCAAGGTCAATGAATGCCATGTACAGAGGTTGGTTTTGTTCCCTGCATTTTTCTTGGAGTTGTCGTGCAGTGAAGATCATGTCCACTGTTCCTCTGGAGGGGCGGAAGCCATTCTGGGATTCTGGGAGGGTGTCTTCTGAGACAGGGAGAAGGCGGTTTGCAAGGATTCTTGCAAGGATTTCCCCAGCGGAGGTTAGAAGGGAGATATCGCGATAGTTCCTGCAGTCTGTTCTGTCCCCTTTATTGAAAAGGGTGATGATGGTGGCATCCTGGGATTGCTGGGATTTTCTCGGTCACCCACACCTTTTCAATGAGCTGGTGGAGTTGTTGTATCAGCTCAGGTCCACCCTCTCTGAAGATTTCAGCAGGGATCCCATCAGGTCTGCTGGCTTTGTTGTTTTTTTGTTGGTTGATGGCATTGCTAACTTCTTCCAAACTAGGCAGTGCTGCAGGCTCATCCCTGGTTTGTTGTTGCGGGATTTGTGAGAGGGTCTCTTCGTCCACATTTATTTATATATTTATTTATTACATCACTTCTACCCCGCCCTTCTCACCCATCAGGGGACTCAGGGCGGCTTACAATATAAACATACACATTAAAAACAGTTGTCATCAAATTTAAAAATCCATCAAGATTAAAAATTACAATAAAATTAAGAATATCCATTAAAATATATATAATTATACATTTAAATATACATTTAAGGCGCTTTCCATGTTCATGTGGGGTCTGTCAGTAGGTCATATATTCTTATCTCATTTTTGCTGTTACTCATGCTCAAATGCCTGGTCCCATAACCATGTTTTTGTCCTCTTTCGGAAAGACAGGAGGGAGGGAGCCTGCCTGACTTCAATGGGGAGGGCGTTCCATAGGCGGGGAGCCACCACTGAAAAGGCCCTGTCTCTCGTCCCCGCCAGCCGCACCTGTGAGGCTGACGGGACCGCGAGCAGGGCCTCATCTGACGATCTTAAGCTTCGAGGTGGGTCGTAGCGGGAGACACGTTCGGACAGATAAGCTGGGCCGGAACCGTTTAGAGCTTTATAGGCTAAAGCCAGCACCTTGAATTGTGCTCGGTAGCTAATTGGCAGCCAGTGGAGCTGGCGTAACAGAGGAGTAGTACGCTCCCTGAACACCGCTCCAGTTATTAACCTGGCAGCTTCCCGTTGGACTAATTGAAGCTTCCGAACAGTCTTCAAAGGCAGCCCCACGTAAAGTGCGTTGCAGTAGTCTAAACGGGATGTAACAAGGGCGTGGACCACCGTGGCCAAGTCCGGCTTCCCAAGGTACGGTCGCAGCTGACGCACAAGTTTTAATTGTGCGAAGGCTCCCCTAGCCACCGCTGAGACCTGGGGTTCCAGGCTCAACGATGAGTCTAGGATCACCCCCAGACTGCGCACCTGCGCTTTCAGGGGGAGTGTGACCCCATCCAGCACAGGCTGTAACCCAGTACCCTGTTCGGCCTTCCGACTGACCAGGAGGACCTCTGTCTTGTCTGGATTCAATTTCAATTTGTTGGCCCTCATCCAGTCCGACACAGCGGCCAAGCACCTGGACAGGACCTGGACAGCCTCCTTAGTGACAGGTGGGAAGAAGTGACAGAGCTGGATATCATCTGTGTACAGATGACACCGCACCCCGAAACTCCTGATGATCTCTCCCAGCGGCTTCATGTAGATGTTAAACAACATGGGAGATAACACAGAGCCCTGCGGGACCCCACAAGTCAACGGTTGTGGGGCCGAGCAGGCATCCCCCAATGACACCATCTGGGACCGACCCTCCAGGAATGAGTGGAGCCACTGCAAAACAGTACCTCCGAGTCCCATTCCCGTGAGGCGTCCCAGAAGGATACCGTCATCGACGGTATCGAAGGCCGCTGAGAGGTCCAGCAGAACCAGCAGGGACACACTCCCCCTGTCCAGTTCCCGGCGCAGATCATCGACTAAGGCGACCAAGGCTGTCTCGGTACCATGCCCCAGCCTAAAGCCAGACTGTGCCGGATCCAGAAAATCAGTGTCAACCAAGAATCCCTGGAGCTGCGAAGCAACCACATGTTCCAAGACCTTGCCCAAATAGGGGAGATTGGAAATAGGCCGAAAGTTTCCGAATTGAGTGGGATCCAATGATGGCTTTTTCAACAGCGGCTTGATCACAGCCATTTTTAGGCTCGCTGGAAACTTGCCCTCCTGAAGGGAGGCATTCACCACCACCTTCACCCACTCGGCCAAACCCCCTCTGGCTTCTCTCACCAGCCAGGATGGGCAGGGGTCCAGGATGCATGTGGTCGGTCTCGCCTCTCCAAGGATCTTGTCCACATCCTCGAGCTCAACCAATTGAAATGAATCCAACAAAACTGGACAAGCAGGTGCACTCGTTACATCCTCAGAGACTGCCGTTAATATGGTGTCAAAGTCGGAACGGATCAGAGCGACTTTGTCCGCAAAGAACCGAGCAAATGCTTCACAGCGGGCTGCCGAGTTATCAGGGCTCCCACATTGGAGCTGCGATTCAGCAGGTTCTGGTAGTGCTCTTTCCAACGTAGTGCAATTGATGTTTTGTCCTTCAGAATTTTGGTTCCATCTGATAAGCGTAGGGGTTGTATGCCATGTTTCTTGGTCTGTAAATTATCTTGGTGGCTTTGAAAAATCCCTGAGCATCATGGGTATCTGCAGTGTTGGATTTCTTCAGCCTTCTTTGTCCACCAGATGTTCTTGAGTTCTCTGGTCCTTCCTTGGACCTCAGCTTTTGCACTGGCATAGATCTTTTTCTTGGCAGCACAGTTGGTGTGTCTCTGCCATGTTTGGAAGGTTTTCCTTTTGTTATCAATTAGCTGTTGAATCTCTTTGTCGTTATCATCAAACCAGTCTTGATGTTTCTTAGTGTGGTATCCAATGGTTTCTTCGCAGGCTGTGATGATGGTGGTCTTCAGTTTGTTCCAATGTTTATTTATTTATTTATTTACAGTATTTATATTCCGCCCTTCTCACCCCGAAGGGGACTCAGGGTGGATTATAATGAACACATATATGGCAAACATTCAATGCCAACAGACAAACAACATACAGTAGAGTCTCACTTATCCAACACTCGCTTATCCAATGTTCTGGATTATCCAATACATTTTTGTAGTCAATGTTTTCAACACATCGTGATATTTTGGTGCTAAATTCGTAAATACAGTAATTACTACATAGCATTACTGCGTATTGAACTGCTTTTTCTGTCAGATTTGTTGTATAACATGATGTTTTGGCGCTTAATTTGTAAAATCATAACCTATTTTGATGTTTAATAGGCTTTTCCTTAATCCCTTCTTATTATCCAACATATTCGCTTATCCAACGTTCTGCCGGCCCGTTTATGTTGGATAAAGTGAGACTCTACTGTATATAGACAGACACATAGGCATTTAACATTTTTTTCCAGCTTCATGATTCCGGCCGCAGGGGGAGCTGTTGCTTCACTGTCCACTAGTGGCTGTACTTCCTCATTCCTTTCCTCGTGTTTTGCTGACAATTTTATGATGTTGTAAATTAGTTAAATTAGCCTCCCGCATACCTAAATTTCCCTTATTGACAGATGCAACTGTCTTTCGGGGCTGCATAGGTCAACAGCAAGCCGGGCTATTTAATGGTCGGGGGCTTAACCCGACCCGGGCTTCGAACTCATGACCTCTCGGTCAGTAGTGATTTATTGCAGCTGGTTACTAGCCAGCTGCGCCACAGCCCAGCCCAACATTTTCAGGGTGTTCTATGAGTAGATAATCCTTGAGTGTTGTTTGGAGAAGGGCTTGTTTTGGAGGGCTTGGGTGTTTATTTTACGCCTTGTTTTTCTTCCTTGGAGTCTGCGTTTGGGGACGATCTTGATAGCCATCATGGATTGGATTAACCTGTGGTCCGTCCAGCAGTCATCGGCACCTGTCATGGCTCTTGTGAGAAGCACATCACGGCGGTCTCTGGCACATGTAATTACATAGTCCAAGAGGTGCCAATGCTTTGACCGGGGGTGCTTCCACGATGTCTTGAGCCTGTTTTTCTGGTGGAAGAGCGTGTTGGTGATGACAAGGTTGTGCTCTCCGCATTTGGTGAGAAGCAAGATGCCATTTTAGTTGCTGTTTCCAACCCCGTCTTTTCCTATGATACCTGGCCACAGGTCGGAGTCCCGTCTGACTCTGGCATTAAAGTCCCCCAGGAGGATGATTTTGTCCTCCTTAGGTATCTCCGATAGGATGGTGTCCAGCTGACAATAAAATTTTTCCTTGATGTCTTCATCAGCATCTAGTGTTGGTGCATAAGCACATATGATAGTTGCCTGTTGGTTTTTGGCAAGGTTAATTTGGAGGACTGAGAGTAGTTCGTTAATGCCAGTGGGTGCTTCAGTCAGGTGCTTCACCAGGTCATTACTGATAGCAAAGCCAACTTCATGCATTCTTTGCTCTTCTTCAGGCAGTCCCTTCCAGAAGAAGGTGTAGCCTCCTTTTTCTTCCTTCAGCTGTCCCTCTCCTGCTCTTCGGGTCTCCTGAAGAGCTGCTATGTCGATCTTAAAGCGTCCCAGCTCCCTTGCAATGATAGCAGTCCTGTGTTCGGGGCGTTCGCTGTCAGTGTTATCCAACAGTGTCTGTACGTTCCATGTTCCAAAATTCATTTCTCTTTTTTGGCCGCAGAGTGGTGACCCCTCTGGATGCGGCAGTCCAGTCAGGGTAGGAGAGGCAGACTATGTTTAGGGCACCTTTTCTAGCCCCTTCCCCATGTGGGGCGAGCAGAGCGAATCCTAAAAAGGGCTGCTCAGTCATGGATACAGCTGCTGGACTACTCAACTGCCTCGGACCTTGAGGTAGAACGACTGAGTCCGTATCCACCACCCATGTGCCAGTCTGTGACTAGGGGCTTCCAGATTTCACAGTCCTGCCCCCGTCGCCACTCGCTGTTCGCCATGGGACTATTGTTGGTTTGTTTTTATTTTTGTTGGAAGACGCCTGTGCGTGATTTTTTATAATGTGTGGAGGTTGGTGCACGGCCGGTCCACACACAGTCTTCACAGAGTGAGGTCCCAGCAGTGGTGTGGTTAACACGACAAGAGGGGCTTCTCAGTCTGTTGCAGCCTTCTTCCGCCTTCACAGGCCATGTACCATGTTATCCTCCGCCTGCTCCGCCGTTGAGGTCTTTGCGTCTTCAGATTGTTCTTGGTCTGCATCCCCCCCTGTGGCCACTCCTGGGAGTGCATGACTCCAGTGGTTGTGCCCACAGGTTCTCTTTGAACTGTTAGGAACAAAGATACGCCAATGCATAAAACATAAAGCAGATCTTCAGAAGTGTTATTTCAGTTGCCCAAAAACATCTACTCTCCCATAAAAATATATTGCTTTTGAATCATGCTCTCAATAGACCAAAAATAAGTAGTCTTTGTTAAAAGTTGTTAAAAGTGAGAAGGGCGGGGTAGATATGTTGTTGTAAATAAGTTAACATAGTGGATTTACTTACAAACTTCATTCATTTCGCATACAGGTACACTGCTTATTGGTTCAGACTTTAAACAGTCTGTTCGATAAGCATTCTGTTTCAGTCTTTTCTCTTTTGTGTACAAACTAACACTTTCTTGATAACACATTACTGAACACAGACTCAGTATAAACTGACTACTCTCTGCAGAATACTGTACTCATCTACATACTATTGCGTACTTTGCTAAATACATACTGAAGCATACTGCATACTAACTCAAACTGAAGCATACTGACTTCTAAAATGGGGTCAGTTTGAATAGTCCAAATCTGGTCACATGGTCTGTAGTCCCTCCCACAACCTTCAAACAACATAGAGTTTGGAATCGCATCATATGACCATTGCATGAGTCGGCCGCCATAGTAGAGGAACTAGGTTGGAAAGATATATGTATTAATGTTTCTACCTTTTTCGTAAAATATAGTAAAGAAAGGTGTAAATTAGAAACACTGAAGTTTGAAATTATGAAACTATTTCTTGAACTCAGAATAGAAAAGTAATACAGTTATTCATCGCCCCCAAATGCACCTGTGGCCATCGCCGCCCCCCTGGACTGTTGCAGCGCCCACCAGAGGGCAGTAGCGCCCACTTTGGGAATCACTGTTTTAATCCAATGTTGTTGTGACTTTCTCTATTGCTGTATTATATGTTTCTTAATCTAACTTGAACACAGTTCTGACGTGACGTGAATTTCTGTGCTCCTTTTTGCTTCCTACACTTCTTTCCAGTGCTTCACCAACTGACAAAATCTGACAAAAAATAACTGCCATTAGCTCCGGGCCTTCCAGTTCATTTAGTTAAGCACAGAGGCAGAACAGGTATCTTACACGGTTTTATGGCATGCAACCCTTGGAAGTTAGCATTTAGTCTTGCTAAAGAGGGTACATCCAAGTCTGATAGTTGGAAGTTACAAGAAAGTAGATTTTGAGAGAGCCATAGAAGGAAACTCTTGAAGTAAGTGAAGCTCATCAATGGGATTGATTACCTAAATTTCTGGTGAGCACTTGAATGATACCTATTAAGATTTTCTTTTTTTTAATATGTGTTCTCATTTTCTTTATTGTCAAGAAACTCACAGAGAAGGGGAATCATCTCAATACCGGGACGGTGGAGAGAAGAAGGAGCTGGGCCTCTCTGGTCAGCAAGCAACGTACACTAAGAGGAAGCCCTTTAAGTGCTTGGAGTGCGGAAAATGTTTCCACCATAAGAAAAGCTTTGCTCATCATCAAGCAGTGCACACGGGAGAGAAAAAGTACAAATGCTTGGAGTGTGGAAAGGGATTCATTCAGAAGGTAAACCTCACTTCTCATCAAACTACTCATACTGGGGAGAAGCCATTTAAATGCTTGGAGTGTGGCAAGGGCTTCACTCAGAAGAAAGGCCTCACCTCTCATCTGCTTACTCATACTGGGGAGAAGCCATTTAAATGCTTGGAGTGTGGCAAGGGCTTCATTCACAAGACAAGCCTCACCTATCATCAAGCTACTCATACTGGAGAGAAGCCATTTACATGCTTGGACTGTGGAAAGCGTTTCACTCTGAAGAAAAGCCTTATCTATCATCAAGCTACTCATACTGGGGAGAAGCCATTTACATGTTTGGAGTGTGGGAAGAGTTTCACTCAGAAGACACGCCTCACCTGTCATCAAGCTACTCATACTGGGGAGAAGCCATTTACATGTTTGGAGTGTGGGAAGAGTTTCACTCAGAAGACAAGCCTCACCTGTCATCAAGCTACTCATATGGGGGAGAAGCCATTTACATGTTTGGAGTGTGGGAAGAGTTTCACTCTGAAGAAAAACCTCACCTCTCACCAAGCTATTCATACTGGGAAGAAGGCATTTAAATGCTTGAAGTGTAGAAAAGGCTTCATTCGGAGGATAGACTTGACTCGTCATGAAGCAATTCATACTGGGGAGAAGCCATTTACATGCTTAGAGTGTGGAAAGAGTTTCACTCAGAAGACAAGCCTCACCTGTCATCAAGCTACTCATACTGGGGAGAAGCCATTTACATGCTTGGAGTGTGGAAAGCGTTTCACTCTGAAGAAAAGGCTTATCTGTCATGAAGCTATTCATACTGGGGAGAAGCCATTTACATGCTTGGAGTGTGGGAAGGGCTTCATTCGGAAGGCAAGCCTAATTTCTCATCAAGCTACTCATACTGGGGAGAAGCCATTTAAATGCTTGGAGTGTGGGAAGAGTTACACTCAGAAGACAGCTCTCACCTCTCATCAAGCTACTCATACCGGGGAGAAGCTATTTACATGCTTGGAGTGTGGGAGATCTTTTACAGACAAAAGACGTCTAATTACTCATCAAGCAACACATTCTGGGCAGAAGCCATTCAAATGCTTGGATTGTGGAAAGGGCTTCGCACGGAAGGCAAGCCTCATACGACATCAAAGAATCCACACTGGGGAAAAACCATTTAAATGCTTGGAGTGCGGAAAGAGTTTCAGCCAGAAGGCATGCTTTGCCTCTCACCAGACCATTCACACAGGGAAGAAACCCTTTCAGTGCTTGGAGTGTGAAAGCTCTTTTACAGAAAAACGAGGTCTAATTGCTCATCAAGCAACACATTCTGGGGAAAAGCCATTCAAATGCTTGGATTGTGGGAAGGGCTTCGCTCGGAAGATAATCCTCAAAGAACATAAAAGAATCCACTCTGGTGAAAAGCCATTCAAATGCCTGGATTGTGGGAAGGGCTTCACATGGAAGGCAGGCCTGAGAGAACACCAAAGTGTCCACTCTCGGGGGAAACCCTTTAAATGCTTGGATTGTGGGAAGGGCTTTGCATGGAAGGCAAGCCTCACACGACATCAAAGAATCCACTCTGGTGAAAAAGCGTTTCAGTGTTTGGAGTGTGGAAGATGTTTCAGATTGAAGCGAAGCCTACATCTTCATCAAGTGACACACACAGGGGAAAGAACCCTTTTAATATCTGGAGTGCGGAAAGAGCTTTTGCCAGAAGAAACACCTAGGCCATGTTAAGGTTTCTATCTAGTTATGTTCTTTCAATAAAGTCTTCTTTGTAAGCTTGAACGTGCTCCTGAATTGCTGAAGCTCAATCACTCTATCACTGGCACCAGAAATCTTCTGGTTTGCTGAACTGCGACAACAGCTGTTGTTGCTGATTATGTTTAATTTTAAATATTACCACCCTTCCTTCTACTTTTTCAATTGCTTTCTGTTCCTGGTGAAACTTCTGTTGGACTTCCGGTGTCAGACTCTGGAAGATCTTGGACTTAAAATCAAGCTCACAACAATAAAATGCTGGAGACAAGTGTTTTATTCCTTCCTTCTTTCTTTCTTTCTTTCTTTCTTTCTTTCTTTCTTTCTTTCTTTCTTTCTTTTAAAACGACCTTTATTAGGATTTATTAATACACAGTTAAAAATAGAGGTTTGTGATAGTCAGAAATTTAGATAAGAAAGAAAAGTGAAAAGGATATATGTTCACATATATTCAGAATATTCTATGTTTATTTGATGTTGTCAGATGATTAAATAGTTTTATACAGTAGATGTTTTGATCACTTTAATTAACTATCCAGATTTGATGTTTGATTAAAAGAAAATCTAAATAAAAGCAAGAATAATGATAGCAGTGATAGATATAATAAAAGGAGAAAAAGAGAAAAAGATAAGAGTGTTTTGGTTTTATTCCTTCTTTCCACAATCCTAAAAAGACAGTTCTAAAGGTTTCCTGCTCAAACCTCCTGTCCACAACTCCTGTCTGCCCCCAGGTGGCCAAACACTGTGCCCACAGTCTGTTAACTGAAGTTTCAGTTTCATAGAATCATAGAATCATAGAATAGTAGAGTTGGAAGAGACCTCATGGGCCATCTAGTCCAACCCCCTGCCAAGAAGCAGGAAATCGCATTCAAAGCACCCCCGACAGATGGCCATCCAGCCTCTGTTTAAAAGCCTCCAAAGAAGGAGCCTCCACCACAGTCTGGGGGAGAGAATTCCACTGCCAAACAGCCCTCACAGTGAGGAAGTTCTTCCTGATGTTCAGGTGGAATCTCCTTTCCTGTAGTTTGAAGCCATTGTTCCGTGTCCTAGTCTGCAGGGCAGCAGAAAACAAGCTTGCTCCCTCCTCCCTATGGCTTCCCCTCACATATTTGTACATGGCTATCATGTCTCCTCTCAGCCTTCTCTTCTGCAGGCTAAACATGCCCAGTTCTTTAAGCCTCTCCTCATAGGGCTTGTTCTCCAGACCTTTGATCATTTTAGTTGCCCTCCTCTGGACACTCTCCAGCTTGTCAACATCTCCCTTCAACTGTGGTGCCCAAAATTGGACACAGTATTCCAGGTGTGGTCTGACCAAGGCAGAGTAGAGGGGGAGCATAACTTCCCTGGATCTAGACGCTATTCCCCTATTGATGCAGGCCAGAATCCCATTGGCTTTCTTAGCAGCCGCATCACATTGCTGGCTCATGTTTAACTTGTTGTCCACAAGGACTCCAAGATCTTTTTCACATGTACTGCTGTCTAGCCAGGTGTCCCCCATTCTGTATCTTTGATTTCCATTTTTTCTGCCGAAGTGAAGTATCTTGCATTTGTCCCTGTTGAACTTCATTTTGTTAGTTTCGGCCCATCTCTCTAGTCTGTCAAGATCGTTTTGAATTCTGCTCCTTTCTTCTGGAGTGTTGGCTATCCCTCCCAGTTTGGTGTCATCTGCAAACTTGATGATCGTGCCTTCTAACCCTTCGTCTAAGTCATTAATAAAGATGTTGAACAGAACCGGGCCCAGGAAAGAACCCTGCGGCACTCCACTTGTGACTTCTTTCCAAGATGAAGACGACGCATTGGTGAGCACCCTTTGGGTTCGTTCGCTTAGCCAATTACAGATCCACCTAACCGTAGTTTTGTCTAGCCCACATTTTACTAGTTTGTTTGTCAGAAGGTTGTGAGGGACTTTGTCGAAGGCCTTACTGAAATCCAGGTACGCTACATCTACGGCATTCCCTGTATCGACCCAACTCGTAACTCTGTCGAAAAAAGAGATCAGATTAGTCTGGCATGACTTGTTTTTGGTAAATCCGTGTTGACTATTAGCAATGACTGCATCTGTTTCTAAGTGTTTGCAGACCACTTCCTTAATGATCTTTTCCAGAATCTTGCCTAGTATCGACGTGAGGCTGACCGGACGGTAATTGTTTGGGTCGTTCTTTTTTCCCTTCTTGAAGATAGGGACCACATTCGCCCTCCTCCAATCTGCTGGGACTTCTCCCGTTCTCCAAGAACTCTCAAATATGATCGCCAGTGGTTCTGAAATAACTTCCGCTAGTTCCTTCAGTACTCTTGGATGTAGTTGATCTGGCCCTGGCGACTTGAATTCATTTAGAGTGGCCAGGTGTTCCTGGACAACTTGTTTCCCTATTTGGGGTTGGATTTCCCCCAATCCTTCGTCCATTCCATGTTGCTGAGGTTGAAGATGGCTTTCTTTTTGTGAGAAGACCGAGGCAAAGAAGGTATTAAGCAGTTCTGCCTTTTCCCTGTCCCCTGTCGCCATCACCCCATCTTCTCCTCGCAGAGGCCCTATCGCCTCCTTTTTCTTCCTTTTTCTACCAACGTAAGCAAAAAAGCCTTTTTCGTTGTTTTTAATGTCCCTGACAAGCCTGAGCTCATTTTGCGCTTTAGCCTTGCGAACCTTTTCCCTACAGGAGTTGGCTATATGTTTGAATTCTTCTTTGGTGATTTCTCCCCTTTTCCACTTCTTGTGCATGTCACTTTTGAGTGTTAGCTCAGTTAGAAGTTCTTTGGACATCCATTCTGGCTTCTTCGCATGTGCCATATTTTTTTTCTTTGTTGGCACTGTTTGCATTTGCGCCTTGAGTATTTCACTTTTAAAAAATTCCCATCCATCGTTAACTCCCTTGTATTTTAATATTGGCATCCATGGAATGCTGCTCAGTATTTCCTTCATTTTTTGGAAGTCAGCTCTCTTAAAGCTTCCACCACAAAACAGATTTTTTTTTTTCGTGTCAGGAGCAACCTGAGTTGCTTCTGGAGTGAGAGAATTAGCCGTCTGCAAGGACGTTGACCAGGGGACATTGCCCGGATGTTTTGATGTTTTACCATCCTTGTGGGAGGCTTCTCTCATGTCCCCGCATGGAGCTGAAGCTGATAGAGGGAGCTTATCCGCGCTCTCCCCAGGTGGGATTCAAACCTGGCAGCCTTCAGGTCAGCAACCCAACCTTCAAGTCAAGAGGCTTTAGTCCACTACGCCACCGGGGACTCCTAAAAAACAGATGTCTTACATACACTACCTTCCCCAACTGTACACAGCTTTCTCCTCCTCCTCCTTTATGACAGGGAACCGAAGCAGCCAGTCCTAGGCTGAGACGGCAATCCTGACATCCAGATTCTTCTCCATTTTTCTCACTGCTCAGCCATGATACAACTGGGTTTTTTTTTACAACAGATGTGCTCCTCTTTTGAATCCTTTGATGATTGCTGAGCCACCCATCTTATGAATTTTTCCAGTCTGAAATAATAAAAGAATAAAAAACAATCAGGCAGTAGGGTTAACTTCACCTTAATCAATGAGTAATTCAAGTCATGTTAGAAGAAAAGGCTAATGCATGATTGATGTATTCTTACCCAAATCTGGATGAAACTGCAATTCTTCACCAAACTTGCAGTTTAGGCCGATGTACTCACTGGATAGAAGTTGTAATTGTTCTGCTTCAAAGTAAATGTGCACTGCTTTGGAAGACCTTTTCTATGTATTTACATTTCCCCATAACATTCCTGACAGGTTAGGTTTTATGTCACTTCCATGAGGTTCTCCTCTTCAAGATGACATTCTTCAGGTGTAGAGAGTGATGACATCCCCCCCCCCACTCCCCAGCTCACTTTCCCAAATGAAAAAGAATGGACACAATTCCAGCCTTATAATATCCTTAGTGTGAATTAATGGGGTCACCACTCTTTACACTTCAAGAATGACTGCTTGAAGATGAGAGCATTGTGGAAGTAGATTCCCTAGAATCATAGAACAGTAGAGTTGGAGGAGACCTCATGGGCCATCCAGTCCAACCCCCTGCCAAGAAGCAGGAAATCGTATTCAAAACACCCACAACAGATGGCCATCCAGCCTCTGCTTAAAAGCCTCCAAAGAAGGAGCCTCCACCACAGTCCGGGGGAGAGAGTTCCACTGCCGAACAGCCCTCACTGTGAGGAAGTTCTTCCTAATGTTCAGGTGGAATCTCCTTTCCTGTAGTTTGAAGCCATTGTTCCGTGTCCTAGTCTCCAGGGCAGCAGAAAACAAACTTGCTCCCCCCTCGCTATGACTTCCCCTCACATATGTGTACATGGCTATCATGTCTCCTCTCAGCCTTCTCTTCTGCAGGCTAAACATGCCCAGTTCTTTAAGCCGCTCCTCATAGGGCTTGTTCTCCAGACCCTTGATCATTTTAGTCGCCCTCCTCTGGACACATTCCAGCTTGTCAACATCTCCCTTCAACTGCGGTGCCCAGAATTGGACACAGTGTGATTCCAGGTGTGGTCTGACCAAGGCAGAATAGAGGGGGAGCATGACTTCCCTGGATCTAGACACTATACCCCTATTGATGCAGGCCAGAATCCCCTTGGCTTTTTTAGCTGCCGCATCACATTGTTGGCTCATGTTTAACTTGTTGTCCATAAGGACTCCAAGGTCTTTTTCACACATACTGCTGTTGAGCCAGGCGTCCCCCATTCTGTCTTTTTTTCATTTCTTTCTGCCTAAGTGGAGTATCTTGTATTTGTTCCCGTTGAACTTCATTTTGTTAGTTAGTTTGTTAAGATGGTTTTGAATTCTGCTCCTGTCTTCTGGAGTGTTAGCTCTCCCTCCCAGTTTGGTGTCATCTGCAAACTTGATAATCGTGCTTTCTAACCCTTCGTTTAAGTCGTTAATAAAGATGTTGAACAGAACCGGGCCCAGGACAGAACCCCTTTGACCAGGAGAGACCCCTCCCAGTGATCAATGACTAAAACCCTTGCACATTTTTGTGGGAAGATCAATACAGACCCACCAAGAAAATTCAACAAATGCCACAATCAGCAAAGGATAAGAGGGGTTCTTTAACCCAGGCATGGGTAACAGTCAGCCCTCCAAGCGTTTTGGACGTCAGCTCCCACAACTCCTAACAGCAAAACACCTGAAGGGCCGAAGTTTGCCCATGTCTGCTCTAACCACTGTAGGAGTCTACCGTATTCCATACAGCTGTGGACAAGTCTACATAGGGACCACCAAACACAGCAGCATCGTCCAGACACGAATCAAAGGACATGAAAGACTAGTGCATTCTGATTCAGCCAGAGAGGTCAGCTATTGCAGAACGCATGATGAACAAACCAACCTGGACACAGACTATTATTTGAGAACACAGAAATGTTGGACCACTCTGACAACCACCATGTCTGACTACATAGAGAAGCCATTGAAATCTAGAAGCATGTGGAAAATTTCAACAGAAAGGAGGAAACAATGAAAATGAACAACATCTGGTTACCAGTATTAAAAAAACACCAGAATCAAGACAGTAAATCGAGAACACCACTCAGAAACAGGAATTCCAGACAGCAAACAATCAAGTGGCAGTTGACACCCCTCAAACAAAGGATGCCTCCAGGCAACAGAAACATAGATACCTCTGTCTAGATACCCTCACTGATTGATTTAGCAAACTTCATAGCTGCTCAGTGCTAATCAAGTTTGTTAATTGCAGCATTCACACTTGCTTTAAACAGACAAAGAGTTCTATCTCCCACCCTGGACATTATTCCACAGATGATAGATAGATAGATAGATAGATTCCACTTTCCAAATGATTTCTGAACAAAAAACTGATGATGCCAGCCACAGATGCAGGTGAAACAACAGGAGAGAATGCTACTGGAACATGGCCAGAGAGTCATGTTGCAGTAGTTTTTTTTTTTCCGTGTCAGGAGCAACCTGAGCTGCTTCTGGAGTGAGAGAATTGGCCGTCTGCAAGGACCTTGCCCAGGGGACGCCCGGATGTTTTGATGTTTTACCATCCTTGTGGGAGGCTTCTCTCATGTCCCCGCATGGAGCTGGAGCTGATAGAGGGAGCTCATCCGCGCTCTCCCCGGGTGGGATTCGAACCTGGCAGCTTTCAAGTCAGCAACCCAACCTTCAAGTCACGAGGCTTTGGTCCCCTAGGACACTGGGGGCTCCTATGTTGCAGTAGTGATTCACCCCGACAACCTACAGTATGTTCAGAGAAAGGCCACCACAATGGTCAGTTCTAGCAGCCAAACTCGATTAGATTTGTTAGTGGTTCCCTTTGGAGCTCTAAGTGCCTTTAGGGGCAAAAGGCCAGGGCCACAACAAGCATAGACCTCCTAGGATGAATCTATGCTGCAGAATTAATGCAGTTTGACAGCTCTTTTAATTGCCATGGCTCAGAACTATACAATCCTGGGAGTTGTAGTTTGGGGAGGCAGCAGCCCTCTTTGGCAGAGAAGGACACTGCAAGCTCCTGCCCCCAATTATTCTATGATTCCAGAGCATTGAACCGTAGCAGTGAAAGTGGCGTCAGATGCAATTATTTCAACGTAGATTCACCCAAGGCCTTTGGAATCACCTAATACAAACCCATACCATAAGCAGGTGTGCTGTCTGATAACACTGAGAGTGCCATTATTCAGTGTTTGGGATCCTGGGATGTTTTGGTTTCCAACTCCTAGAAGCCTCCTCTTCCTTGGCCAAGGATTACAGACTATGTTGATTAAAGTCCAAACATCCAAAGGACCTCAGTTTGGGAACTGCTGCTTTAAATTATTCAAACCCTCTCCTGTTCCTGGGAAAAATGCCTTGAAAGCAGCATCTCCCCATGTCTTTCAGAGGGAGGTTTTGCTCTGTGGCTTCCAAAGAGTTAAAGCAAAGGAGTGGATTCCTAGAGGGGAAGTCAGTGGCCAATGCTAAGCCTCCTTCATGCGAGGTCCCTCCTCTTCTGGCCATGTGGGAATCTTCCTGGAGGAGGAGGAGTGAGTGGGTGAGCCTTGCAAGGCTTGTGGAGGAGGAGAGAGTGTGCCTTCCCAAGAGGGAGATGGCTCTTCTGCCCAGGCTGGAGCCTGGCTGCAAGGACACAGGGCAGGTGGGAAAGCAAGAAGCCTTAGACCCTGAGCCAAGCACGGACCCTCCTGCCTTTCCTGCTGGGAATGGAGGGCAATTCTGGGAAGGAGGCCTTTTGGGGAAGGGTCCGCGGGGAGACAGCCCACCTTCAGGGGCAGCGCCAAGCCAGAGCTTCAGGCAGTTCAACTACAAGGAGACTTTGGGGCCCCGAGAGGTTTGCAGCCGCCTCCACTCTCTCTGCCGCCTGTGGCTGAAGCCTGAGGAACATACCAAGGCGGAGATGCTGGACCTGGTGCTCCTGGAGCAGTTCCAGGCCGTCCTTCCTGCGGAGATGGAGCGCTGGGTGAGGGAATGTGGGGCAGAGACCAGTTCCCAGGCCGTGGCTTTGGCTGAAGGATTCCTCCTGAGTCGGGAACAAGAGGAGACGGAGAAGGAGCAACAGGTGAGAGAATCTTCTCCCCACGCTTTCAAGGAGGCAGTGACACATTATGAAGGAAGCCAAACTCCAGAGCCCTCCCTCGCCTCTTTTCCTTATTATCTGATCATTTGTATCTGTGTCCCTTTGGTGTTTTTCCAGGCGGCTGACTTGTGGGCAGAAGTGGCCACTGCGTTGGAAAGGCCTCCCTCCACCTGCAGCCGGATACTGGATTGTGCCAAACAAAGGGAACCTCCCAGGTCCACAAGTAAGTACCAAGGGACACTTAGATTGTGATAGTTTGTGTAAATTAAATCAAATATGTAAATGGCAGCTTTATCACCGCTTTAAAATAAATATCAACTCTCCTTGTCACTTTAGGCTTGAGTAAAAAAAAAAAAATGTCTTTATTCTGGTTTAAAAGTTCAAGTATATATACCGGGCAACAATGTGTTACAGTTCCTTTAAATATGTATCATTCCTTTTCAAATAGTCAAACTGTAGAGAGCAAAACAGCCATTATATTCCTGAGAACAAAATTCCTGTCAGTGCCAAGAGGACCAACTGAACTCTCTCTCTCTCAAACGTCAGTTGGAAAAAACCGTTGGTCTCCCTCTGCTGAGCTAGAGGCATCAACCAATCAGAATGCGGCTGGCTCAGCCAACCAGCCGTTGTCATGGCAACTCCCTTTTCAGTAAACCCATCTAATAGGGAGTTTATTTCATATTCCCTCACAGGATGGCTTGACTCCACTCCTTTTGAGTCTTTGTGGCTCAATGAACATTTGAACCACAAAGGTCTGGATATCATGAATCCCTACGAGGGGCAGCTTAGGTTGGCCCGGGGAAGAGCAGGTTAAGAGGGGAATATGTTGAAAGGATGTCATCTTGCTATACATATTGCTATGCTATTCCCATGGTGAGAAGCTACTTTTAACTGCCAGATTCAGTAGGTACAGTTTTTCCCCTCAATATCCACCAAAAAAGCATAGGGGAGGGGGAATAAATTCCTCAAAGAGTATACGACGGCTGAAGTATCCAGGCCTGAGGTTGTTGCTGAGGTCAGTTGCTCTCAAAGTGGCTTTGAGTAATGAATTAAAGACCACAAAATGTCCTTTTCTCTGTCCTACAGGAGAATTTGTAGATGCCATCGACTAAAAAGACAAACACATGGGCCCCGGAAAAAATCAAACTTTAATTGCTCCTAGAGGCCAAGATGACTGTAATGACATTGAAATAACGTGGCCATTTCACAATTACACAGGGCTCACTAGAAAAGACAATAAGTGTTAGAGAGAAGGCAGCAGGAAAAGAGAGAGATTGAATTACAGAGGGTGGACTCCCCGTAGGAAGCCATGGCTGTCCTGAAACGCCACGACCTGAGCAGACCTGGCTTGGAGGTCCCTCATTCATAGAATCTCAAAATTGGTCTGAAGGCACTTAACAACAACAACAACAACAACAACAAAAACAACAACAACACCTCCCCACCCCCAGCCTTGTTCAGGTTGTGCCATCTCAGGGTGGTGCCTTCCAAGAATCATAAAATGATTCCTAGAGTTGGAAGAGCTCACAAGGGCCACCCAGTCCCAGTTCCCCTCCATGCACTCCTAATGGATGGCCATCCAGCCTCTGTTTAAAAGCCTCCAGAGAAAGAGATTCCACCACACTCTGAGGTCACAGCATACTCCATTGTTGAACCGCTCTTACCATTAGGAAGATGTTACCACCAGAAATGCAGACCATGGCCAATAAAAAACCCTTGCCTTTTCTATTCCTACAGGAGGGGAATCAGAACCAACACATACTGGCTTCCCTCTTCCTTTTGATGTACTCAGCACACCTTCTGTGACACCAGATCAGGTAGGTGAGAGAATCCCTGCTGGGCCAAGAAGGGCTCAGGCTTGCGGTCTCCTCTTCGTACTGCTATTCTCCCCTCTCTCCACCCAAAATGCCTGAGAGGTGACCCTGTGTAAAGATTGACATCTGTATCGGCCACAAGAAGCAACTGGTTTTCTGGCTGGGGTCAGCGTTTTCTGCTTACCAAGAATGTTTCTTTGTCCAGGTGACCTTCCAAGAGGTGGCCGTGTCTTTCAGTGAGGAGGAGTGGGCCCTGCTGGATCCAGACCAAAGGGCCTTGCATCAACAAGTCATGAAGGAAAATTTGGAGACTGTGTCCTCTCTAAGTAAGGCTCGTTCTTTTATAAGAAAATATTAGTCTCAAAATTACATTGTCACATAATGTCACTTAAAAAGGGAGGAGGGCAAAGAACTCACCAGGTTTGGCATAGGTTCACAGCAGGATGAAATAACATTAAAATTGCCAGTCAGCTATAGCATCTCTCTATAGGTCCAACATGACGTGGAGGGGAGCAGAAACTCCTAAGTGTCATTTTTGAAATCAAAACAGCGTTGAAACAGGTTGGAAAGAAACCGGTTGTTTCTATCATTTTGTACAGCTGGGGGATCGCTTCTCGGCCTTTTGGCTAAGATCAAGTGTAGTATTTTGTACAGCTTGTGTCGTTTTCCATTGTTGTTGTCATTTCTATTTTATGGTAAGCCTTGAAGAAATCTATCACAGGGTTTTCTGGGGCTGATAATGTGTGACTTGCCCAAGATCACCCAGTAAGTTTCTACAACTGAGCAGGGAATCAAATATTTTTTTGAAATACTTGCTTGCTTACTTACTTACTTAGGCGATCCCTTGTAGTTCAAGGATGATTGTATTCCACCCTGGGGGTGTGTCCGTAGATCAAGAGACTTATTCTTGATCTGCATGTTCTCCCGCAGTGAGGACATCGGTTTCCAGGTGGAAGGCGGTCCCGGTCAAGGTTGGCTTGATACTCCTTCCTCTTGGCACCTTTCTCCCTTAAGCCCTCCATTTGTGCCTCTTCGAACTCCGCAGCACTGCTGGTCACAGCTGACCTCCAATTAGAGCGCTCAAGGGCCAGGGCTTCCCAGTTCTTAGTGTCTATGCCACAGTTTTTAAGGTTGGCTTTAAGCTCATCTTTAAATCTCTTTTCCTGCGCACCAACATTGCGTTTCCCATTCTTGAGTTCGGAGTAGAGCAACTGCTTTGGGAGACAGTGATCGGGCATTCGGACAATGTGGCCAGTCCTGCGGAGTTGATGGCGTAGGAGCATCGCTTCAATGCTGGTGGTCTTTGCTTCTTCCAGCACGCTGACATTTGTCTGCCTGTCTTCCCAAGAGATTTGCAGGATTTTTCTGAGGCAACGCTGATGGAAATGCTCCAGGAGTTGGGTGTGACGTCTGTAGACCGTCCACGTTTCACAGGCGTACAGCAGGGTTGGGAGGACAATGGCTTTGTAAACAAGCACTTTGATATCTCTACGGATGTTCCGGTCATCAAACACTCTCTGCTTCATTCTGAAAAATGCTGCGCTTGCAGAGCTCAGGCGGTGTTGTATTTCAGTGTCAATTGTGACTTTTGTGGAGAGGTGGCTGCCAAGGTTGCGGAAATGGTCAACATTTTCTAATGTTACATCATTAAGCTGTATTCCTGGCATATTGGAGTTCTATAACAGACCTTGGTTTTGGCTTTCAGTCTGCTGAGGTTAAATAGCTTGCCATCTGTCCGATAGATGATTTCCACACCGGTGGGAAGCTTCCCATCAACAAGGTGAAGTACCATAGCGATGAAGATGGAAAATAAGGTAGGGGCAATAACACATCCCTGCTTGACACCTGATTCCATCTTAATTGCTCACTTTGTGAGCCGTTGCTGTCTAAGACTGTTGCCATCGTGTCATGGAGTAGCCGCAGGATGTTCACAAATTTGTCAGGGCACCCGATTTTTTGGAGGATGGTCCAGAGAGCGCTGCAATTCACTGTGTTGAATGCCTTTGCAAGGTCAATGAATGCCATGTACAGAGGTTGGTTTTGTTCCCTGCATTTTTCTTGGAGCTGTCGAGCAGTGAAGATCATGTCCACTGTTCCTCTGGAGGGGCGGAAGCCATTCTGGGATTCTGGGAGGGTGTCTTCTGAGACAGGGAAAAGGATTCTTGCAAGGATTTCCCCAGCGGAGGTTAGAAGGGAGATACCGTGATAGTTCCCGCAGTCTGTTCTGTCCCCTTTCTTGAAAAGGGTGATGATGGTGGCATCCTTGAAGTCTGCTGGGATTTTCTCGGTCACCCACATCTTTTCAATGAGCTGGTGGAGTTGTATCAGCTCAAGTCCACCCTCTTTGAAGATTTCAGCAGGGATCCCATCAGGTCTGCTGGCTTTGTTGTTTTTTTGTTGGCTGATGGCATTGCTAACTTCTTCCAAACTAGGCAGTGCTGCAGGCTCATCCCTGGTTTGTTGTTGCGGGATTGTGAGAGGGTCTCTTTGCCCACATTGGAGCTGCGATTCAGCAGGTTCTGGTAGTGCTCTTTCCAACGTAGTGCAATTGATGTTTTGTCCTTCAGAATTTTGGTTCCATCTGATAAGTGTAGGGGTTGTATGCCATGTTTCTTGATCTGTAAATTATCTTTGTGGCTTTGAAAAATCCCTGAGCATCATGGGTATCTGCAGTGTTGGATTTCTTCAGCCTTCTTTGTCCACCAGATGTTCTTGAGTTCTCTGGTCCTTCTTTGGACCTCAGCTTTTGCACTGGCATAGATCTTTTTCTTGGCAGCACAGTTGGTGTCTCTCTGCCATGTTTGGAAGGCTTTTGTTATCAATTAGCTGTTGAATCTCTTTGTCGTTATCATCAAACCAGTCTTGATGTTTCTTAGTTTGGTATCCAGTGGTTTCTTCGCAGGCTGTGATGATGGAGGTCTTCAGTTTGTTCCAATGTTCCTCAACATTTTTGGGGTGTTCTGTGGGTAGATGATCTTTGAGTGTTGTTTGGAGAAGGGCTCGTTTGGAGGGCTCCTGAAGGTCTTGGGTGTTCATTTTACGCCTTGTTTTTCTTCCTTGGAGTCTGCGTTTGGGGATGATCTTGATAGCCATCGTGGATCGGATTAACCTGTGGTCTGTCCAGCAGTCATCAGCACCTGTCATGGCTCTTGTGAGAAGCACATCGCAGCGGTCTCTGGCACGTGTAATTACATAGTCCAAGAGGTGGCAATGCTTTGACCGGGGGTGCTTCCATGATGTCTTGAGCTTGTTTTTCTGGCGGAAGAGCGTGTTGTGTTGGTGATGACAAGGTTGTGCTCTCCGCATTTGGTGAGAAGCAAGATGCCATTCGAGTTGCTGTTTCCGACCCCGTCTTTTCCTATGATCCCTGGCCACAGGTCGGAGTCCTGTCTGACTCTTGCATTAAAGTCCCCCAGAAGAATGATTTTGTCCTCCTTAGGTATCTCCGATAGGATGGTGTCCAGCTGAAAATAAAATTTTTCCTTGATGTCTTCGTCAGCATCTAGTGTTGGTGCATAGGAACATATGATAGTTGCCTGTTGGTTTCTGGCAAGGTTAATTCGGAGGGTTGAGAGTCGTTCATTGATGCCAGTGGGTGCCTCAGTCAGGTGGTTCACCAGATCATTTCTGATAGCAAAGCCAACTCCGTGTATTCTTCACTCTTCTTCAGGCAATCCCTTCCAGAAGAAGGTGTAACCTCCCTTTTCTTCCTTCAGCTGTCCCTCTCCTGCTCTCCGGGTCTCCTGAAGGGCTGCTATGTCGATCTTAAAGCGTCCCAGCTCCCTTGCAATGATAGCAGTCCTGCGTTCGGGGCGTTCGCTGTCAGTGTTATCCAACAGTGTCCGTATGTTCCATGTTTCAAAGTTCATTTCTCTTTTTTGGCTGCAGAGTGGTGATCCCTCTGGATGTGCCAGTCCAGTCAGGGTAGGAGAGGCAGACTATGTTTAGGGCACCTTTTCTAGCTCTTTCCCCGTGTGGGGTGAGCAGAGCGGATCCTAAAAAGGGCTGCTCAGTCATGGATACAGCTGCCGGACTACTCAAATGCCTTGGGCCTTGAGGTAGAACAACTGAGTCCATATGCCAGTCTGTGACTAGGGGCTTCCAGATTTCACAGTCCTGCCCCCGTCGCCACTTGCTGATCGCCATGGGACTTTTTAGTTTGTTTTTATTTTTGTTGGAAGACGCCTGTGCGTGATTTCTTTTAATGTGTGGAGGTCGGTGCATGGCCGGTCAACACACAGTCTTCACAGAGTGAGGTCTCAGCAGCGGTGTGGTTAACACAACGAGAGTGGCTTCTCAGTCTGTTGCAGCCTTCTTCCTTTTTTTAGAAAATAATTTTTATTAGATTTTCCACACAAAAGTATGTCTATACACATATGAGTTGCAGAATAGATTCCAGGGTGAAAAGGAAAAAGAACATGTGAAGAGAAGAAGGAAAAAGAAAGAAAAAAGAGAGAGAAAAGAAGGTGGGGGGGAGAGGGATAGGAAAGAAATAGAAAGGAATAAATAAGAGTGAGATTAAAATGGTTGTTGACTTCCACGTCACTGGCAGAGAGGTCTTGCTTTCTCAGTACAAACTTTCTTCTTTCTTCCACATCACTCGATTCTTCATTCTCAACTTCTGCTTTGTAGTCTCTTCTTCACTGTTCTGGTGGGGGATTTAAACTATTCTTACTTCTGGTATAATATTCTCTCTTTTTTATTATTTATATATATATATATATATATATATATATATATATATATATATATAGTTATTTTTTAATATATATTTTTAGAACTCCAGAAATTTCTCTATTTGTTGCCAATTTGTTTCTTTCCTTGGTGTACCTTGAGTTTTTGCTGTCCAATAGGTTAGTCTATCCATATTTCTTACCTCAGCGACTTTGGTTAGCCAATCTTCTTTCTTAGGGATTTCTTTTTGTTTCCAAAATCTGGCATAGGTCATTCTAGCCGCAGTGGTTAAATATGTCATTAGTTTATCTCCGTTCTTGTCTCGAGATTCTTTAAAGATTCCTAGTAGATATAGTTCTGGAAGTTTTTTAATTTTCCTATTTAGCATTTTTTGTATTATTTCGTGTATTTCAGACCAGTATTCTTTAGTTCTTTTACATTCCCACCATATATGGTGAAATGTTCCTTCTTTTTTATCACATTTCCAACATTTGAAATTTTTAGTTTTATTGATCATTCCTAACTTTTTGGGGGTGATGTACCACCTGTAAAACATCTTCATCCAGTTCTCCTTTAACTGATAAGCATAGGTGAATTTTAATTTCCTGCCCCAACATGCTTCCCATTCCTCCATTTGTATGGGCCTACCTATGTCCTTCGACCATTTGGTCATATTATTTTTAACTAATTCCATCTCTGTTTTCCATTCCAGTAGGATTTTATATATTTTTGAAATTAAATGGTTATCTAACCATAGAATTTTGTCCCATAGATTGTTTTTCCCCATGAAGCCCTTTATCTTATCTTTTTTATAATATTCCTTTAATTGGCCATACTGTAGCCAAGTCACCTTTACCTGTTCTTCTTTTAATTCCTGTTGGAATTTTAAAATGAGGTCTTGTCCTTGCATCTTTATTAAATCTTCATATTTAGGCCATTGTGAGCATCCTACCAATCTCCTGTGTGCGGCCTCTATGGGGGATATCCATCTCGGGGTTTTGCTATACATTCTTAGTTTATATTTATTCCAGGTTTTTATGAGGGCCGTTCTAATGAAGTGATTACAGAAGTTTTTTTCAACTTTAATTTTGTCATACCATGAATGCCAGCCCCCTCGGAGGTCGAATCCTTCTACTGTCAAAATTCTCCTGTTCTTTAACTGAATCCATTCTTTTATCCAAATTAAATTACTGGCCTCATAGTATGATTTGAAATCTGGCATAGCAAACCCACCCCTCTTTTTGTCGTCTATTAAATTTAGCATTTTTATTCTAGGTTTTTTCCCTTGCCAAATAAATTTGCTCAAATCTTTATTCCATGCTGTAAAGTTTTTCTGACTTCTTAATATTGGGAGACACTGAAACAAAAACAGCATTTTCGGGAGAACATTCATTTTCACCGCCGAAATTCTGCCCCAGAAGGAGAGTTTTAAATTTTTCCAAATGTCTAAATCTTTTTTTATGTTTTCCCAGACTTTTTCGTAATTATTTTTTAGTAATTGAGAGTTTTTCGAGGTGATATTTATGCCTAAGTATTTTAATTTAGTAGTTCAAAGAATCATAGAATCATAGAATAGTAGAGTTGGAAGAGACCACATGGGCCATCTAGTCCAACCCCCTGCTAAGAAGCAGGAAATCGCATTCAAAGCACCCCCGACAGATGGCCATCCAGCCTCTGCTTAAAAGCCTCCAAGGAAGGAGCCTCCACCACGGCCCCGGGGAGAGAGTTCCACTGTCGAACAGCTCTCACAGTGAGGAAGTTCTTCCTGATGTTCAGGTGGAATCTCCTTTCCTGTAGTTTGAAGCCATTGTTCCGTGTCCTAGTCTGCAGGGCAGCAGAAAACAAGCTTGCTCCCTCTTCCCTATGACTAGTTATTTCGATACCTAATTTCCTTGAGATTAACTCTTGTCTTTCCTTATTTATGTTCTTTGTAAGGGCTTTTGTTTTATTCATGTTAATTATGAAGCCGGCAATTTCGCCATATTCTTTAATCATTGAAATCCATTTTCCCCCTTCATTAACCGGGTCCTCTATAAAACAAATAAGATCATCCGCGTATGCTTGAACTTTGTATTGTATTCCCTGAATTTTTGTTCCATGTAATTCTTTATTAACTCTAATCTTGCTTAATAGGATCTCTAGATTCATTATAAAAATTAATGGTGAGAGGGGGCATCCCTGCCGGGTCCCTTTTTCAATAGCCAGAGTTTCCATTTCTCTTCCATTAACCACAATTTTAGCTTCTTGTTTTTGATATATTGTCTCTATCGAATTCTGAAAGTAAAACCCCATGTCTAATTCCTGCATTAGTAATTTGAAAAAATCCTAATTTACCCTATCAAAAGCTTTCTCAGCATCAATTGCTAAAAATAGCCTTCTTCCGCCTTCACAGCCGTTGTAACATGTACCATGTTATCCTCCGCCTGCTCCGCCGTTGAGGTCTTTGGGTCTTCGGATTTTTTGAAATAATAGCCTTTTTAAAGGCATAACTTGGAAATTATGACCTTTTAGAGATCATAACCTTTTGTAAAACCAGAATCTTCATAGCCATTTGGAAGTGTAATCCTTTTTGGAGATTAATTGGCATTCACACTATTTGGAATAATCATAAGGTATGATCTTCCTGAGACGAGTTAAAAACTCACTTGAGTCAATCTTCTCCTTAGTGGTAAATATCCACTAATGTTCATGTAAGGCAATTTAGGTTTCTCAGTTGTTAAACTGGTTATCTCATTGAAGTGTTAGGAACAAAGATACGCCAATGCATAAAACAGATCTTCAGAAGTGTTATTTCAGTTGCCCAAAAACATCTATTCTCCCATAAAATCTATTGCTTTTAAATAATGCTCTCAAGAGACCAAAAATAAGTAGTCTTTGTTAAAAGGTATCCTAGTTGATTTACAGTGTTCCCTCACTTATTGCTGGGGTTAGGTTCCAGGACCACCCGCAATAAGTGAAAATCTACGAAGTAGGGGCACTATATTTATTTTAATATTTATACATTATTTTAGTAGTTATACACTGTTTTAAGCCTTTATCAACCAATTTATTGATAAATCGCCTCCTTCTCCTCCCGTGCCACTTGGGCACATTTTCTCTCCCTTTGGCTTCTCCTTCCTCCCTTCCTTAGGCTGTAAATTGTAATTTTTTATTATTTATAATAGTATTTTAGAGTTTATTGAAAAACCGCGAAAGAGCGAATCTGCAAAAAGTGAACCGCGAAGTAGTGAGGGAACACTGTAGTTACAAACGTCATGTATTTACCATACATGTACTTGTTGGTTCAGAGTTTAAACAGTCTGTTCTGTAAGCATTCTGTATCAGTCCCTTCTCTGTTGCGTACAGACTTAACACTCTCTTCAGTTTGATACATTACTGGCTCAATATAAAGTGATATAAAGCATACTGTACTCAACGACATACTGTTGCATACTTTGCTAAACTACATACTGAAGTATACTACATACTAACTCAAACTGAAGCATACTGACTTCTAAAATGGAGTCTCAGTTTGAATAGTCCAGATCTGGTCACATGGCCTGTAGTCCCTCCCACAACCTTCAAACAACATAGAGTTAAGAGGAAAGCTTCATACCAATATAATAAGCAATCTCAATGATATACATAACAAATAACTAGTATAGGAAGCTTGTAAAAGGTTACTATTTCCAACAAATATAGTGTCTAAGAAAAATAGCCCAATATTCAAACCACTCCAGTTGAGAGGTCGTCCACTTTTCTCCCTAATGCTCATCTATTAGCAATCATGGAACAACAAAAATCCAAAAAATAATCTTGCTTCTGGATCAGCAAGAACTGCTTGTTTGTAATTTGTTATTAGAAATACCTTTTCTGAAAATGCAGAAATAGGCACTCTCTTTTTCACAGTTCATCATATCTATAGCACGTGCCCTGTCCTTTTTTTTTTTTTTTTTTACAATATTTACCCTTCTCACCCAACAAGGGACTCAGGGTGGCTTACAATAAAACACATATATAAAAATTGTACAATGCACTATAAAACAGTTAAAAATTATTAACTTACATCAGATTTCATCGTTTATTTATTGAGAGTAAAGGGTATATGGTTATTTGGACCATTATAGACTTGTTCTCAAAACAGGCTCATTTTGTGCCACTTAAAAAAGTCCCAAGTGCACTACAGTTGGCAAAATTGTTAATACAGCATGTATATCGCCTCCATGGGTGCCCTGAGAGAATCATATCAGATCAGGAACCACAATTTACAGCTAAGTATTGGAGGGCATTTCTACATATGCCTGGAGTTGAGCAAGGGTTAGCCTTCCATCCTATGACTGATGGCTGCACGGAGCGAGTCCAGAAGTCTTTGGAACAATTTTTGAGATGCTACGTCCGTTATCAACAGGATGATTGGGAGCAGTTGCTTCCATTTGTTGAAGTGTGTTATAACAACCCGTTTCACGTAGTATGCCATTCAAAGTGGTTTATGGACAGGACTTTGTGCCAATCCCGGAGTTACAGGTGGAGCTAGGGGAAAGGAGAGACCCCCTTCAAATGGAGTAAAATGATAGCTGACAGTTGGCCAGTCATCAAAAGTGCATTGGAAAAGTCCAGAGAGGATTACAAAAAGTTTGCGGATGGGAGGAGGGCCACACAGGGGGGGTTTCAAATTCACGGTGCAGGTCTCAGTCGGCTCCTTGGTTCACGAAGGAGCTGGCCTTGATGAAGCGGGTGAGGCGGGGACTAGAGTGCAAGTGGTGGAAGACTCGGAGCCTCACCGACCGAACACGGGCTAGAGCCTCCATTAAGGCCTACTCCGTGGCGTTGCAGGCAGACAGAAAAGATTTCTCGACTGCACGCATCGCGTCTGCAACAAATAGACCAGCAGAGTTGTTCCGGGTACGTTATTCATATCCGTGGTTTCACCCACCCGAGCCTTGGGGAAAGTGGTATCTTCTACATGATTTTACGGTTTGCTATCCCTGGAAGTTAGCATTCAGTCTTGCTAAAGAGGATACATCCAGTCTGATAGTTGGAAGTTACAAGGAAGTAGATTTTGAGATTTTAAGAAGGAAACTCTTGAAGTAAGAGAAGTTCAGGAATGGTATTCATTACCCAAATTTCTGGTGAGCACTTGAATGATACCTATTAAGATTTTGTTTTTTAATATGTGTTCTTATTTTCTTTGTTGTCAAGCAACTCACAGAGAAGGGGAATCATCTCAATACCGGGACTGTGGAGAGAAGAAGGAGCTGTGCCTCTCTGGTCAGCAAGCAACATACACTAAGAGGAAGCCCTTTAAGTGCTTGGAGTGTGGAAAATGTTTAAGTCATAAGAATAGCTTTGTTCGTCATCAAGCAATGCACACTGGAGAGAAAAGGTTCAAATGCTTGGAGTGTGGAAAGGGCTTCTTTCACAAGCTAAGCTTCACCTATCATCAAGCCACTCATACTGGGGAGAAGCCATTTAAATGCTTGGAGTGTGGAAAGGGCTTCATTCACAAGATAAACCTAACTTATCATGAAGCAATTCATACTGGGGAGAAGCCATTTAAATGCTTGGAGTGTGGAAAGGGCTTCATTCGGAGGATAAAGCTGACTCGTCACGAAGCAATTCATACTGGGGAGAAGCCATATACATGCTTGGAGTGTGGAAAGGGCTTCATTCACAAGATAAGCCTGACTCGTCATTTAGCAATTCATACTGTGGAGAAGCCATTTAAATGCTCGGAGTGTGGAAATAGTTTCACTCAGAAGACAGCCCTCACCTCTCATCAGGCTACTCATACAGGGGAGAAGCCATTTACATGCTTGGAGTGTGGAAAAGGCTTCATTCGGAGGATGCACCTGACTTGTCATGAAGCAATTCATACTGGGGAAAAGCCATTTACATGCTTGGAGTGTGGAAAGAGTTTCACTAAGAAGATAAGCCTCACCTGTCATCAAGCTACTCATACTGGGGAGAAGGCATTTAAATGCTTGGAGTGTGGAAAAGGCTTCATTCAGAAGATAGCCCTCACCTATCATCAGGCTACTCATACTGGGGAGAAGCCTTTTACATGCTTGGAGTGTGGAAAGGGCTTCTTTTACAAGACAAACTTGACTCGTCATCAAGCTACTCATACTGGGGAGAAGCCATTTACATGTTTGGAGTGTGGGAAGTGTTTCTCTCAGAAAACAAACCTCACCTCTCATCAAGTTATTCATACTGGGGAAAAGCCATTTAAATGCTTGGAGTGTGGAAAGAGCTACACTCAGAAGAAAGGCCTCACCTCTCATCAAGCTACTCATACTGGGGAGAAGCCGTTTACATGCTTGGAGTGTGGAAGATCTTTTACAGAGAAAGGACGTCTAATTGTTCATCAAGCAACACACTCTGGGCAAAAACCATTCAAATGCTTGGATTGTGGGAAGTGCTTCACACATAATTCAAGCCTCAAACGACATCAAAGAATCCACACAGGGGAAAAACCATTTTAATGCTTGGAGTGCAGAAAGAGCTTCAATGCAAAGGAATGCCTTGCCTCTCACCAGAACATTCACACAGGGAAGAAACCCTTTCAATGCTTGGAGTGTGAAAGCTCTTTTACAGATGAACGAGGTCTAATTGCTCATCAAGCAACACATTCTGGGGGGAACCATTCAAATGCTTGGATTGTGGGAAGGGCTTCGCTCGGAAGGCAATCCTCAGACAACATAAAAGAATCCACTCTGGTGAAAAAGCATTTCAGTGTTTGGAGTGTGGAAGATGTTTCAGATTGAAGCAAAGCCTACATCTTCATCAAGGGAAACACGTGGGGGAAAGAACCCTTGAAATGTCTGGAGTGGAGAAAGAGCTTTTGCCAAAGAAACACCTAGGCCCTCTTAACTTTTCTGTTTAGTTATGTTGTTTCAATAAAGTCTTTGTAAGCTTTAACCTGGTCCTGAATTGCTGAATCTCAATCACTCTATCACTGGCACCAGAGTCTTCTGGTTTGCTGAACTGCCACGGCAGCTGTTGCTGCTGATTATGTTTAATTTTAAATATTACCACCCTTCCTTCTACTTTTTCAATTGCTTACCGTCCCTGGTCAAACTTCTTTTGGACTTCCAGTGTCAGAGTCTGGAAGATCTTGGACTTAAAATCAAGCTCGCAACAATAAAATACTGGAGACAAGTGTTTTATTCCTTCCTTCCTTTCTTTTTTAAAATAATCTTTATTAAGTTCTATACAGTAGATGTTTTGATCACTTGAATTAACTATCCAGATTTGATGTTTGATTAAAACAAAATCTAAACAAAAGCAAGAATAGTGATAGCAGTGATAGATATAATAAAGGAGAAAAAGAGAAAAAGATAAGAGTGTTTTGGTTTTATTCCTTCTTTCCACAATCCTAAAAAGACAGTTCTAAAGGTTTCCTGCTCAAACCTCCTGTATATATCAGCCCCAACTCCTGTCCACCCCTAAGTGGCCAAACACTGTGCCCACAGTCTGTTAACTGAAGTTTCAGTTTCCACCACATTACAGATGTCTTACATACACTGCTGCTGCTGCTCAGTCATTTAGTCGTCTCCGACTCTTCGTGACCTCATGGACCAGTCCATGCCAGAGCTCCCTGTCGGCTGTCACCGCCCCCAGTTCCATCCAGGTCAAGGATACCATCCATCCATCTTGCCCTTGGTCAACCTCTCTTCCATTTTGCCCAGCATCGTGATCTTTTCCAAGCTTTCCCGTCTCCTCATGATGTGGCTAAAATACTTTGAGAGAGCTTTGCCTCTAATATCCTTCCCTCCAGTGAGCAGCCAGGCATTATTTCCTGGAGGATGGACTGGTTGAATCTTCTTGTGGTCCAAGGCACTCTCAGGATTTTCCTCCAGCACCAGAGTTCAAAAGTGTCTATCTTCATTCGCTCAGCCTTCCTTAAGATTCAGCTCTTACATCCATAGGTTACTATGGGGAATACCATTGCTCTGACTATGCGGACTTCGTTGACAGTGTGATGTAACAACTCTTCACTATTTTGTCAAGGTTGGCCATTGTTCTCCTCCCAAGAAGTAAATGTCTTCTGATTTCCTGCCTGCAGTCTGCATATGCAGTGATCTTCGCGCCTAGAAATATAAATAATAATAATAATAATAATAATAATAATAATAATAATAATAATTTTATTTTTGTACACCGCCACCATCTCTCCAGAGGGACTCGGGGCGGCTTACAGATATAAAACCAACATACAATAATATCAAATACAAAAACACACAAATAAAGGCATTAAAAAATCACAATCATTATAAAACACTTGAGAAACACAGCAATAAAAACATAAAATGAGCTGGGCAAAGTGCACTGAGTGGAACTTGTAAACAAGAAGGAGGTTAAGGTGCTACAAGGTCAAGGGAAGAGCCTTAGACTGGGGTGAACACTGAGGCTATGTCAGGGAGTTAACCAACAGGTACAACTGGTCAGAAGAGACCGCTAGTACCAGGGTTTAGTATACAGTGGGCGGTACTTCTTCAAAGGCCTGTTTGAAGAGCCAGGTTTTCAGGCTCTTCCTGAACACTTCCAAGGTGGCAGCTTGCCTAATTTCCCTGGGGAGCGCGTTCCAGAGTCGGAGGGCCGCCACGGAGAAGGCCCTCTCCTTCGTCCCCACCAACCGCGCTTGTGACGGAGGCGGAAGCAAGAGGAGGGCCTCCCCCGATGAACGAAGAGATCGTGCGGGTTCGTAGGGGGAGATGCGGTCAGAAAGGTAAGTGGGTCCCAAACCATTCAGGGCTTTGTAGGTCAGCACCTGCACCTTGAATTGGGTCCGGAAGGTGAACGGCAGCCAGTGGAGCTCCTTGAACAGGGGTGTAGATCGCTCCCTGTAATTCTCTCCTGTTAGGAACCTGGTTGCCGCCCGCTGAACTAGTTGGAGTTTCCAGGCCGTCTTCAAAGGCAGCCCCACGTAGAGTGCATTGCAATAATCCAATCTAGAGGTAACTAAGGCATGGATCATAAAGTCTGTCACTGCCTCCATGTTTTCTCCCTCTATTTGCCAGTTATCAATAGGTGTAGTTGCCATGATCTTGGTTTTCTTGATGTTTAACTGCAACCCAGCTTTTGCACTTTCTTCTTTCACCTTGGTGATAAGGCTCCTCAGCTCCTCCTTGCTTTCGGCCATCAGAGTGGTATCATCTGCATACCTAAGGTTGTTAATGTTTCTTCCAGCAATTTTAACTCCGGCCTTGGATTCCTCAAGCCCCGCATGTTGCATGATGTGTTCTGCATACAAATTGAATAGGGAGGATGAAAGTATGCAGCCCTGCCACACTCCTTTCCCAATCTTGAACCAGTCTGTTGTTCCCTGATCTGTTCTTACTGTGGCTACTTGGTCTTTATACAGATTTCTCAGGAGACAGACAAGGTAACTTGGTATCCCCATACCACCAAGAACATGCCATAGTTTACTATGATCCACACAGTCGAAGGCTTTAGAATAGTCAATAAAGCAGAAGTAGATGTTTTTCTGAAACTCCCTGGCTTCCTCCATTATCCAGTGGATATTGGCAATTTGGTCTCTGGTTCCTCTGCCTTTTCTGAACCCAGCTTGGACATCTGGCAACTCTCGCTCCACGTATTGCTGGAGTCTGCCTTGCAGGAAATTGAGCATTACCTTACTGGCATGGGAAATAAGTGCCACTGTACGGAAGTTTGAGCATTCTTTAGCGTTTCCCTTTTTTGGTATGGGGATATGAATTGATTTTTTCCAATCTAATGGCCAATCTTGTGTTTTCCATATTTGCTGGCATATGGCATGCATCACCTTGACAGCGTCACCAACCACCAACCAAGAGGAGGGGGAAGAAGCCGGCGCGGGGGGAAGAGCTGAAGAACGAAGAGCTTCTCCCCAAACAGACCGGCCTGAAGGAAATGTGGCTGGAAGACATTTGTGGGAATGAGCGATACTGTCCAAATACTGTGTATGGCCGGTATTTCCTGGTCCCAGTGGCAGGCTTCCTTTGCAAGCTGTGCCACAAGTTCTACCATCACGACTCGGCCGTGGATGCTGACTAACCTTGGACTTGTTTAAAATATTGGATTTCATAAAAGGATTCACTTACTTGGACGTTTAAATTTGGACTCACAATTAGTGACTTATACAGTCCTCCATGTGGAACATGAACTGGTGGGCATTGGACTCACAAACTCTGAATATAGTGTTTTACTTTCGATGAATGTATGTGTGTTGGTAACACATGGATTATATTTTGGTTTAATTACTGTTTTATAGTTTATATTATTGGATTACATTTCTAGTTATAGTGGCCTCTTGCCTGTGCATTTCAGGGAATCCTTTCTTTGTATTGTTTATTGCTTTAGTCCCCTAGGCCACCAGGGGCTCCTATGTTGCAGTAGTGATTCACCCCGACAACCTATAATATGTTCAGAGAAAGGTCACCACGATGGTCAGTTCTAGCAGCCAAACTCGATTAGATTTGTTAGTGGTTCCCTTTTGGAACTCTAAGTGCCATTGGGGGCAAAAGGCCAGGGCCACAACAAGCATAGACCTCCTAGGATGAATCTACGCTGCAGAATTAATGCAGTTTGACAGCTCTTTTAATTGCCATGGCTCAGAACTATACAATCCTGGGAGTTGTAGTTTGGGGAGGCAGCAGCCCTCTTTGGCAGAGAAGGACACTGCAAGCTCCTGCCCCCAATTATTCTATGATTCCAGAGCATTGAACCGTAGCAGTGAAAGTGGTGTCAGATGCAATTATTTCAACGTAGATTCACCCAAGGCCTTTGGAATCACCTAATACAAACCCATACCATAAGCAGGTATGCTGTCTGATAAGACTGAGAGTGCCATTATTCAGTGTTTGGGATCCTGGGATGTTTTGGTTTCCAACTCCCAGAAGCCTCCTCTTCCTTGGCCAAGGATTACAGACTGTGTTGATTAAAGTCCAAACATCCAAAGGACCTCAGTGTGGGAACTGCTATTTTAAGTTATTCAAACCCTCTTCTGTTCCTGGGAAAAAATGCCTTGAAAGCAGCATCTCCCCATGTCTTTCAGAGGGAGGTTTTGTTCTGTGGCTTCCAAAGAGTTAAAGCAAAGGACGTGGATTCCTAGAGGGGAAGTCAGTGGCCAATGAGAAGCCTCCTGCAGGCGAGGTCCCTCCTCTTCTGGCCATGTGGAAATCTTCCTGGAGGAGGAGGAGGAGTGACTGGGTGAGCCTTGCAGGGCTTGTGGAGGAGGAGAGAGTGTGCCTTCCCAAGAGGGAGATGGCTCTTCTGCCCAGGCTGGAGCCTGGCTGCAAGGACACAGGGCAGGTGGGAAAGCAAGAAGCCTTAGACCCTGAGCCAAGCACGGACCCTCCTGCCTTTCCTGCTGGGAATGGAGGGCAGTTCTGGGAAGGAGGCCTTTTGGGGAAGGGGCTGCGGGGAGACAGCCCACCTTCAGAGGCAGCGCCAAGCCAGAGCTTCAGGCAGTTCGACTACAAGGAGGCCTTGGGGCCCCGAGAGGTTTGCAGCTGCCTCCACTCTCTCTGCCGCCTGTGGCTGAAGCCTGAGGAACATACCAAGGCGGAGATGCTGGACCTGGTGCTCCTGGAGCAGTTCCTGGCCGTCCTTCCTGCGGAGATGGAGCGCTGGGTGAGGGAATGTGGGGCAGAGACCAGTTCCCAGGCCGTGGCTTTGGCTGAAGGATTCCTCCTGAGTCGGGAACAAGAGGAGACGGAGAAGCAGCAACAGGTGAGAGAATGTGTTGTCGAAGGTTTTCATGGCTGGGATCACAGGGCTGTTGTATGTTTTCCGGGCTGTATGGCCATGTTCTAGAAGTATTCTCTCCTGACAACCTCTGAGGATGCCGGCCATAGATGTGGGCGAAACGTCAGGAGAGAATACTTCTAGAACAGGGGTCCCCAAACTTTTTAAACAAGGGGCCAGTTCACGATCCTTCGGACCGTTGGAGGGCCGGACTATAGTTGGCCACTGAGCAATAATAATTAATAATAATAATAACAACAACAACAACAATAAAGAGGGTTGGAAAAAACCCTTTGGGCCGTTGAGTCCAATCCCCATTTGCCTTTGTGCACCGAAAGCACAAGCAAAGCACCCCTGACAGATGGTCACCCAGCCTCAATGTTAATAATAATAATAATAATAATAATAATAATAATAATAATAATAATAATAATAATAATAAAAAAAGAGGGTTGGAAGACAGCCCCTTGGGCCATTTAGTCCAACTCCTTTCTGCCTTTGTGCACTAAAAGCACAAGCAAAGCATCCCTGACAGATGGCCACCCAGTCTCAATGTTAAATAATAATAATAATAATAATAATAATAATAATAATAATAATAATAATAATAATAGTAAGAGAAGAGGAGACCCCTTGGCTCATTTAGCCCAACCCCCTTCTGCCCTTGTGCCATGGGGGCCGGATAAATGGCTTCAATGGGCCGCATCCGGCCCCCAGGCCTTAGTTTGGGGACCCCTGTTCTAGAACATGGCCATACAGCCCGGAAAACATACAACACAGGTGAGAGAATCTTCTCCCCATGCTTCCAAGGAGGCAGGGAGGCTTATTGTGAAGGAAGCCAAACTCCAGATCCCTCCCTCACCTCTTTTCCTTTTCAGTTTTCTGATCATTTGTATCTGTGTCCCTTTGGTGTTTTTCCAGGAGGTGGACTTGTGTGCAGCGGTGGCCACCGCGTTGGAAAGGCCTCCCTGCACCTGCAGCCGGATGCTGGATTGCTCAGGACAAAGGGAACCACCCAGCTCCACAAGTAAGTACCCAGGGACACTCGGATGTCTGGACTCCTCTCCTTTTGAGTCTTTGTGGCTCAATGAACATTTGAGCCACAAAGGTCTGGATATCATGAATCCCTACGAGGGGCAGCTTAGGGAACCGGGTATGGTTTGCCTGGAGAAGAGCAGGTTAAGAGGAGAATATGTTGAAAGAATGTCATATTGCTATACATATTGCTATGCTATTCCCATGATGAGAAGCTATTTTAAGTGCCAGATGCAATAGGTACAATTTTCTCTCCACCAATATCCGCCAGAAAAGCATAGGCGAGGGGGAATAAATTCCTCAAAAAGTCCAATGGAAATCAGGGTGTATACAATGGCTGAAGTATCCAGGCCAGAGGTTGTTGCTGAGGTCGGTTGCTCTCAAAGTGGCTTTGAGTAATGAATTAAAGACCCCAAAATACCCTTTTCTCTGTGCTAGAGGAGAATTTGTGGATGCCATCAACTAAAAAGGCAAACACATGGGCCCCGGAGAAAATCAAACTTTAATTCCTCCTAGAGGCCAAGATGACTGTAATGTCATTGAAATAATGTGGCCATTTCACAATTACATAGGGCTCACTAGAAAAGACAATACGTGTTAGAGAGAAGGCAGCAGGAAAAGAGAGATTGAATTCCAGGGGTTAGACTCCCCGTAGGAAGCCATGGCTGTCCTGAATCACCTAGACCTGAGCAGACCTGGCTTGGAGGTCCCTCATTCATAGAATCTTAAAATTGGTCTGAAGGCACTTAACAACAACAACACCTTCCCACCCCCAGCCTTGTTCAGGTCGTGCCATCTCAGGGTGGTGCCTTCCAAGAATCATAAAATGATTCCTAGAGTTGGAAGAGTCCACAAGGGCCATCCAGTCCCAGTTCCCTTCCATGCACTCCTAATGGATGGCCATCCAGCCTCTGTTTAAAAGCCTTCAGAGAAAGAGACTCCACCACACTCTCAGGCTGCAGTGTCAGGCTCACTTCAAAGGACCAGTCTGAACGCAGATCAAAGATAGCTGCTCTCAAATCCAATCTTTATTGAAGAATACATGACTTTGGAAAAGTCGAGAATGACCTAATGTTTACATACATCCATTTTTATCACCTCTGATGCAACGTAACACCACACGCAAATATCATCATCAAACCCCACCCTCTGGATCACATTACTACTATTCCCACACACTATACCAATTATAATTGTTTATACTTTCAACCCTGAGTTCCCAGGCTCATACTATCTTCTCCCGCCAGGTGCTTTCAGGGTTATTTATGTTATGACGCCAGGTCCAGGGCTCGGAAATTCAGCCCTGGGATCTGGCTCCATGACATGGCGCCCTCGTTTTCTTCATCCTCCTCTTCGGTTCTTCTTTCATCACAATCCTGAAATAAATCAAACAATAACTCTATGTGTCCATTTTGTCCAAAGTCCCCATATACTTTTTCAGTAAGTTGCGATGGAATACTGGGTGTATTTTCCCTAAACTCTTTGGCAATGCCAACTGGAAAGTTACTTCATTGATAACACCCTGTATTCTGAATGGTCCAATATATTTGGGGCCCAATTTTCTCGAAGGTAGCCCCAATTTGATGTTTTGGGTACTTAACCACACTAGATCTCCTTTCCCTAATTTATCGCCTTCCACTCTTTTTCTGTCTGCGAACGTTTTATACTTTTTATGTGCCTCCTTTAAGGATGCAGTCACTTGACTCCAGCATTCTAGCATTTGAGCTTTCCATTTCCCTGCCCCTGTTTCTTCATCCTCTGTCCATCTTGGCAACTGGGGCAAAGGCTGTATTTCATACCCGTAAACTACTTCAAAGGGAGTTTTATTTGTTGCTGAATGTATAGTCGAATTAAAAGCTAGTTCCGCAAAAGCCAGCCACCTAGACCAGTCATTTTGTCTCATGTTAGAGTACATTCGAAGGAACTGCCCCAGTGTCTGTTGAGTACGTTCTACTGCCCCGTTTGTCATGGGGTGAAAAGCAGAACTTAGACTCCTTTCTGCTCCTAGCATTTCCAAGAATTTTTCCCAAAATTTTGCTGTGAATTGAACTCCTCTGTCACTGACCACTCTACTGGGACATCCATGAAGTTTGTAAATATGGTTTATGTATAATTCAGCTAGTTTCTCTGCCGATGGTAATTTCGTCAGTGCTATAAAGTGGGCCTGTTTAGAAAACAGGTCTAATACTGTCCAAATATAACGATGTCCTTTGCTAACCGGCAGTTCCCCCACAAAATCCATAGCTACACATTCCCAAGGTCTGGTAGGTTCCGCTACTGTTTGTAATAATCCCATTGGCTTCCCTCCTCTCGATTTATTTCTGGCACAATCGTCACATTGAACAACATGATTCTTTATGTCCTTCCTCATTCCTGGCCACCAACAATGTTTTGTTATTGCCTTTGTTGTTTTTGTAATTCCTGTATGACCAGCGCTCTGGTTATTGTGAAAACGATGCAAAATCTTAATCCTTAATATTGCTGGGATATACAGTTTCTTATTCACAAACCAAAATCCCCCCTTCTGCTCCCCCTTTTCTGCGTTGGATGCGATCCACTGATCTCCTTCATAAGACTGTTTCAGTTCTTTTCCCCAACTATTTTCCCCGTCGATTTCAACAATAGCAGTGTTCTCTTTTTGGGTTTGCGCTCTTGTCCTGACAACTAAGCCCCATTGTTTATCAGAGAATATTGTTCCCTCTTTGGCTGTGGTTACGCCTTCGTGTTGAGGCATGCGTGAAAGAGCATCTGCCAAGACATTCTGCTTCCCTTGGAAAAATTTTAATTGGAAATCGAACCTGCTGAAGTATTGTGCCCATCTTATTTGTTTGGGGGACAATTTCCGAGGCGATTTTAAATACTGGAGGTTCTTATGGTCAGACCAAATTTCAAATGGGATTCCGCTTCCTTCGAGGAAGTGTCGCCAGCATTCTAAGGCTTTTAATATGGCTAATGCCTCCTTTTCCCATATGGGCCAACATTTTTCAGTTTCACTGAACTTCCGGGACAAATATCCACAAGGTTTTAAGTTCCCATTTTGATCCTTTTGCAATAGTACTGCCCCGTATGCACAGTCTGAAGCATCGCAATGAATTATGAAAGGGCTCCTTATATCGGGGTGTTTTAGGATGGGTTCTTTTGTGAAGCATCCTTTTAGGGTTTCAAATGCCTTTTGGCATTCTGGCGTCCAACTCAGTTTGGCGCCAGGAGCTTTCACTTTTGCTGTCTCCCCTTTCCCTTTTGTTTTTAAAAGTTCAGTAAGGGGTGCGGTTATTTGCGCGAAGCCTTTTATGAAGGATCTATAAAAATTTGCAAACCCCAGAAATGATTGCAATTGCCTCCTAGTTTGAGGTACTCCCCATTCTTTTACGTCTGATACTTTAGACGGATCCATAGCTAATCCTTCTGGAGATATCCGATACCCCAGAAAGTCAATTTGAGTTTTATTAAATTCACATTTGGACAGTTTTGCGTACAGCTTTGCTTCCCTTAGTCTCTGCAAAACTTCCCGGACCAATTCCACGTGCTTTTCTTTATCTTCGCTCACGATCAAGATATCATCAAGGAATATGAATACCCCTCGGTACAACAATGGGTGTAGTATTTCATTTATAAGCTGCATAAAGCAACCGCCGCCATTTTTTAATCCAAATGGCAAAATTTTATATTCAAAATGGCCGAATGCGCAGGAAAATGCAGTTTTCCAAGTATCCTCAGGTTTGATTCTTAATTTATGATATGCTTCAATTAAATCAAGTTTAGTAAATATGCTCCCTTTCTTCAATACGGTGATTAAATCCTTTACTAAGGGCATAGGGTATTTATTGTCCTTAGTAATTGCATTTAAATTTCGATAATCAATGCACAATCTTAGGGAGTTGTCTTTCTTTCTCCTAAATAACACTGGGGCTCCGAGAGGAGAATTGGATGGCTTAATGAAGCCTCGCGCCAGGTTCTTATCGATATATTTCCTCAATTCCTCCTTCTCCTGAACAGACATGGGATACACTTTTGGTTTTGGTAAGTTTGCTCCTGGGGTTATTTCAATTTCTACTTCTATATTCCTCTTGGGAGGTAATTTACTTGCCTCTTTCTGATTGAAAACATCCACAAAGTCTCTGTATTCAGGTGGCAATAGCTGTGGGTCTATTTCACCTGCTTCATCTCCCTCGTCCTCCTCTCCTGCAATTTTGCTTATCTCCCATTGCATCTGTTGTTCTTTAAATGCTAGGCTCTTTCCTCTCCAATCTACTTCAGGATTTGCCTGTTCGAGCCACGGTATCCCTAATATTACGTGGTATGTGGCGATAGGGGCTATCACAAAGGATATTCTTCCTTCCCATTTGCCTATTTTACATGGGACCCCCCGTATTTCCTTTGTAGATACTTCCCCAGCCGCAACTGATCCATCTAGCTGCGAAAATGCAATTGGGGAGTCAAGCAACATCTGCTGGCATTTCAGCGCTCCTGCTAGTTCCGGAGTTATAATGTTCCTAGAACAACCACAATCCACGAATGCCCTGCAGGTGGCCCGGTTCTCTAGCCCCGATAGGCAAATTGGCACTACTAGCATGCGTTTGTCTCGACTCACCAGCCTTTCCGAAGATTTTGGGGCTTGCACCTCCTCCTCCGCACGCCTCCCGGTTGCTGGCTTGGGCTTTGAGGGTTTTGGCGGCTCCCCCTTCCGGGCCCAACATTCTGCTGCTCGATGGCCCGTCTTCCCACATACAAAGCATCCCGGTTTGGGTTTGTTGTCATCTCCTCTGAAGGGGATCCCCGGCCTCCCTCCGGGCTTTTCTTGCTTCCTCATTTCTCCTCGACCTCTCGCCACCGGTCTTTGCTGGCCGCCGCTGCCCCTGAAGCGCTTTACTTGGGCCAGGGTGGATTCAACGCGCCCCGCTAGTTGGATCCAGCCCTGGAGTGTTTCGGGGTCATCTCTGTGCGCTGCCCAGCTAAAAACCTCGGGGCGTAGTCCCTCTTTAAATATCTCCACTTTGGTCACTTCAGACCACTCTGGTACCCTTTCCGCGAGGTGGAGGAATTCCTCTGCGTACTCGGGCACCGTTTTGTCCCTCTGCTTTATTCCTTTAAGCTGGTCTCGAGCCCTCAGTTGCTCTAGCCGGTCTCTGAACCGGTTTTCTAGTGCGGCGAGGAAGCGGGGCACTGACCTCAGGCATGGGTCGCGTCTGGCATGTAGTTGTACATACCAGCTGGCAGCTCCTCTCTTTAGTGTGTTGCCGATGGCTCGAACCATGCTTGCTTCGGAGGGGAATGTGTGTGCATTATCTTCCATGTATCCTCTGATGCTAATGAGAAAAAAGTTCAATTCAGATGATTCCCCTCCGTATTCTAGTTTGAGATCTTCCCTCCTTTGCATCCACTCTGCGGCCCGTTGATGCTGTCTGGGGGGCATGGGGAAGGGTTGCATCGGGTTTCCTTGGGCGGCCCCTTTGAACACGCCGCGCCCCACTCCGGTAGTCGTTCTGCGCGGCTCCCGACATTCTGCCGCTGCTGTCGGCCCTTCCACCCATCCGAATGCGGGCCTCGCTGTAGTCCCCGCACCTCGCCTTTCCTCGTCGTACGGCACATCCTCCTCCTCTTCCTGGATCTCCGGTTCCTCTCCGCCTTCGTCTGCTAATCCACTGGACCCGATCCCTGGCCCCAGTGGCCTTTCCACCCCGACACCCATTCGGGGGGTTGGAAGTTCTGTTGGAGTTGGCGGCCTCAGAGTTCCCAGAGCTCGCTGGCGCTCCATTTCGCGGGCCATTCTGTCTCGGAACTCCAGCTCCCGCCAGTATTCCTCATCTCCCTCGTCCCTCGCCGCCACGGGACTCTGCGTTGATGCGCGCTGGCCCCTCTGGCTCCAATCTCCTTCTTTACTTGGCTCTCTCTCGGCGCCATATCGGATGGGCTCTTTTTGGAGATTCTCTTCCAATAGTGGGACCAACCTCCCCACGGTTTCCGACAGCCTGGATAAATTAGTTTCCAGGATGGATAACCGCAGGGCTACGGTCTCTGGCATGCTTCCTCCAGATCCCCAACTGGTTTCTGCAGCCACAGAGACGCCTCTTCCTCCTCTGGGAATCCTCTGAGTCACGCCGTTCGGCCTGGGGTACCCCATAGAGGAAGCTACGGCTTGCAACGTCTCTTCTCCCAACGGCCGGGCCCCTGCTCCATTCGGGCTTTGATCTCCTTCTCCACTCATTATCACTTCACTGCGAATCCGCAGGAGGGTGAGAACGGGATTCTCGACTTAAATGTCAGGCTCACTTCAAAGGACCAGTCTGAACGCAGATCAAAGATAGCTGCTCTCAAATCCAATCTTTATTGAAGAATACATGACTTTGGAAAAGTCGAGAATGACCTAATGTTTACATACATCCATTTTTATCACCTCTGATGCAACGTAACACCACACGCAAATATCATCATCAAACCCCACCCTCTGGATCACATTACTACTATTCCCACACACTATACCAATTATAATTGTTTATACTTTCAACCCTGAGTTCCCAGGCTCATACTATCTTCTCCCGCCAGGTGCTTTCAGGGTTATTTATGTTATGACGCCAGGTCCAGGGCTCGGAAATTCAGCCCTGGGATCTGGCTCCATGACACTGCAGCATATTCAATTGTTGCATATCCAATAAAACATTCACATCCATATCCATATCCAATATCATTCATATTCATATCCAATAAAATACCTTTGCCTTTTCTATTCCTACAGGAGGTGAATCAGAACCAACATATACTGGCTTCCCTCTTCCTTTTGATGTTCTCAGCACACATTCTGTGATACCAGATCAGGTAGGTGATAGATTCACTGATGGGCCAAGAAGGGCTCAGGCTTCCGGTCTCCTCTTCACACTGCTATTCTCCCCTCTTTCCACCCAAGATGCCTGTGTAAAGATTGACATCTGTATCGGCCACCGGAAGCAACTGGTTTTCTGGCTGGGGTCAGCGTTTTCTGCTTATCAAGAATGTTTCTTTGTCTAGGTGACCTTCCAAGAGGTGGCCGTGTCTTTCAGTGTGGAGGAGTGGGCCCTGCTGGATCCGGACCAAAGGGCTTTGCATCAACAAGTCATGAAGGAAAATTTGGAAACGGTGTCCTCTTTAAGTAAGGCTCCCTGTTTTATAAAAAAGTATTAACAGAATGACATAGCCGCATGATGTCACTTAAAGGGGGGAGGGGGCAAAGAACTCACCAGGTTTATCCTAGGTTCACAGCAGGATAAAATAACATTACATGTACCATTCAACTACAGCATCTCTCTATAGGTCCAACATGACATGGAGGGGAGCAGAAACTCCCAGGTATCATTTTTGAAATCAAAACAATGTTGAAACAGGTTGGAAAGAAACCGGTTGTTTCCATCATATTGTAACAGCTGGTGTTGTGTTTCCATTGTTATTGTCATTTCCATTTTATGGCAAGCCTTGAACAAACCTATCACAGGGTTTTCTGGGGCTGATATTGTGTGACTCGCCCAAGATCACTCAGTAGGTTTCCATGACTGAGCAGGGAATCAAATATTTTTGGAAATCATAGCCTTTTTAAAGACATAACTTGGAAATTATGACCTTTTTGTGATCGTAACTTTTGTAAAACCATTGGGAAGCATGACCCTTTTGGGAGATTAATTGGTATTCACACTATTTGAAATAATCATAAAGTATGATCTTCTTGAGAAGAGTTAAAAACTTGCTTGAATCAATCTTCTCCTTGGTGGTAAATATACACTAGTGTTCATGCAACGCAATTTAGATTTCTCCGTTGTTAGACTGATATCCCTGGTTATCTCTTTGAACTTTTAGGAACAAAGATACGCCAATGCATAAAACATAAAGCAGATCTTCAAAAGTGTTATTTTAGTTTCCAAAAACATCTACTCTCCCATAAAAATATATTGCTTTTAAATCATGCTCTCAAGAGACCAAAAAGTAAGTACAGTAGAGTCTCACTTATCCAAGCCTCACTTATCCAAGCCTCTGGATTATCCAAGCCATTTTTGTAGTCAATGTTTTCAATATATTGTGATATTTTCGTGCTAAATTTATAAATACAGTAATTACAACGTAACATTACTGTGTTTTGAAGTACTCTTTCTGTCTAATTTGTTGTAAAACATGATGTTTTAGTACTTAATTTGTAAAATCATAACCTAATTTGATGTTTAATAGGCTTGTCCTTAATCCCTCCTTATTATCCAAGATATTCGCTTATCCAAGCTTCTGCCAGCCTGTTTAGCTTGGATAAGTGAGACTCTACTGTAGTCTTTCTTAAAAGTCGCCCTGAGTCCCCTCGGATGAGAAGGGCAGGGTAGAAATGTTGTTGTAAATAAGTTAACATAGTGGATTTACTTACAAACTTCATTCATTCAGCATACAGGTACACTGCTTATTGGTTCAGAGTTTAAACAGTCTGTTCGATAAGCATTCTGTTTCAGTCTTTTCTCTTTTGTGTACAAACTAACACTTTCTTCAGTTTAATACATTACTGAACACAGACTCAGTATAAATTGATTACTCTGCAGAATATTGTACTCAACTACATACTATTGCGTACTTTGCTAAATACATACTGAAGCATACTGCACACTAACTCAAACTGAAGCATACTGACTTCTAAAATGGAGTCTCAGTTTGAATAGTCCAGATCTGGTCACATGGTCTGTAGTCCCTCCCACAATCTTCAAACAACATAGAGCTAAAGGGAAAACTGCATATCGATATATGCATACAATACAGTAAGCAATCTCAATTATATACATAACAAATAACTAGTATCGGAGACTTGTAGAAGGTTGCTATTTCCAACAAATATAGTGTCTAAGAAACATAGCCCAATGTTCAAACCACTTCAGTTGAGAGGTCGTCCACTTTTTTCCCTAATGCTCATCTATCAACAAACATGCAACAACAAAAATCCACAAAAAAAAATCTTGTTTCTGGGTCAACAAGAACTGCTTGTTTGTAATTTGTTATTAGAAATACCTTTTCTGAAAATGCAGAAATAGGCACTCTCTTTTTCACAGTAAATTAGATCCATGGGTAACTATAGCACGTGCCTTGTATATTATTCATATCCGTGGTTTAACCCACCCGAGCCTTGGGGAAAGTGGTATTGTCATGCCACAAGGAGGCAAAACATTACCTGCTGCCCTGTTCCTTTAAGATTCTAAAGGGGCGGGGCTTAGCCTTGGCTCCTGCCAACCTGGAAATAATAATAAATAAAAATAATACAGTATTTATATTCCGCCCTTCTCGCCCCGAAGGGGACTCAGGCAGATCACATTACACATATAAGGCAAACAAAATGGCTTAACATAGAACAAAGACAGAGACAAACGCAGCTCCGAGCTGGCCTCGAACTCATGACCTCTTGGTCAGAGTGATTTGTTGCAGCTGGCTGCAGCTGACTGCTCACCAGCCTGCGCCACAGCCCAGCGCTAATGGCAGTTATTTTTTGTCAGATTTTGTCAGTTGGTGAAGCACTGGAAGGAAGTGTAGGAAGCAAAAAGGAGCACAGAAATTCACGTCACGTCGGAACTGTGTTCAAGTTAGATTAAGAAACCATATAATACAGCAATAGAGAAAGGCACGACAACATTGGATTAAAACAGTGATTCCCAAAGTGGGTGCTACCGCATTTGGGGGCGATGAATAACTGTATTACTTTTTTATTCTGAGTTCAAGAAATAGTTTCATAATTTCAAACTTCAATGTTTCTAATTTACACCTTTCTTTACTATATTTTATGAAAAAGGTAGAAACATTAATACATATATCTTTCTGTTCAATTGCTATTAAAAAAAATTTTTAAATTAATTTCCAGGAGGTGCTGAGTAATATTTTTTCTGGAAAGGGGGCGGTAGGTCAGATAAGTTTGGAACCGCTGGATTAAATAATCCAGACATGACAAGACTTTATACTGTGTGGCAAAATCTATCCAGAACTGCATAGACTTAAGAGATTTCTTTCCTCACAAGGCACTTTATAGTGGCAACAAGAGGAAAAGGGATCAATTTTGTCTATTAAAAAAGTTTTGATTTACCAAATACGCTCCGATCTGTCCTTCGTGCTATGGTGCCTTCCAGTTCATTTAGTTAAGCACGGAGGAAGAACAGGTATCTTACACGATTTTATGGCATGCGACCCTTGGAAGTTAGCATTTAGTCTTGCTAAAGAGGGTACATCCAGGTCTGATAGTTGGAAGTTACAAGAAAGTAGATTTTCAGAGAGCCATAGAAGGAAACTCTTGAAGTAAGTGAAGCTCAGCAATGGGATTGATTACCTAAATTTCTGGTGAGCACTTAAATGATACTTATTAAGATTTTTTTAAATATGTGTTCTCATTTTCTTTATTGTCAAGAAACTCACAGAGAAGGGGAATCATCTCAATACCGGGACTGTGGAGAGAAGAAGGAGCTGGGCCTCTCTGGTCAGGAAGCAACGTACGCTAAAAGAATGCCTTTTAAGTGCTTGGAGTGTGGAAAATGTTTCCGTCATAAGAAAAGCATTGCTCGTCATCAAGCAGTGCACACGGGAGAGAAAAAGTTCAAATGCTTGGAATGTGGAAAGGGCTTCATTCAGAAGATAGATCTCACCTATCATCAAGCTACTCACACTGGGGAGAAGCCATTTAAATGCTTGGAGTGTGGAAAGAGTTTCACTCAAAAGAAAGGCCTCACCTTTCATCTGGTTACTCATACTGAGGAGAAGCCATTTACATGCTTGGAGTGTGGCAAGGGCTTCTTTCGGAGGCTAAAGCTGACTCGTCATGAAGCAATTCATACTGGGGAGAAGCCATATACATGCTTGGAGTGTAGAAAGAGCTTCATTCAGAAGATACACCTGACTCGTCATCAAGCTACTCATACTGGGGAGAAGCCATTTACATGTTTGGAGTGTGGGAAGAGTTTCACTCAGAAGAAAAGCCTCACCTGTCATCAAGCTACTCATACTGGGGAGAAGCCATTTACATGCTTGGAGTGTGGGAAGAGCTTCATTCAGAAGACAAACCTGACTCGTCATGAAGCAATTCATACTGGGGAGAAGCCATTCAAATGCTTGGAGTGTGGAAAGAGTTTCACTCAGAAGACAAGCCTCACCTGTCATCAAGCTACTCATACTGGGGAGAAGCCATTTACATGCTTGGAGTGTGGAAAGCGTTTCACTCTGAAGAAAAGGCTTATCTATCATAAAGCTATTCATACTGGGGAGAAGCCATTTACATGCTTGGAGTGTGGAAAGCGTTTCACTCTGAAGAAAAGGCTTATCTATCATCAAGCTACTCATACTGGGGAGAAGCCATTTATATGCTTGGAGTGTGGGAAGGGCTTCATTCAGAAAGCAAGCCTCACTTCTCATCAAGCTACTCATATTGGGGAGAAGCCATTTAAATGCTTGGAGTGTGGGAAGAGTTACACTCAGAAGACAGGTCTCACCTCTCATCAAGCTACTCATACTGGGGAGAAGCCATTTACATGCTTGGAGTGTGGGAAGGGCTTCATTCAGAAGGCAAACCTCACTTCTCATCAAGCTACTCATACTGGGGAGAAGCCATTTAAATGCTTGGAGTGTGGGAAGAGTTATACTCAGAAGACAGGTCTCACCTCTCATCAAGCTACTCATTCTGGGGAGAAGCCATTTCAATGCTTGGAGTGTGGGAGATCTTTTACAGACAAAAGACGTCTAATTGCTCATCAAGCAACACACTCTGGGCAAAAGCCATTCAAATGCTTGGATTGTGGAAAGGGCTTCGCACAGAAGGCAAGCCTCACCCAACATCAAAGAATCCACACTGGCGAAAAACCATTTAAATGCTTGGAGTGCGGAAAGAGCTTCAGGCAGAAGGCATGCTTTGCCTCTCACCAGACCATTCACACAGGGAAGAAACCCTTTCAGTGCTTGGAGTGCGAAAGCTCTTTTACAGAAAAACGAGGTCTAATTGCTCATCAAGCAACACATTCTGGGGAAAAGCCATTCAAGTGCTTGGATTGTGGAAAGGGCTTCGCTCGGAAGATAATCCTCAAAGAACATAAAAGAATCCACTCTGGTGAAAAGCCATTCAAATGCTTGGATTGTGGGAAGGGCTTCACATGGAAGGCAGGCCTCAGAGAACACCAAAGTGTCCACTCAGGGGGAAAACCCTTTAAATGCCTGGATTGTGGGAAGGGCTTCGCATGGAAGGCAAGCCTCACACGACATCAAAGAATCCACTCTGGTGAAAAAGCGTTTCAGTGTTTGGAGTGTGGAAGATGTTTCAGATTGAAGCAAAGCCTACATCTTCATCAAGTGAAACACACAGGGGAAAGAACCCTTTTAATGTCTGTAGTGCCGAAAGAGCTTTTGCCAAAGAAACACCTAGGCCCTGTTAAGGTTTCTATCTAGTTATGTTCTTTCAATAAAGTCTTCTTTGTAAGTTTGAACCTGCTCCTGAATTGCTGAAGCTCAATCACTAAATCACTGGCACCAGAATCTTCTGTTTTGCTGAACTGCCACAACAGCTTTTGTTGCTGATTATGTTTAATTTTAAATATTACCACCCTTCTTTCTACTTTTTCAATTGCTTTCCGTCCCTGGCCAAACTTCTGTCGGACTTCCAGTGTCAGGCTCTGGAAGATCTTGGACTTAAAATTAACCTCACAACAATAAAATTCTGGAGACAAGTGTTTTACTGCTTCTTTCTTTTTAAAATATATTTTATTAAGATTTATTAATACACAGTTAAAAATAGAGATTTGAGATAGTCAGAAATTTAGATAAGAAAAGTGAAAAGGGTATATAATATGTTCACATATATTCAGAATAATCTATGTTTATTTGATGTTGTCAGATGATTAAATAGTTCTATACAGTAGATTTTTTTGATCACTTGAATTAACTATACAGATTTGATGTTTGATTAAAAGAAAATCTAAATTAAAGTAAGAGTAATGATAGCAGTGATAGATATAATAAAGAAGAAAAAGAGAAAAAGATGAGTGTTTTCGTTTTATTCCTTCTTTCCACAATCCTAAAAAGACAGTTCTAAACGTTTCCCGCTCAAACCTCCTGTATATATCAGCCCCAACTCCCGTCCGCCCCCAAGTGGCCAAACACTGTTCCCACAGCCTGTTAACTAAAGTTTCAATTTCCGCCACAAAACAGATGTCTTATATACACTACCTTCCCCAACTGTACATAGCTTTCCTCCCAGCCTTCTTTATGACAGGGAACCAAAGCAGGCAGACCGAGGCTATGACGGCGATCCTGACATCCAGAACCTTCTCCATTACTCTCCCTGCTCAACCATGATACAACTGATTTTTTTTACAACTGATGTGCTCCTCTTTTGAATCCTCAGATGATTGCTGGGCCATCCAAATAATAAAATAATACAAAACAACCAGGCAGTAGAGTTAACTTCACCTTAATCAATGAGTAATTCAAGCCATGTTAGAAGAAAAGGCTAATGCATGATGGATGTATTCTTACCCAAATCTGGATGAAACTGCAATTCTTCACCATATTACTTGTTGAAATTTGGAGGAGGAGGAGGAGGCTTGCAGTTTAGGCCAATGTACTCACTGGATAGAAGTTGTAATTGTTCTGCTTCAAAGTAAATGTACACTGCTTTGGAAGACTTTATCTGTGTATTTACATTTCCCCATAACATTCCTGACAGGTTCGGTTTTATGGCACTTCCAGAGGTTCTCCTCTTCAAGATGACATTCTTCAGGTGTAGAGAATGATGACATTTCCCCCCCAGCCCAGCCCACTTTCCCAAATAAAAAAGAATGGATACAATTCCAGCCATATGATATCCTTAGTGTGATATAATTGGTTCACCACTCTTTACACTTCATGAATGACTGCTTGAAGATGAGAGCCTCGTGGAAGTAGATTCCTTTTGACCAGGAGAGACCCTTCACTGAAGCCCTTGCACGGTTTTGTGGGAAGGTCAGTACAGACCCACCAAGAAAATTCAATAAATGCCACAAGTCGGCAAAGGATAAGAGGGGTTCTCTAAACCAGGCATGGGCAACCTTTGGCCCTCCAAGTGTTTTGCACTTCAATTATCACAACTCCTCTAACAGCAAAACACCTGAAGGGCCAAAGTTTGCCCATGCCTGATCTAACCACTGCAAGAGTCTACCATATTCCATGCAGCTGTGGACAAATCTACACAGGGGCCACCAAAGCAGCAGCATTGCCCAGACACGAATCAAAGAACACGAAAGGCCAGTGCAGTCTGATTCAACCAGAGAGGTCAGCTATAGCAGAATGCATGATGAACCAACCTTCAAGTTTCGGGGTGCGGTGTCATCTGTACGCAGATGATGTCCAGCTCTGTCACTCCTTCCCACGTGTCACTAAGGAGGCTGTCCAGGTCCTGAACTGGTGTCTGGCCACTGTGTCAGACTGGATGAGGGCGAACAAATTGAAACTCAATCCAGACAAGACGGAGGTCCTCCTGGTCAGTTGCAAGGCTGAACAGGGAATAGGGTTACAGCCTGTGTTGGATGGGGTTGCACTCCCCCTGAAACACAGGTTCGCAGTCTGGGTGTTCTGGACTCATTGCTGAGCCTGGAGCCCCAAGTTTCAGCGGTGGTCAGGGGAGCATTCGCACAACTAAGACTTGTGCGTCAGCTGCTCCCATTCCTTGGAAGGTCTGACTTGGCCACGGTGGTCCACGCTCTGGTTACATCCCGTTTGGATTACTGCAACGCGCTCTACGTGGGGCTGCCTTTGAAGACGGCCCGGAAGCTCCAATCAGTACAAAAGGCGGTAGCCAGATCAATAACTGGGGAGGCATAAGCACCAAAACATCATGTTTTACAACAAGTTTGGGAGTGTGGTTTTATTTGTGTTGTTGTTATGCATGTTGGCCCACTGTGTGTTGCTGTCTAGAGAAACAACTGTGTATCCGGGCAGGAGGCAGACTGCGTTGAATGATACAGAAAGTTGGATAAGCGAAGATTGGATAAGCGAGAATCTACTGTAGTTGCACTATTTACAATAACAAAGTTCAAATAACACAAATAAGCAAACATATAGTACCTTTACATGCAGCGGCCTTCACACGCGGGGGCTTTAAACACGAGGCTTCTCTCAGACTGAGGTTTACCTCACACTGACGGAGGAGTTCCCTCACTGAGACAAACTACCTCTAACAGGCTTCAGCCTACTCACTCTTTTGGTGCTTGAGTCACACTTTTGTAATAAAAAACCCAGTTAATATTTAATATTTCTGACAAGGACCTCAGTTTGGGAACTGCTGCTTTAAGTTATCCGAACATTCTCTCGAATCTTGGGAAAATGCCTCCAAAGCAGCATCTCCCCATGTCTTTCAGAGGGAGGTTTTGCTCTGTGGCTTCCAAAGAGTTAAAGCAAAGGAGTGGATTCCTAGGGGGGAAGTCAATGGCCAATGCTAAGCCTCCTGCAGGCGAGGTCCCTCCTCTTCTGGCCATGTGGGAATCTTCCTGGAGGAGGAGGAGTGACTGGGTGAGCCTTGCAAGGCTTGTGGAGGAGGAGAGAGTGTGCCTTCCCAAGAGGGAGATGGCTCTTCTGCCCAGGCTGGAGCCTGGCTGCAAGGACACAGGGCAGGTGGGAAAGCAAGAAGCCTTAGACCCTGAGCCAAGCACGGACCCTCCTGCCTTTCCTGCTGGGAATGGAGGGCAGTTCTGGGAAGGAGGCCTTGTGGGGAAGGGGCTGCGGGGAGACAGCCCACCTTCAGAGGCAGCGCCAAGCCAGAGCTTCAGGCAGTTCAACTTCAAGGAGACTTTGGGGCCCCGAGAGGTGTGCAGCCGCCTCCACTCTCTCTGCCGCCTGTGGCTGAAGCCTGAGGAACATACAAAGGCGGAGATGCTGGACCTGGTGCTCCTGGAGCAGTTCCTGGCCGTCCTTCCTGCGGAGATGGAGCGCTGGGTGAGGGAATGTGGGGCAGAGACCAGTTCCCAGGCCGTGGCTTTGGCTGAAGGATTCCTCCTGAGTCAGGCAGAAGAGGAGACGGAGAAGGAGCAACAGGTGAGAGAATCTTCTCCCCACATTCTCAAGGAGGCTTATTGTGAAGGAAGCCAGACTCCAGAGCCCTCCCTCGCCTCTTTTCCTTATTATCTGATAATTTGCATTTGTGTCTCTTTGGTGTATTTACAGGCTGTGGACTTGTGTGCAGAAGCGGCCACTGTGTTGGAAAGGCCTCCCTCCACCTGCAGCCGGATGCTGGATTGCGCAGGGCAAAGAGAACCTCCCATCTCCACAAGTAAATACCAAGAGACACTTGGATTGTGATAGTTTGTGTAAATTAAATTAAATATGCAAATGGCAGCTTTATCGCAGTTTTAAAATAAATATCAACTCTGCTTGTCACTTTAGGCTTGAGTAAAAGAATAACAATGTCATTATTCTAGTTTAAAAGTTCAAATATATATACAGGGCGGCAATGTGTTACAGTTCCTTTAAATATGAAATTCCTTTTCAAATAGTCAAATTTTAGGGAGCAAAACAGCCATTATATTTCTGACAACACAATTCCTGTCAGTGCCAAGAGGACCAACTGAACTCTCTCTCTCTCAAACGTCAGTTGGGAAAAACCGTTGGTCTCCCTCTGCTGAGCTAGAGACATCAACCAATCAGAATGCGGCTGGCTCAGCCAACCAGCCGTTGTCATGGCAACTCCCTTTTCAGTAAACTCATCTAATAAGGAGCTTATTTCATATTCCCTCACAGGATGGGTTGACTCCACTCCTTTTGAGTCTTTGTGGCTCAATGAACATTTGAACCACAAAGCTCTGGATATGATGAATCCCTACAAGGGGCAGCTTAGGGAACCGGGTATGGTTGGCCTGGAGAAGAGCAGGTTAAGAGGAGAATATGTTGAAAGGATGTCTTATTGCTATACATATTGCTATGCTATTCCCATGGTGAGAACCTATTTTAAGTGCCAGATGCAATAGGTACAATTTTATCCCCACCAATATCCACCAGAAAAGCATAGGGGAGGGGGAATAAATTCCTCAAAGAATCCAATGGGAATCAGAGTGTATACAATGGCTGAAGTATCCAGGCCTGAGTTTGCTGCTGAGGTCAGTTGCTCTCAAAGTGGCTTTGAGTAATGAATTAAAGACCACAAAATACCCTTTTCTCTGTGCTAGAGGAGAGTTTGTGGATGCCATCAACTAAAAAGGAAAACACATGGGCCCTAGAGAAAATCAAACTTTAATTCCTCCTAGAGGCCAAGATCATTGTAATGACGTTGATATAATGTGGCCATATCACAATTACATAGGGCTCACTAGAAAATACAATAAGTGTTAGAGAGAAGGCAGCAGGAAAAGAGAGAGATTGAATTACAGAGGGTGGACTCCCCGTAGGAAGCCACGGCTGTCCTGAATCGCCACGACCTGAGCAGACCTGGCTTGGAGGTCCCTCATTCATAGAATCTCAAAAAAAAATATTTTTTTTCATGTCAGGAGCAACTTGTGTCGCTTCTGGAGTGAGAGAATTGGCCGTCTTCAAGGAAGTTGCCCAGGGAATGCCTGGATATTTTGATGTTTTTACCATCCTTGTGGGAGGCTTCTCTCATGTCCCCGCATGGAGCTGGAGCTGATAGAGGGAGCTCATCTGCGCTCTCCCTGGGTGCGATTCGAACCTGGCAGCTTTCAGGTCAGCAACCCAACCTTCAAGTCACAAGGCTTTAGTCCACTACGCCACTGGTGGCTCCTTTCAAAATTGGTCTGAAGGCACTTAACAACAATAACAACAACACCTTCTCACCCCCAGCCTTCTTCAGGTCGTGCCATCTCAGGGCTGTGCCTTCCAAGACTGAATCATAGAATCATAAACTGATTCCTAGAGTTGGAAGAAACCAATAGGGACATCCAGTCGCAGTTCCCCTCCATGCACTCCTAATGGATGGCCATCCAGCCTCTGTTTAAAAGCCTCCAGAGAAAGAGATTCCACCACACTCTGAGGTTGCAGCATATTCAACTGTTGAACCACTCTTATCATTAGGAAGATGATACCACCATAAATGGAGACCATGGCCAATAAAATACCCTTGCCTTCTCTATTCCTACAGGAGGTGAATCAGAACCAACACATACTGGTTTCCCTCTTTCTTTTGATGAACGCAGAACACATTCTGTGCCACCAGATCAGGTAGGTGAGAGAATCCCTGATGGGCCAAGAAGGGCTCAGGCTTCCGGTCTCCTCTTCACACTGCTATTCTCCCCTCTTTCCACCCAAGATGCCTGCAGCAAAGTCCCTGTGTAAAGATTGACATCTGTATCGGCTACCAGAAGCAACTGTTTTTCTGGCTGGGGCCAGCGTTTCCTGCTTACCAGGAATCTTTCTTTGTCCAGGTGACCTTCCAAGAGGTGGCCGTGTCTTTCAGTGAGGAGGAGTGGGCCCTGCTGGATCCGGACCAAAGGGCCTTGCATCAACAAGTCATGAAGGAAAATTTGGAAACGGTGTCCTCTCTAAGTAAGGCTCGTTCTTTTATAAGAAAGTATTAGTCACAAAATGACATTGTCACATAATGTCACTTGAAAAGGGAGAAGGGCAAAGAACTCACCAGGTTTGGGATAGGTTCACAGCAGGATGAAATAACATTAAAATTGCCAGTCAGCTATAGCATCTCCCTATAGCTCCAACATGATGTGGAGGGGAGCAGAAACTCCCAGGTGTCATTTGTGAAATCAACACAGTGTTGAAACAGGTTGGAAAGAAACTGGTTGTTTCTATCATTTTATACAGCTGGTGTCGTTTTTCCATTGTTCTTGCCATTTCCATTTTATGGCTAGCCTTGAAGAAATCTATCACAGGGTTTTCTGAGGCTGAGATTGTGTGACTTGCCCAAGGTCACCCAGCAGGGAATCAACTTTTGAAGGGTATAACCTTTTGCAAATTATGCAAATTGAGATCATAACCATTGTAAAACCAGAATCTTTATAGCCATTTGGAAGCGTGGCCCTTTTTGGAGATTAATTGGCATTCACACTATTTGGAATAATCATAAAATATGATCTTATTGAAAAGAGTTAAAAACTCGCTTGAGTCAATCTTCTCCTTAGTGGTAAATATCCTCTAGTGTTCATGGAAGGCTATTTAGGTTTCTCAGTTGTTAGACTGATATCCCTGGTTATCTCTTTGAACAATTAGGAGCAAAGATACACCAATGCATAAAACATATAGCAGATCTTCAGAAGTGTTATTTCAGTTATTTCTCCCATAAAAATATATTGCTTGTAAATCATGCTCTCAAGAGACCAAAAATAAGTAGTCTTTGTTAAAAGTTAACATAGTTGATTTACTTACAAACTTCATTTATTTGGCATATAGGTACATTGCTTATTGGTTCAGAGTTTAAACAGTTCGTTCTTTAAGCATTCTGTTTCAGTCTCTTCTCTGGTGCGTACAGACTAACACCCTCTTCTAATACATTATTTATTTATTTATTTACTACATTTATATCCCGCTTTTCTCACCCTGAAGGGGACTCAGAGCGGCTTACAAATCAAATGTACATACAATATATTATTAGCATAGCACAATATAAGCATTACTGAACACTGACTCAGTATAAACTGACTACTCTGCAGCAGGACCGGCTCGAGGAAATTTAAAGGGGTACGCAAATATTTTTTGCGCCCCCCTCCCCTGCGCCGCAGGAGGCGTGGCCAGGACTGGCCCCGCCTTCCGTGCCCTAACCCCGCCTCCCATGCCGGGTGGCCACCTGAAAGGACTCCTACTGCAGCGGGCGTGCACTGTGGGAGGCGTGGCCGGTCCCACCTCCCACGGGGTGCGCCCTGGCTGGGCGGCCAGGCTGCGTGAGGCGGGAGTCCTTCCAGGCCGCGATGAAGACTGCGGCCTGGAAAGACTGCCACGACACGCAGCCTGGCTGCGCCATGATGCGCCCCAAGGGAGGCGGGTCCAGACCTGGCCACGCCTCCGCATCACACGGCCCCGCCTCCGCCAGGTGTGGCCCCGCCTCCCAGGGGCTCAACAGCGCCCCAGGGAAGGTGGCGCCCAACGTGGGAGCGTGGCCAGCGTGCCGTGTTGGGCCGGGCCTGCTCTGCAGCCTACTGTACTCAACTACATACTAACTCAAACTGAAGCATACTGGCTTCTAAAATGGAGTCTCAGTTTGAATAGTCCAAATCAGGTCACATGGTCTATATCCCTCCCACAACCTCAAACAACATAAGAGTTAAGGGGAAAACTGCATACCAATATAATAAGCAATCTTAATTACATACATAACAAATAACTAGTATAGGAGGCTTGTAGAAGGTTGCTATTTCCAACAAAAAAGTTTCTAAGAAACTATTTTCAAACCACTCCAGTTGAGAGGTTGTACACTTTTTCCCCCTAATGATTATCTATTAGCAATCATGCAACAACAAAAATCCAAAATATAATCTTGCTTCTGGGTCAGCAAGAACTGCTTGTTTGTAATTTGTTATTAGAAATACCTTTTCCAAAAATGCAGAAATAGGCACTCTCTTTTTCACAGTACATCAGATCCATGGTTAACTATAGCACGTGCCCTGTATGTTATTCATATCTGTGGTTTCACCCATCCGAGCCTTGGGGGAAGTGGTATCTTCTACATTATTTTACGGTTTCCTACCCCTGGAAGTTAGCATTTAGTCTTGCTAAAGAGGGTACATTCAGGTCTGATAGTTGAAAGTTACAAGAAAGTAGATTTTGAGATTTTAAGAAGGAAACTCTTGAAGTAAGAGAATTTCAGGAATGGGATTGATTACCCAAATTTCTGGTGAGCGCTTGAATGATGGCCATTAAGATTTTGTTTTTTTTAAATATGTCTTCTCATTTTCTTTATTGTCAAGCAACTCTCAGAGAAGGGGAATCATCTCAATACCTGGACTGTGGAGAGAACCAGGACCTGTGCCTTTCTGGTCAGCAAGAAACGTACGCTAAGAGGAAACCCTTTAAGTGCTTGGAGTGCGGAAAATGTTTAAGTCATAAGAAAAGCTTTGCTCGTCATCAAGCAGTGCACACGGGAGAGAGAAAATTCAAATGTTTGGAGTGTGGAAAGGGCTTCATTCAGAAGATAGATCTCACCTATCATCAAGCTACTCATACTGGGGAGAAGCCATTTAAATGCTTGGAGTGTGGAAAGAGTTTCACTCAGAAGACAGGTCTCACCTACCATCAAGCTACCCATACGGGGGAGAAGCCATTTAAATGCTTGGAGTGTGGAAAGAGTTTCACTCATAAGAGAGGCCTCACTTCTCATCAAGCTACTCATACTGGGGAGAAGCCATTTAAATGCTTGGAGTGTGGAAAGGGCTTTGCATGGAAGACAGCCCTCAAACAACATCAAAGAATCCACTCTGGGGAAAAGCCATTCAAATGCTTGGAGTGTGGAAAGGGCTTCGTTCAGAAGGTAAGCCTCACTTCTCATCAAGCTACTCATACTGGGGAGAAGCCATTTAAATGCTTGGAGTGTGGGAAGGGCTTCTTTCAGAAGGTAAGCCTCACTTCTCATCAAGCTACTCATACTGGAGAGAAGCCATTCAAATGCTTGGAGTGTGGGAAGGGCTTCTTTCAGAAGGTAAGCCTCACTTCTCATCAAGCTACTCATACTGGAGAGAAGCCATTCAAATGTTTGGAGTGTGGAAAGAGTTTCACTCAGAAGAAACTCCTCACTTCTCATCAAGCTACTCATACTGGGGTGAAGCCATTAAAATGCTTGGAGTGTGGAAAGGGCTTTGCATGGAAGACAGCCCTCAAACAACATCAAAGAATCCACTCTGGGGAAAAGCCATTCAAATGCTTGGAGTGTGGAAAGGGCTTCGTTCAGAAGGTAAGCCTCACTTCTCATCAAGCTACTCATACTGGGGAGAAGCCATTTAAATGCTTGGAGTGTGGGAAGGGCTTCTTTCAGAAGGTAAGTCTCACTAACCATCAAGCTACTCATACTGGAGAGAAGCCATTCAAATGCTTGGAGTGTGGGAAGGGCTTCTTTCAGAAGGCAAGCCTCACTTCTCATCAAGCTATTCATACTGGGGAGAAGCCATTTAAATGTTTGGAGTGTGGAAAGAGTTTCATTCATAAGAAAGGCCTCATCTGCCATCAAGCTATTCATACTGGGGAGAAGCCATTTAAATGCTTGGAGTGTGGAAAGAGTTTCACTCATAAGAAAGGCCTCAACTGTCATCAAGCTACTCATACTGGGGAGAAGCCATTTTCATGCTTGGAGTGTGGGAAGAGCTTCATTCAGAAGACAAACCTGACTCGTCATGAAGCAATTCATACTGAAGAGAAGCCATTTAAATGCTTGGAGTGTGGAAAGAGTTTCACTCATAAGAAAGGCCTCACCCGTCATCAAGCTATTCATACTGGGGAGAAGCCATTTAAATGCTTGGAGTGTGGGAAGAGCTTCATTCAGAAGGCAAACCTGACTCACCATGAAGCAATTCATACCGGGGAGAAGCCATTTAAATGCTTGGAGTGTGGAAAGTCTGCTTCAAGATAAATGCACACTGCTTTGGAGGGCTTTATTTGTGTATTTACATTTCCCCATAACATCTATATATATAAAAGAGTGATGGAATTCGGGCACCGGACAAAACAACAAAACTACAGGTATCCCAACCTTGAAATTTGACAACACAACCCATCATCCACGCCTCTAGGTTGATACAACAAAAAGAAAAGAAAAATAAAGTCCTAATTGTTTTTATCCAATTGGATAATAAGAAGAGATTCAGGAAAAGCCAATTAAACATCAAATTAGGTCATCGTTATACAAATTAAGCACCAAAACATCATATTATACAACAAATTTGACAGAAAAAGTAGTTCCAGGTGCAGTAATGCTATGTAGTAATTACAGTAGTGTTTCACTTATCCAACACTTGCTTATCCAACGTTCTGGATTATCCAAAGCATTTTTGTAGTCAATGTTTTCAATGTATCGTGATATTTTGGTGCTAAATTCATAAATACAGCAATTACTACATAGCATTACTGTGTATTGAACTACTTTTTCTGCCAAATTTGTTGTCTAACATAATGTTTTGGTGCTTCATTTCTAAAATCATAACCTAATTTAATGTTTAATAGGCTTTTCCTTAATGCCTCCTTATTATCCAAAATATTCGCTTATCCAACATTCTGCCAGCCCGTTTATGTTGGATAAGTGAGACTCGACTGTACTGTATTTACAAATTTACCACTAAAATATCAACAATGAATTTAAAACACCGACTACAAAAACATTGATTACGAAAAGGGAGACTGCGTTGGATAATCCAGAACATTGTATAAGCGAATGTTGGATAAGTGAGATTCTACTTTAATATGAAATAATTACTGGGATAGAATAATGCAGAACAATATAATCTCTAAAACCAGGACAGTAAATAAAGACCAACAGTCTGAAAGCAGGAAAATTGGAAATTCCACAAAGGAAACAATCAGGGCCAGCTAAGTTCAAAAACATGCAAATGCATCAATAGGTACTGCTCCGGTGGGAAGGTAACGCCACTCCATGCAGTCATCCCACATGACCTTGGAGGAGTCTACGGACAACGCCGGCTCTTTGGCTTAGAAATGGAGATGAGCAGCAACCCCCAGAGTCAGACATGACTGGACTTAATGTCAGGGGAAAACGTTTACCCTTTACCTTAACTACCACCAATTCCTCAATACTTTATTTCCCATACCACCATACTTTACCACAGCAACGCGTGGCCGGACACAGCTAGTTCCTGTATGAAAAGTTAGGTTTTATGGCACTTCCATGAGGCTCTCCTTTTCAGGCCGTCATTCTTCAAGTGTAAAGAGAGATGACACACCCCCTCCCCTGCTCACTTCCCTGAAAGGAAAGGAATGGACACAGTTCTAGCCATATGTCATGCTTAGTGTGAATTAATGGGGGGGGGGGGTGTCACTACTCTTTACACCTGAAGAATGACTGCCTATAAACGAGAACCTCCTGAAAGTAGGTTCCCTTTGACCAGGAGAGACCCCTCCCAGCTGTCAATGACTGGAGCCCTTACACAGTTTTGTAGGAAGATCAATACAGATTGAACAAATGCCACAATCAGCAAAGGATAAGAGGGGTTCTCTAAACCAGGAATGGGCAAACTTCGGCCTTCCAGGTGTTTTGGACTTCAACTCCTACAGTTCCTGACAGCAAAACACCTGAAGGGCCGAAGTTTGCCCATGCCTGCAGGAGTCTACCATATTCCATGCAGCTGTGGACAAGTCTACATTGGGACCATCATGTCAGGGTATTGTGTATTGTGAAATGTTAAAATCAATCTGGGTTATTAGAAATGCCTTATGTGTTTGTTTTTCGGCAAGGCATTTCAGCAATTATGGAGTTAATGAGAGTCTGCTATGATTGATGTATCACAGGACCAATGGGGTCAAGTTTGTTTTGACCGGGACTTTCTTTCTTGTTCTTGTGGAATGCAGAGGAGTTTCCTGAGTAGAGAACAGAGCGGAGAGCAGCGTAGAGCAGTGTGCTGTGTGTGCATGAGTCGCTTCTGCAAGCACTCATGGAGGAAGGACTGATTTACTCTGTTTTGTATATAGTCTTGTAAATAAAGATTGATTACCGTTGGATTTCCAACCGAACCCTCATCTGCTGGAGTTTGTTTGTCCAGTGCTGTTTTTCACACCGGGAGACAGTCTGGAGAGAAGGAGGTGAACCGGGATGGTGAATTTTTTGGATTTCACTCTGCTACCCATCATCCCCGCTGACACATCACACATGGCAGCATTGCCCAGACACGAATCAAAGGACACAGAAGATTAGTGCATTCTGATTCAACCAGATAAGTCAGCTATAGCAGAACGCATGATGAACCAACGTAGACACAGAATATTATTTGAGAACACAGAAATGTTGAACCACTCTGACAACCACCATGTCAGACTACATAGAGAAGCCATTGAAATCTACAAGCATGTGGACATTTTCAACAGAAATGAGGAAACCACCAGAATCAAGACAGTAAATAAAGAACAACACTCAGAAAACAGGGGACTTCCAGACAGCAAACAATCAAGTGGCAGTTAACACCCCCCAAACAGAGGATGCCTCCAGGCAACAAAAATAAGGATACCTCTATGCAAATACCCTCAGTGGTTAACTTAGCAAACTTCATGGCGACCCAGTGCTAATCATTGCTTCAAACAGACAAAGAGTTCTGTCTTCCACCCTGGACATTATTCCACAAATAGATAGATAGTGTCACGGCCCAGGCGGCAGAGGCACCAATAACCATACACAGAGGCCAGAATCTAACTAATATCTTTATTGAAGGAATATATAAAGTTAATAAAAACAAGTGTAGAAAATAGTCCAGAATTAGACCCTTCAGGAAAGGTCAGAATTAGTCCAAAAAAGCAATGTCCAATAAGAAATATTAAGGTCCAAAGTTGTAATCCAATAACCGAAACACTCACTTTGCCAAGCAAAGTGAGGGGAGATGACAAGGTCCTTTAGTCCATAAAACTTGAGCGTGGCTAGGAAATAACTTGATACTTGAAACAAGGCTTGAACGTGGAACAAGGTAACTAAGAACAAGAACAAGGTCCGTGGAATAACTTGGTAAAATCCGTGAAACAAGGCAAGGATTAGTCCTGGGAAACAAGGCAAAGTCCGTAGGTAAACAAGGCTGGGAAGCAAGGCGAAGGCTGGATAGCAAGGCAAGGCTTGAGCTGAAGCGAGGCTTGAATCGGAGCGCGCTGTCCAAACACAACTCGCTCCGCAGGCTGACGAATTGACTCCGCGAAGTTGCTACGCGGGCAAAACACCTATATAGAGTCCAACTTTCTCACCAAAGCGGTTCTCTGGGAATCAGAAACGAAAGCTAAACTCTGAGACCAGATGTTAAACTCCTTAAAGATTCTCACGAGAACCAATGTTAATTGGCAACATTCTTAGCTGCTATCCTCGCACTCCTGCGCGAAGCTGAATCCAAACTTCTCTGTTGTTTACAAAACTCCCGGCGCAAGAACACGGGAGAAGTAGGCTCTGGGGTTGTTTGACATACTTCTGGGGCACAACTTTCTTGCAGGTGCAAGGTTTCCAGATCTGCCTGGGAAGGATCTGGCTGAGAGGAATCCAGTTCAGACTGGGAAGGTAAAAAACCCAAGTTTTCATCTTCATCAGGGATTACAATGTCCTGAGCAGGACTACAAGGCCCATGGTTCATCACACTATCCCCCTCCTCAGGGCCCCTCCCAAACTGGGGTCCTCTCCCCGAGGCGCGAGGTCGCGGTTTGGTGGGATAGGTCAGATGGAAGCGACGGGTTAGATCAGGAGCATGGACTGTGGAGGCGTCTTCCCAAGAGCGTTCCTCAGGGCCAAAACCCACCCAGTCAATGAGATATTGTAGGCGGCGGCGATGAAAGCGAGAATCCAAAATGTCCTCAACCTCGAACTCCTCCTCCCCATTCATCAAAACAGGAGGGGGGGCCGGTTGGTCTGTATCAGGACGCACACCATCCGCCGGAAGGAGCAGGGAACGGTGAAACACTGGGTGAATGCGCATTGAACGCGGAAGTTGGAGTTTGAAAGTCACGGGGTTTAATTGCGCCACCACTGGATAGGGGCCAATGAAGCGGGCATCTAACTTCCGGCATGGGCGGTGGGAGGGCAGAAAGCGAGTGGACAGAAAAACCCGATCTCCTACCTTGATTTCGGGGCCCGGCTGGCGGTGTTTGTCGGCGTGGCGTTTATAGTCCTCCTTGGCTTGGTCCAGTTGCTGGAGCAAAAGTTGTTGCACCGCTGTGAGTTCCTGCAGCCAATCCTCTGCTGCGGGAACCTCTGAAGTTTCAATGACAGGGGGAAAGAAACGTGGATGGAAACCGTAGTTTGCAAAGAACGGCGTTTCTTTTGTAGAAGCTTGAACTCCATTATTGTAGGCAAACTCAGACAGTGGTAACAGAGAAGCCCAATTGTCCTGTTGGTAGTTTACATAACAGCGAAGATACTGCTCCAAAGTGGCATTAGTGCGCTCCGTTTGCCCATCTGTTTGGGGATGATGAGCTGAAGATAAGCGAGAGTCTATGCCCAGTAGTTTTTGTAGTGCCTTCCAAAAACGAGAGGTGAATTGAGATCCACGGTCTGTGACTAAACTCTTGGGCAATCCATGTAGTCTGAAAACATGCTGAAGAAATAGATCCGCAGTTTCTTTGGCCGTGGGGAGGCCTTCGCAGGGAATGAAATGGGCTAACTTGGTGAATAGGTCCACCACCACTAAGATCGTGGTGAATCCACAGGAAGGTGGTAGGTCAGTGATGAAATCCGCGGAAATTATTTCCCATGGGCGAGATGGGGTAGGAAGGGGGTGTAAAAGCCCTGAGGGCTTCTCCCTTCGTATCTTGGAGCGCTGGCATACTGGGCAGGTGTTGACATATTTTTCCACATCCTTGCGGATCTTGGGCCACCAAAAATCTCTTAGGATCAAATGCATGGTTTTAAATAGTCCGAAGTGTCCTGCTGGTTTGCAGTCATGACACAGACGAAGCGCTTTTTCCCTGCCCGGTCCGGGTGGGATATAAACATGATTTCTATAGCAGAGCAGCCCATCTTTAAGCGAAAAGGGAAAATGCAGACCTTGGCGAAGTTGGTCCTGCGCCCAGGCATCTGCTTGCTGACTAGCCCTGATTTCTTGAGCACAGATGGGTCCTGGAGTAGGGGAAGTTGAACCAATGGGACTGGATTTGGTGTTCCCCACTGTGAGCGTGGCAAAGTTCTCAGGTTGTAGCAGTTGGGATTCAAAGGTCTCCTTGCGTCCTGCAGCGTATTCCGGTTTACGTGACAGGGCGTCTGCTTGCTTGGTTTGAGCTGGGGTCACATAATGGATCTGGAAGTTGAAACGTTCAAAGAATAAAGCCCAACGTTGCTGCCTCTGATTTAGTTTGCGGGCAGTTCTTAGATGTTCTAGATTACGATGATCAGTGTGGACTTCAATGGGGAATTTGGCCCCTTCTAGCCAATGTCTCCAAGTTTCAAAGGCTGCCTTTATGGCCAGTAGTTCTTTTTCCCAAATGGTATAATTCCTCTCTGGTGTGGTTAGTTGACGAGAATAAAAGGCACAGGGATGGAGGTGTTCTCCCACCGGTTGTAAGAGTACAGCCCCAATTGCCACATCAGAGGCGTCCGCTTGCACCACAAAAGGGGTTCCAGGATTTGGGTGCTGTAGAATTGGCTGGGAGGTGAATAGTTTCTTCAGTTGCTGGAACCCTTTCTCTGCTTGATCAGTCCAGCGGAAAGGCTGCTTTCCACGGATGCAGCTAGTGATGGGGTCGGACCAGCGGGCAAAATCTGGAATGAACTTGCGGTAGTAGTTCGCGAACCCCAAGAAACGCTGCACCTCTTTCTTGTTAGTTGGCGCCCGCCATTCCAATACTGCTGAAACTTTGGCTGGATCCATGGAAAGCCCTAGAGGCGAGATGCGGTAGCCAAGGAAATCTACCTCTTGTAGATCAAAAGCGCATTTTTCTAGCTTGGCATAAAGTCCATGATCCCGCAATCGTTGCAACACCATTTTGACGTGGTTCTCATGTTCTGATTGTGATCTGGAAAACACCAAAAAATCGTCCAGGTAGATTATCAAGAATCTGTCTAGATAGTCCTGAAAAATATCGTTGACAAAATGCTGGAACGTTGCGGGAGCTCCGCATAAACCGAAATTCATAACTCGGGACTCGAATAATCCGAATTTAGTCTGGAAGGCGGTCTTCCACTCGTCCCCTTCTCTGATGCGAACTAGATTATAAGCCCCCCGAAGATCCAGCTTGGTGTAGACCTTGGCTCCTCGAAGTCGGTCCAGTAGATCCGAGATTAAGGGCAGGGGATAGCTGTTCCGCTTGGTGATATTGTTCAATGCTCTGTAGTCCACCACCAAGCGTAATTCCCCTGACTTCTTCTTCACAAACATCACTGGGGAGGCGGCTGGGGATTGAGAGGGTCTGATGAACCCCTTGCGAAGGTTTGTCTCTAAGAATTCCCTGAGAGCTTCTTGCTCTGGTTCAGTCAGGGAGTAGAGATGCCCTCGCGGGATCGGGGCCCCCTCCACCAAGTCAATGGCACAGTCATAAGGTCTATGTGGGGGTAATTTTTCGGCTTCTTTCTCATTGAATACATCCCAATACTCGGAGTACTTCTTTGGCAAGGTGATGATGGGCTCGGAGTCTGTGGCATGGCATACCTTGGCTACGAGGCAATGGTTTTGGCAGTACGGTGAAGCAAACTGCAGTTCTCTGTTGGACCAGGAGATGTTAGGGTCGTGGAGTGTCAGCCATGGAATTCCCAAAATCACAGGGAAATGGGGAACCTCGGTAACAAAGAAGGAAATCTCTTCCATATGTTCCCTTATCCACATCCTGGTGGGTTCCGACCACTGGCTTACGGGCCCCGTCTTGAGGGGACGGCCGTCTATGGCTTGCACCACACGGGCATTCTTGAAATCATGATATTGTAATCCCAGAGAGTCGGCATACTCTCTATCGATGAAATTGTTGGTAGCTCCAGAGTCTATCATGGCGTGGATCATGACGGGTCCCCTTTTTGCTGACCATAATGTGACCACGAGAAGGAACAGGACCCCGGTTGGCGGCTCTTGGATGGATTTTTTGACCGGGTTGGCGAGCCTCTCTACACCCGGTCGTTGGCTTCCCCCGCCGGCTGTGTGCCAGTCGGCTCAGACGCCTTCGACTCCGTGGAGGACGCCGCCGCAAGACGGGCGGCAGGCTTCCCTTTGGCTGGGCACTCTCTGGCGAAGTGGCCCCCGTTCCCGCAGTACCAGCAGAGGTTCAAGCGTTGACGACGGGCCTTCTCGGCGGCATCTAGTCTGGGACGCACATTGCCCAACTGCATCGGCACCTCCTCGCCTCCTCTGGGGTATGGGGTTGGCGGCGGGGGTCTCCACACCGGACGTGGCTGAACACTGGCGGGAGCGGGGGGTTTTGCCCCGGCTCTACCGCCCTGGCCTCGAACCCATTGTTTCCTGTTGGCAATCATGACTTCAGCCCGTAAACATTGATCAATGAGTGCCTCGAGGGTCTGGGGAGGATCCACCTTGGAGATTTCTTCCAGCATTTCAATGTTGAGACCCTCCCGAAATTGTCCTCTGAGGGCTACATCGTTCCAGCCGGTGTTGTGGGCCAGCACGCGGAACTCGGCTATGTACTGAGACATGGGTCTGTCTCCTTGAAGGAGGCGCCGGAGTTTGTGACCGGCTGCCTCCAAATTGTCCTCGATTCCCCAGGTCTCCTTAAGGTGATCCAAGAAGCGTTGTGCTGAATTTAGGTGGGGGGAGGCTTGATCAAACAGGGCCGTCGCCCAGCTAGCCGCTGGTCCATCTAGAAGACTGTAGACCCACGCCACCTTGATGTCTTCTTGGGGAAACTCGGCATCACGGGCCTCTAGATAAGCTTGACATTGGCGGCGGAAAACATGAACCTTAGCAGCTTCTCCAGAAAACTTGGTAGGCAACGCCATGGCCGGGAGGCGAACTCCGCGCTCCCTCAACCCTTTTATTTCTCCATCCTGCGCGTTGAGTCTGTCACGGATGCGGTCCACTTCGTCCTTGCTGATGGTGTAGCTGAGCGGCTGTCCAGCCGGCGCGGCTCCGGTAGACATCCTGGCCTCGGTTAGTTGGTGCTTATGGGTGGCGGAGTCAAACTGTCACGGCCCAGGCGGCAGAGGCACCAATAACCATACACAGAGGCCAGAATCTAACTAATATCTTTATTGAAGGAATATATAAAGTTAATAAAAACAAGTGTAGAAAATAGTCCAGAATTAGACCCTTCAGGAAAGGTCAGAATTAGTCCAAAAAAGCAATGTCCAATAAGAAATATTAAGGTCCAAAGTTGTAATCCAATAACCGAAACACTCACTTTGCCAAGCAAAGTGAGGGGAGATGACAAGGTCCTTTAGTCCATAAAACTTGAGCGTGGCTAGGAAATAACTTGATACTTGAAACAAGGCTTGAACGTGGAACAAGGTAACTAAGAACAAGAACAAGGTCCGTGGAATAACTTGGTAAAATCCGTGAAACAAGGCAAGGATTAGTCCTGGGAAACAAGGCAAAGTCCGTAGGTAAACAAGGCTGGGAAGCAAGGCGAAGGCTGGATAGCAAGGCAAGGCTTGAGCTGAAGCGAGGCTTGAATCGGAGCGCGCTGTCCAAACACAACTCGCTCCGCAGGCTGACGAATTGACTCCGCGAAGTTGCTACGCGGGCAAAACACCTATATAGAGTCCAACTTTCTCACCAAAGCGGTTCTCTGGGAATCAGAAACGAAAGCTAAACTCTGAGACCAGATGTTAAACTCCTTAAAGATTCTCACGAGAACCAATGTTAATTGGCAACATTCTTAGCTGCTATCCTCGCACTCCTGCGCGAAGCTGAATCCAAACTTCTCTGTTGTTTACAAAACTCCCGGCGCAAGAACACGGGAGAAGTAGGCTCTGGGGTTGTTTGACATACTTCTGGGGCACAACTTTCTTGCAGGTGCAAGGTTTCCAGATCTGCCTGGGAAGGATCTGGCTGAGAGGAATCCAGTTCAGACTGGGAAGGTAAAAAACCCAAGTTTTCATCTTCATCAGGGATTACAATGTCCTGAGCAGGACTACAAGGCCCATGGTTCATCACAGATAGATAGATACATTCCACTTTCCTATGGACTTCTGAACAAAATTCTGAGGATGCCAGCCACAGATGCAGTGGAAACAACAAGAGAGAATGCTACTGGAACTTGGCCAGGAAGTCATGTTGCAGTAGTAATTCACCCCCTAACAACCTATAATATGTTCAGAGAAAGGCCATCAAAATGGTCAGCTCTAGTGTAAGGGACCTGTACTTACTTACTTACTTACTTACTTAGATGATCCCTCGTAGTTCGAGGATGATGGTCCTCCATCTTTGCTATCTTGGGGATGGATCCGTAGATGGCTGAAAAGACCTATTCTTGATCTGCATGTTCTCCCGCAGTGAGGACATGGGTTTCCAGGTGGAAGGCGGTCTCAGTCAGGGTTAGCTTGACGGGCCTTCCTCTTGGCACGTTTCTTCCTTAAGCCCTCCATTCGTGCCTCTTCGAATTCCACAGCACTGCTGGTCACAGCTGACCTCCAATTAGAGCGCTCAAGGGCCAGGGCTTCCCAGCTCTCAATGTCTATGCCACATTTTTTAAGGTTGGCTTTAAGCCCATCTTTCAATCTCTTTTCCTCCCCACCAACATTCCGCTTCCCGTTCTTGAGTTCGGAGTAGTAGTAAAGTAGCTGCTTTGGGAGATGGTGATCGGGCATTCGGACAACGTGGCAGTCCAGCGGAGTTGATGGCGTAGGAGCATCGCTTCAATGCTGGTGGTCTTTGCTTCCAGCACACTGGCATTTGTCCACCTGTCTTCCCAAGAGATTTGCATTATTTTTCTGAGGCAACGCTGATGGAAATGCTCCAGGAGTTGGGTGTGATGTCTGTAGACCGTCCACGTTTCGCAGGCGTAGAGCAGGGTTGGGAGGACAGTGGCTTTATAAACAAGCACCTTGGTAACTCTACGGATGTCCCGGTCATCAAACACTCTCTGCTTCATTCTGGAAAATGCTGCACTCGCAGAGCTCAGGCGGTGTTGTATTTCAGTGTCGATGTTGACTTTTGTGGAGAGGTGGCTGCCAAGGTAGCGGAAATGGTCAACATTTTCTAATGTTACACCATTAAGCTGTATTCCTGTCCCTGGGTCCTTTCAGTGCTTCTAAGAGGAGAGAAAAATAAAAGTGTTCTGGAGAGTGAAAAAGAAGCAGGCCTTTTTTATTTTGTAGTGGCCAAAACAAAAAGTGATAGTCCCTTTAAAATGACTTGTCACACCAGTCCTTTGTTCACCGTCCTTTTATATGCTAGAACAAACAATATACATCATGACTGGAAAACTACAAGGAAAACGAAAGTTTCAAAAACAGTGGCAGTGAGGTAATTCTTTTGGCTTCTCTTACCGGCTACATCATCCTTGTTAGAATCACAAACAGAATCAGGTCATGCTAAAGAAGGGGAGGGAGTTGGGAGGTTTTACATTGAGATAAGCAACTAAAGCAAGCAATGCAATGCAATGCTATGCCATGCAGATTTATTTATTTTCTCTTATTTACTTATTTTAAAGTTTCATCCCTCTCACTAGCAGCCAAACTCGATTAGATTTGTTTGTGGTTCACTTTTGCAGCTCTAAAAGCATTTGGGGGCAAAAGCCCAGGTCCACAGAAAGCATAGCCCTCATAGGATGCATCTACACTGCAGAATTAATGCAGCTTGACAGTGATAACCGTCGCCCCGGCTTTCAAATTGATTTGAAAACGCAGCAGAGAGTTCCGCAGACCGCAAAAACAAAAGGAACGGAACGGGACCGCAGCAGACTATTATTAGGAGATCTTTCATTTCACTTTCCCCTTCCCTGAACCATGTAACAAAATCCCCCAATAAAAGTAGCATTTATTTTTACAATAACACTCTCTATCTGGTTATTTTGTATCTTTTCTCTGACTCCTTCCTTTGCATGAAACCTCTCTCTCTCGCGTCCCTTTAACTCCGGCTGAGGATCTCCGCCATAGATTAACATGGCGGACGATATAAATTGGCTCATATCTCTATCAAAATTACCCCTAGAACGCTCCTCTTTTAGACCTAACCCTTTCTAAGGCTCCTGACTCGAGGACCACCAGCAGAACCGGAATCGGTCCAGTTTTCGGCACCTCAACAGCTGACTGTCAAACGGGACCAGCGGCTCCTTTCAAGCCGAGCTGCTGTTTTATCCCGGGTTTTCCTCTCCCCGCGACTCGCGGAATGGTTTTCCCTAGCCCCTTTCTGTGAATTGGGGATGGGGGGGGATCGCTCTCTCGCGGGGGAGATATAGTTCTCCAAGGACCCTCACCCTCTACAGCTGCCAAAGGGTGCTCGGACGGGTGCCCTCCACGTTTCATTCATACTTTTGTGATTTATGAAGAAGAAGAACACTCTTCCCCAGACCTACCCCTGGACTTATGAAATCCTATACTCCCAAAGACTGCAACCCACATGTGCCTCTTCCCTATGCCACCTCTACGAATTCCTCCCATCACAGTTGAACTCCTTTTCCTCATGTATTTGTGAATTTTCATATTCTATGTATTTGGACCCTCTCCTAACTCATTGTTGTATGAATTTCTAATCGTTGGGCTAACTTCATGGATTGTGAAAGTATGCTGCTAGAACTCCACTCTTATGAATCTCCATATCGGGTTCCCCAGATGTTGTGAACTTCGTCCTTATCAAATGTTTTCTATTGCTTATACCATTCATGATTCCCCTTTATGCAATGTCACCCACCTTTATGGATCCTCCTTTATCTATATATCTGCCTATATGTATTTATACTCTTTGGGATCCCTGGAAAATATGTATTCTTCCCAGCAGGGTTTATGTTCCAATTTTTTTATTTTCATTTTATCCCATATAATTGTCAGATCACGAAATCAAATGGGAAATATTATGACCCCAACATGAACTCTAGCCCTATGACCCAGACCTCCCTTCCCAAAAACAAAAGGATAATCTGCCACAGTTTAATCCAATCTCATTCCGATCGCATGGACAATATAGGGCGAGCCACCAAATTCCTAAAGGTGACTCACCCCCAGGGCAAACCTTGTCATATCCCAGGCCAGGACGCCGCAGGAAGGCACCCTGTGGGGCTGTCAATGACGGCCCATCAACAACCATCACCACTTCCCGTCTGATGCCCCAAAAGACATATCTAAAATCTGTGAACGTGACAGGACCCCGGACATCCTTGATGGGTGTCATAAATTCCTTTAGAAATTGGCTGGGCCAGGATTAATCCGATGTTTCCTGTTCAGTCACCTCATTGTTTCAATAGCTCCCGCCTCCTCCTCTCTGATTGGCCCGAGGGGGGACAAAAAACGGCTCCCCATTGGGCCAGCAGAGCAAGGCGGGAAACGAAAGCCCGCCTCGTTCCAACTCTCAGCCTATCCGCGATCAGATGGGCAGGGAAGCGGGGCAGGAAATTCAAAGGGCTGTCAGACCGAAACATTGTATAAATATGACTTTATTTGAAACATATGTTACGCTAGTAGATTGAATGATCGCTATTAGCGTCCTCTTCAGCTGAATTGCTCAATAAAACCTCCTTGGCGGATTTTCCTTCAACTTGGCGGACCTTCTTCATTCCAGGCTTCAGGTTGTATTGCGGCTTATATTCCTCTTTTGGCTTCGCCAAGGTCCGTTCCCTCAGGACCGGATCGGCTTCCTTCTAAAGGGGCCCGATCCCCCAAACGCGGTCGATAACATAATTTGGCGACCACGAAGGGACTTGCTTGGAAGTTCCAAAGATCAATTTCTAGGCTAAAATTCCAGGCGGCGACCTTGGTCCAGATATTCTGGGACAGGTTGGGGAGAGAAACGGCTGCAAGGAGGGCCCTCCGACCAACAATTTGACCTCATTTCACATCCAAATTTCTCTGGCAGTCCCTTTCTCTCTCTAGATCTGATTCAGGGTACTGAACAAAGGAGCCAGATAGGAGGAAGCAGATTTTTAGCTCCTCGAAGGAAAGGCGCCAACGTGAAACAGGGGACGCCCTGTAAAAATAAAAGGGAACCGGCCCCGTTGTTGAGACCCAGGTGGGCGGAGCCCTGGAGGTATTGCACTTCGGATCAGGGCTCGGTAACAAATTCCTGGTGAAACGCGGGAACATCTGGCGCTCGGGGGGCGTGCGAGGACAGTCTGGCTTGTAAGATTACAGGTCCAAGAATCGCGGGGTAGGGGAACGGTTGTGTTCCCGGGGCACCTGCGGATTCCACGGACGCCAGCCATCCAGTCTTGGTGAAGGGAACTCTCGGCAGGACGAGCTGACCTGGCCGGTTGGGTGAATCGTTACTCCGTTAACTGTCAGGTACTGGGCAGGGGTTGAGCCAAGAATGGGTGCTTGTTCAGCACGTCTAGGGTGTCCCACCCCAGCAGACATCCCCAGGGATTCTCCATTGGGCAAGATCCTGGCCGATTGGGGTGGGTTTGCATCGAAAAACATGGTGCAGGCCAGGTTGGTCCAACTAAGCAAGCGTAAGTGGCCCCTCGTGGCCCTTGAAGGAGGAGTCGCTTGGCCTCCACACGGCAGTGAGGATGAGAGTCTCATTTTGAAACTCCAGAGCCATTGCCATGGGGAGGGCAAGTGGACCCAACTCGCTTATGCTGCAATGTTCATGGCCTTAAGCCAGAGGGAGAGTGGAAGGGGGGAGGGGGTCCAGGTCTTCCCATGCAGGGACGTGGGCTCCAAACCTACCCTCCTCAAAAGCTCCTCTCTAGACCTACTTCCCCTCCCGCCTCCACCAGAAGAGGAACTTCTGGAGACATTTGCTTGCCCCCCACCTTACCATCCCCGACCCTCACCCCTAGCCCCACCTCCTCCCTCGCTTTATCCCCCTGTTTTGAGTCCTGTACCGACCCAGAACCCCCAAAGTGACCCTTCTAGGGAACCTCTGCTTCCCGGGATTCCCACTCTCTCAGACTCACTTTCCCAACCTCCCGCCATTTCCCCCCGTCCGCCCTCCGTTTCCCAACCTCCCATTTCCCCTCAGCCCCCCCTATCCTCTCTTCTCTCTCCTCCTCCCAACCCACCCATTCTCCAATCCTCTTCTCCCTCTCCTTCTCAATTTCCCTTCCCATTCTTTAATGGCTATCTTCCATACACGCTGCCCAGAGGATCACCTTTCCCGATCCCAGACCCTCTCGCCTCTCAGACTTTCCACCCTCTATTACTCCCCTCTGCGCCTCCTGCGGGGACCTCCCCCGTCTCTTCAGCACCCCCAGCTTCTCAAACCACCCCACCAGTCCCCCTAGCGCCCGAAAGACCCAACCTCAGCCGTTCCCCTTCTACTCCCTCGTCAGAAACTTCATCCCTCCCCCCTCGAAGGGTTTCCCAAGCGTCAGAGGATCCCTTTGAGCCCCTCATCACCAAAAATAGCCTGCGGACCCGCCCCGCCACTGTAATGGCCCCCCTACGGGAGGTGGTCGGGGCAAGGGGAGACCCGGTCCTAATTCATGTCCCTTTCAGCACCACAGACCTCATTACCTGGAAGAAGACAACTGCACCACTTTCCCAGGACCCCTCAGAAATGACCGAACTTTTTAGAACTATTTTTCTAACCCATCGCCCCTCCTGGGCAGATGTTATGACCCTCTTGGGCTCTCTCCTCACTCAAGAGGAGAAGCGCCGCCTACTGGCCGCAGCTCAGGCTGAAATCATGAAGGCAGATGTAGATGACGGTAGAGATGCTGAAATTATTTTTCCAACAAAGGAAGACCCCAGCTGGGACTACAATACCAACGCTGGTATGATGTCTCTAAAGGCCTTCCATCGTGCCATCTTGGCTGGCCTGCCGTTGGTCTACCCTCGCCCCATAAACCTTTCTAAATACTATGACATAAAACAGACTCCGGAGGAAAGCCCCTCTGATTTTTATGATCGGTTATGTCGCACTGCAAAACAGTGGACACACATTGACCCCTCTGACCCCCAAAATGCATCCTCTTTAAATTCCCTGTTCATTGGCAGGTCTTGCAGGGACATTCGGCTAAAACTCCAGAAACTGGAGGGGGGAGCAGGCATGCCCATCTCCCAGTTAATCAACATTGCTTTTAAGGTGTTCCACAACCGGGAGGATGCAGCAGCCCAGAAGGAAGAAGATGACCGAGAGGCTCAAGCACAGGTCCAAGCAGCCAGTATGGTGGCTGCACTGGCAGAACGTGACAGGGGACGAGGAGTTGGGGAGAACAGAGAAAGGCCAGTTTGGAGGGACAGGGGGCAAGGGAGAGAACCACCAAGGGAACTCCGTTGTTACTACTGCCAGCAGAGGGGGCACTTCAAGAGAGAATGTCCCGATCTCAAGGATAAGGGACCAGAGAGCCGGGTCATGTGACTAGGGCAGCGGATCGTCTTGGCTCCCAGTGACCCGTTGGTGCCATTGAAGTTAGGAAAAAGAACTGTGGATTTCCTTCTAGACAGTGGGGCCACCCATTCAGTGGTCACCGAAGGGTTTCGGGGAACAGACATGGGAGCTAGGAAGACTCAGGTAGTGGGGGTCTCAGGGAAAGAGGCAGAGAGATCTTTTCTCAAGCCCATGGAGTGTGAGGTGGGAGGAAAGACTCTGTCTCATGAGTTCCTGTACATGCCTGAGTGTCCAGTTCCCCTTCTGGGCCGAGACATCCTTTGTAAAATCAGGGCGCAGGTCACCTTTGGGCCAGAGAAGATCATATTGGCTGTCCCAGAGGAGGAGGGGTGGAGGATACAGGCTCTCCTGCTTCATCAGCCCAGCCCGGAGGCTGACCTGATCCCTTTGGCCATTCTGGAACAAGTCGACCCTGTTGTGTGGGCCGATGGGATTCCAGGGAGGGCCAAGAACGTTGCCCCAGTCAAAATTGCCCTAAAACCGGACATCAGGCCTCCTAGGATTCCCCAATACCGCATCCCCCTCGAAGCTAAAAAGGGCCTCCAGCCCATCATTGAAAATTTTCTGAAGCACTCTCTGCTGAGAGAGTGCGCCTCCCCTTACAACACACCTGTGCTGCCAGTCAAGAAGCCCAACTCAGATGAATACCGCTTTGTGCAGGACCTCAGAGCCATCAATGCCGTTGTGGTGGACATTCATCCCGTGGTGCCTAACCCCTATACTCTTCTTTCCACTATCCCTCCTTCCTGCTCTTGCTTTACTGTTCTGGACTTAAAAGATGCCTTTTTTTCTATCCCTCTACACGTAGATAGCCAAGAAATATTTGCCTTTGAGTGGGAGCATGTGGACTCGGCCAGGAAGGTGCAGCTCTGCTGGCAGGTTCTTCCGCAAGGTTTCACCTGTTCTCCTACGATCTTCAGCCAAAGCCTCGCTTCAGAGCTGGACAGGTGGCCAGAACAGGACCAGGGGGTCCTTCTCCAATACATTGACGATCTCCTGCTTTGTTGTGAGGATGTACCTACCTGTGAAAGACTTACCATCAGTCTCCTCAACTTCCTGGGGGAGGCTGGCTTCAAGGTCTCCAAAAAGAAAGCTCAAATCTGCAAGGACACTGTGCGTTACTTGGGGTTTGATGTCTCTCAAGGACAGCGGGCTCTGGGACCGGAGCGGAAGGAAGCCATCTGTAAGGTCCGAGAGCCCAAGACCAAGAAGCAACTGCGGGGTTTTTTGGGCATGGCTGGCTTCTGCAGGATCTGGGTGCCTAACTTCGGGCTGCTCGCCAGGCCTCTTTATGAGGCAACCACCGGACCGGAGACTTTCCTCACCTGGACCGCAGAATGCAGGACAGCCTTCGATGCCATCAAGAAAGCCCTCATGTCTGCACCAGCCTTGGGACTCCCTGACATGACCAAGCCCTTCTTCCTCTATGTTCACGAACGTCGGGGGGTGGCAGCGGGGGTGTTGACCCAACCTCTGGGCAACACCAAAAGGCCAGTCGCCTACTTCTCCAAGCGACTGGACCCCACCAGCCTTGGGTGGCCAGCCTGTCTTCGTGCCGTGGCTGCCACCGCTATGCTGGCTGAGGAAGCCCGGAAGCTGACACTGGGCCAGCCAATGACTGTCTATGTGCCCCATAGCGTCCTAGCAGTCCTGGATGCTAAGGGGACCAACTGGCTGTCAGCAGGACGACTCACTCGTTACCAGGCTTCGCTCATCGACCAGGGAGACCTCACCCTGGCCACCACCAACTGCCTCAACCCAGCCACCCTGATGCCCATCGAATCAGCCGAAGGGGACGACCAGGAGCCACATGATTGCATCGCCACCATTGAGGAAGTCTACTCCAGCCGGCCGGACCTCAAGGACCAACCACTTCCCCAGGCAGACTTGGAATACTACACTGATGGGTCGAGCAGTGTCCACCAGGGCGTGAGGAAGGCGGGCTATGCAGTTGTTACTCTGTGGGACACCATAGAGGCAGAGCCATTGCCAGCCGGTACCTCCGCCCAAAAAGCAGAACTCATCGCCCTCACCAGAGCCCTGGAGCTGGCAGCAGGAAGGACTGTCAACATCTACACAGACTCTAAGTTTGCCTTCAATGTCCTGCATGCCCACGGAGCCATCTGGAAGGAGAGGGGACTGCTGACCACTGCAGGCAGCCCAGTCAAGCACCAGGCAGAAATCCTGAGGCTGCTGGATGCTGTCTGCAAGCCCACTGCCGTTGCTGTCATCCACTGTCGGGGACACCAGGCAGGAGACCAGGACGCTGCCAGGGGAAACAGGAGAGCAGATGCCGCGGCTAAGGGGGCCGCCAACAGAACGCCCACCTTCCAGGGAGCCCTCATCCCGGACACCACCATCACCAGCCTCCCTCTGTATGGAACTGTGGACGATGAGTTTGCTAGGAAGGAAGGACTGACACAGGATGAGGGTTGGTGGAAGGACAGCCAAGGCCGTCTGCTCCTCACAGATCCCCTGATGCGTGAAGTGGCCCTCCGCCTTCACAAAAGCACCCACTGGGGTCATGATGCCATGCTGGAACACCTCAGATCCTTCTTCATTGGACCACGCATGGCCCAACAGTCTATCTGGGCCTGTAAGCGATGCCTCCTCTGCCTAAAGAACAACCCCAAGATCCAGAAGAAGCCAGAAGTGGGGCATCTCAAGGCAGGACTGCAGCCAGGACAGGTATGGCAGGTGGATTTTGCTGAACTGCCCTCCAGTAAGAAGTACAAATACCTGTTGGTGTTTGTGGATTGCTACAGCGGGTGGCCTGAAGCTTTCGCCTGCTATACTTGTACTGCCAAAGAGGTCGCTCAAGCCCTCCTCCATGACATCATCCCACGTTTCGGCCTGCCCCTCTGCATTTCTTCGGACAACGGGAGTTCTTTCATCTCCAAGGTCACCCAACAGGTCTCCCGGGTCCTCCAGATCCGGTGGGACTTGCATTCCAGCTGGCACCCAGAAGCAAGCGGCAAGGTTGAAAGGATGAACCAACCCCTTAAGAGACAAGTGGCGAAAATCTGTCAGCAAGCTAACCTACCTTGGCCAGAGGCTCTTCCACTCGCTCTCACTCGAGTCAGGGCTGCCCCTAGGGGCAAGTTAAAATTAAGTCCTTTTGAGATTCTCTATGGTAGACCTTTTCCTTCTTCCCAGGTTCCCTTGAAGGCTGAACACCTACATGAGGTGGGCTCCGAAAGCCTTAGAGCTAGGCTGTCTTCTCTTACCTCTGTCCTCTCTTCTCTAAACAGGTACCTACTCTCCCACCTTCCTGTCCCCTTGGATGCTCCAGTCCACGACTTTTCCATTGGAGATTGGGTCTTCGTGCGGACGTGGCGACCGGAGCCTCTGACTGAGAAGTGGGTCGGACCTCACCAAGTCCTCCTGACCTCCTACACCGCTTGCAAGGTTGCTGGAATCCGTGCCTGGATCCATCACACCAGGCTCAAGAGCGCTCCTGAACCTGAGCCAGCCCCCACCAGCGGTGAGGAAGACAAAGATCTGTGGACAGCTGAGCTGGGAGACGACCTGAAGGTGTTGTTCCGGAAAACACCTCCTCAGGGACCGCCACCCGCGAACTGTCCTGACCCACACCCTCCTGAGGCCCGGAGAAAGACCAAAAGCCAGAGACCAAAGCACAAGACCCCCTCCAAGGACCACTCCAAATTCCATCCTTCTAGCACCACGGGAACACCCCCATTTGGACCTACAAACATTTGACAGCTCGCTTTGACAGCTGTCAAATCGGCCCTCACCTCAACCCCCCCCCCCCCCGCTCGGAAGAACTAACGCTGCGATTCCACTAGGAGCTGTCCGGCGTGCTGAATCAGGAGCCGTGAGTTCTAATTTCCCTTCTATTTTTCTCCCTGTTCTTTCCCTATCTTTCCCACTAAGAGCTGTCCAAGGTACTAACCCTAGGAGATGCTAACCCTAATTCTCATATTTTCCCTGACTCTCCCTGCCAGTTCTAGCCCGGTGTTGTACGAATGGCTTTCTTCTAAAGTAAACTTCTGGCAACAGTTGGCCACAAAAGCCTTAAATGTCTCAGATTTTTGCCTGTCCAGTGGAGCCTCAGCCACAGACCTGTTTTCCACCTGTTTAATTGGCATTCCAGAACCTCTGGAAATTTTTAGAAATTATACCATGTTCCAAGACATCCCAAAGGATATGTCTTACAGAGATCTCTCTAACTGGGGAAGAGTCTCCATGGACAAGTTACCTGGCATGGCTACCATCCGCCTTGCTCATGTTCCTCAAGCAGAGAATTGTTTTCAAATACCCACCTGCATCGGTGAGTGCCATCAGCTTCCCATTGACAACTCTTTAAATTGCACACATATAGAAATACTGTCTCATCTGAATGCCCATTTGGTCCTGCCCCCAGGATGGTTTTTCCTGTGTGGACAGACAGCCTATGGTTATCTACCTGCCAATACCTCCATGGGGAATTGTGCATTGGGTAGGCTGTCTCTTTTTATGCCCTCCAAGAACGACTTAGAATTGGCACACTCTTTGGGTCGGAAGGCAAGATCCATTCAAAACTTGGATCCGAATTGTGACCCCTCAGTAGTCCTAAAAGGCATCCCACAATTTGTGGCGGCTGCATTGTTCACTCCTGGAGTGGCCTCAGCCATGAATTATAGGGCCATAAAGCATCTGGCCTGCGCTCTGGTCAAAAACATCAATTATACCTCTCAAGCCTTGGCATCAGTGGCAAAAGAAATGCATGAGCTGCGGGAGGCTGTGTTAGATAACAGGGCAGCTATTGATTTCCTCCTATTGAAAAACCACTATGGCTGTGAGAGTGTAAGGCACATGTGCTGCTTTAATTTGACAGACCAGACTCCTATGATTCATAAATCCATCGAGGGTTTGAATGATTTGGCCTCAGGAATTAAGGAGACTACTGGGTTCGACCTTAGTTTTTTGACCAACTGGCTCCCTTCTTTAGACTGGCTGAGGAAAGGTTTCCTCCTCTTTCTAGCTGTCATCCTTCTCCTTCTAATAATAAGCTGCTGCTGGTCACATTTGCCCGCTCTGTTCCAAATTTGTCGCAAAAAGGACCATTCGAACCCCTCTCAGCAGATGGCCATGCTGCCGCTAAGAGGTTATAATGCTTATGCGGTAGGGCAGGGGCGAAATAGGCTCCGCCCATCTCGCCCCGCCCTCCCGAGTGGGGGTATGATAACCGTCGCCCCGGCTTTCAAATTGATTTGAAAACGCAGCAGAGAGTTCCGCAGACCGCAAAAACAAAAGGAACGGAACGGGACCGCAGCAGACTATTATTAGGAGATCTTTCATTTCACTTTCCCCTTCCCTGAACCATGTAACAAAATCCCCCAATAAAAGTAGCATTTATTTTTACAATAACACTCTCTATCTGGTTATTTTGTATCTTTTCTCTGACTCCTTCCTTTGCATGAAACCTCTCTCTCTCGCGTCCCTTTAACTCCGGCTGAGGATCTCCGCCATAGATTAACATGGCGGACGATATAAATTGGCTCATATCTCTATCAAAATTACCCCTAGAACGCTCCTCTTTTAGACCTAACCCTTTCTAAGGCTCCTGACTCGAGGACCACCAGCAGAACCGGAATCGGTCCAGTTTTCGGCACCTCAACAGCTGACTGTCAAACGGGACCAGCGGCTCCTTTCAAGCCGAGCTGCTGTTTTATCCCGGGTTTTCCTCTCCCCGTGACTCGCGGAATGGTTTTCCCTAGCCCCTTTCTGTGAATTGGGGATGGGGGGGGATCGCTCTCTCGCGGGGGAGATATAGTTCTCCAAGGACCCTCACCCTCTACAGCTGCCAAAGGGTGCTCGGACGGGTGCCCTCCACGTTTCATTCATACTTTTGTGATTTATGAAGAAGAAGAACACTCTTCCCCAGACCTACCCCTGGACTTATGAAATCCTATACTCCCAAAGACTGCAACCCACATGTGCCTCTTCCCTATGCCACCTCTACGAATTCCTCCCATCACAGTTGAACTCCTTTTCCTCATGTATTTGTGAATTTTCATATTCTATGTATTTGGACCCTCTCCTAACTCATTGTTGTATGAATTTCTAATCGTTGGGCTAACTTCATGGATTGTGAAAGTATGCTGCTAGAACTCCACTCTTATGAATCTCCATATCGGGTTCCCCAGATGTTGTGAACTTCGTCCTTATCAAATGTTTTCTATTGCTTATACCATTCATGATTCCCCTTTATGCAATGTCACCCACCTTTATGGATCCTCCTTTATCTATATATCTGCCTATATGTATTTATACTCTTTGGGATCCCTGGAAAATATGTATTCTTCCCAGCAGGGTTTATGTTCCAATTTTTTTATTTTCATTTTATCCCATATAATTGTCAGATCACGAAATCAAATGGGAAATATTATGACCCCAACATGAACTCTAGCCCTATGACCCAGACCTCCCTTCCCAAAAACAAAAGGATAATCTGCCACAGTTTAATCCAATCTCATTCCGATCGCATGGACAATATAGGGCGAGCCACCAAATTCCTAAAGGTGACTCACCCCCAGGGCAAACCTTGTCATATCCCAGGCCAGGACGCCGCAGGAAGGCACCCTGTGGGGCTGTCAATGACGGCCCATCAACAACCATCACCACTTCCCGTCTGATGCCCCAAAAGACATATCTAAAATCTGTGAACGTGACAGGACCCCGGACATCCTTGATGGGTGTCATAAATTCCTTTAGAAATTGGCTGGGCCAGGATTAATCCGATGTTTCCTGTTCAGTCACCTCATTGTTTCAATAGCTCCCGCCTCCTCCTCTCTGATTGGCCCGAGGGGGGACAAAAAACGGCTCCCCATTGGGCCAGCAGAGCAAGGCGGGAAACGAAAGCCCGCCTCGTTCCAACTCTCAGCCTATCCGCGATCAGATGGGCAGGGAAGCGGGGCAGGAAATTCAAAGGGCTGTCAGACCGAAACATTGTATAAATATGACTTTATTTGAAACATATGTTACGCTAGTAGATTGAATGATCGCTATTAGCGTCCTCTTCAGCTGAATTGCTCAATAAAACCTCCTTGGCGGATTTTCCTTCAACTTGGCGGACCTTCTTCATTCCAGGCTTCAGGTTGTATTGCAGCTTATATTCCTCTTTTGGCTTCGCCAAGGTCCGTTCCCTCAGGACCGGATCGGCTTCCTTCTAAAGGGGCCCGATCCCCCAAACGCGGTCGATAACAACAGCGCTATCTGCCATGGCTCAGAACTATGCAATCCTGGGACTTGTAGTTTGAGGAGGCACCAGCCCTTTCTGGCTGAGAAGGAGAAGGGCATTGCCAACTCCTGCCCCCATGATTTCATAGCATCGAACCCATGACCAAGGTAAGTAAGTAAATATATATATATATATATATACACACACACGAGTCATGAAGAGTAGTTCCAGAATGCAAAATAATTTAGAAATCAGGCTCTATGGATCAACTTCAGTGGACACTCAAGTCAGATAAACTTCAGTGGATACTCATGGGAATTTGGTTAATCCGTTAAAATTCATGAGTAAACCAGGTTTTTTTTTTTAAACCTAAAAATTTCCGGGGAGGGGGAGGGTTGAACCCCTAAAGCCCCCCCTTGGCTACAGCCCTGCGGGAAAGTGGCATCAGACTGCATTGATTCCAGTGTAGATTCACCCAAGGCCTTTGGAATCACCTTGGATGCACCTATACCATAAGCAGGTGTGCTGTCTGATAACACTGAGAGGACCATTATTCAGTGTTTGGGATCCTGAGATGTTTTGGTTTCCAACTCCCAGAACCTCCTCTTCCTTGGCCAAGGATTACAGACTGTGTTGATTAAAGTCCAAACATCCAGAGGACCTCAGTTTGGGAACTACTGCTTTAAGTTATTCAAACCCTCTCCTGTTTCTTGGAAAAATGCCTTGAAAGCAGCATCTCCCCATGTCTTTCAGAGGGAGGTTTTGCTCTGTGGCTTCCAAAGAGTTAAAGCAAAGGAGTGGATTCCTAGAGGGGAAGTCAGTGGCCAATGCTAAGCCTCCTGCAGGCGAGGTCCCTCCTCTTCTGGCCATGTGGGAATCTTCCTGGAGGAGGAGGAGTGAGTGGGTGAGCCTTGCAAGGCTTGTGGAGGAGGAGAGAGTGTGCCTTCCCAAGAGGGAGATGGCTCTTCTGCCCAGGCTGGAGCCTGGCTGCAAGGACACAGGGCAGGTGGGAAAGCAAGAAGCCTTAGACCCTGAGCCAAGCACGGACCCTCCTGCCTTTCCTGCTGGGAATGGAGGGCAGTTCTGGGAAGGAGGCCTTGTGGGGAAGGGGCTGCGGGGAGACAGCCCACCTTCAGAGGCAGCGCCAAGCCAGAGCTTCAGGCAGTTCACCTACAAGGAGACTTTGGGGCCCCGAGAGGTTTGCAGCCGCCTCCACTCTCTCTGTTGCCTGTGGCTGAAGCCTGAGGAACATACCAAGGCGGAGATGCTGGACCTGGTGCTCCTGGAGCAGTTCCTGGCCGTCCTTCCTGCAGAGATGGAGCGCTGGGTGAGGGAATGTGGGGCAGAGACCAGTTCCCAGGCCGTGGCTTTGGCGGAAGGATTCCTCCTGAGTCGGGCAGAAGAGCAGACGGAGAAGGAGCAACAGGTGAGAGAATCTTCTCCCCACCCTTTCAAGGAGGCAGGGAGGCTTATTGTGAAGGAAGCCAAACTCCAGAGCCCTCCCTCGCCTCTTTTCCTTATTATCTGATCATTTGTATCTGTGTCCCTTTGGTGTTTTTCCAGGCGGCTGACTTGTGGGCAGAAGTGGCCATCGCATTGGAAAGGGCTCCCTCCACCAGCGAACAAAGGGAACCTCCCAGCTCCACAAGTAAGTACCAAGGGACACTTGGATTGTGATAGTTTGTGTAAACTAAATCAAATATGTAAATGGCAGCTATATCACAGTTTTAAAATACAGTAGAGTCTCACTTATCCAAGCTAAACGGGCTGGCAGAAGCTTGGATAAGCGAATATCTTGGATAATAAGGAGGGATTAAGGAAAAGCCTATTAAACATCAAACTAGGTTATGATTTTACAATTTAAGCACCAAAACTTCATCTAATACAACAAATTTGACAGAAAAAGTAGCTCAATACGCAGTAATGTGATGTTGTAATTACTGTATTTACAAATTTAGCACCAAAATATCACAATATATTGAAAACATTGACTACAAAAATGGCTTGGATTATCCAGAAGCTTGGATAAGCGAGGCTTAGATAAGTGAGACTCTACTGTAAATATATACTCTGCTTGTCACTTTAGGCTTGAATAAAAGAATAACAATGTCTTTATTATGGTTCAAAAGTTCAAATATATATACAGGGCAACAATGTGTTACAGTTCCTTTAAATATGTATCATTCCTTTTCAAATAGTCAAACTGTAGAGAGCAAAACAGCCATTATATTCCTGACAATAAAACTCCATATTAGATAAGTTTATCTGGCTCAGATAAACTTATCTAATATGGCGTTTATTTCATATTTCGTCACACCCCTCCTTGAGTTTACTGGAAAATAATACATTTCCATTTATACAATACATTTATAAATACATAAATCAATCATCATCACTTTACCTGGACCTAAAAAACCAAAACAATAATCCAATGTTTACTTTAAATATTATACAAACCTTTCTTACTTCATTCCAGGCAGTCACGGTTGATTGCCTGCATACCAGCCCAGTAAATTAACAACAAATAAAATATCCATCCTGGTACAATTTTATACAATACCTTACTTAGAAATTCATGTCAGGCAAGTCCCACCTCAATAACCCGTAGAAAGCTTTTCATATTCTCTAGCTCATCCTTGATGGTTCCTTTCTCTTTGAGGTATGTTTTCTAATTCTTCATACGATTCTGGCCTGTAACTTACCAAACATACTCTATACCTTTCCAGTTTTCTTAAGATCCTTTTACTCCTCCTTAAGTCTGAATCCTGACTAGTGCTGGGTAATTCACCATCCTCCTGCACTGTTGGATCCTCCTTCATTTCACCCTCTGATAATTGCACATCAGGCTCATCAGATTGCCTAGACTTACTCCTTTCAATCACAGGGGTCTTCTGTTCTTGCTCTATGTTATTTTTATGAACTTCCTCACTAGCAGTAGGCAAGAAAACTTCACTGTTAGCATGTATTCCAGTTCTGACTTTTGGCAAAGTTAGCAGATCTGGAGATTATTATCCCGCCATCTTTATCTAAAAATCTCCAGGCTTTCGCCCCCTGTGCATATCCTACCATAATTAACTTCCGGGCTTTGTCCTGCCCTTCTTACTGCTTTTGGTACATGAACCCACGCTTATAAACCAAATGTTCTTAAATGTCCTAAGGGTGGTTTCTTTCTATAAAATAAATAGTAATGAGTATTCTGCTTTGCCTCTGACCAAAGCCTGTTAATTAAATATCCAGCAGTTTGTTAATTTATTTCGTGTGAAAAGCATTGCATAATAAATAAATTTAAAAGCGATAAAATAAAGGAATTACAAACAGCTAAATAGTTTTAGACCAAAAGTGGGCAATAGCAATTGCATTGTCCATAGCTTTAAACAATTCCTCCTCCGTGCATGAGGCAGGGCATTGTGGGCAAGCATACATATGAGGAGTTGTTTGTTCAGCTCCACAGTCACACAAAGTGGAGGATTCCTCCAGGTAGTGCTATCCAGCAGTTAAAATTGCTTCGCCCCACAGATTTGGAGCTAGTCCAGAGTCTGCGAACAATGAATCTTTTACAATTTGAATCTGCTTAACACAACGCTTTATCTTACCGTTCTCCGCACTTTGATAAGCGCACGTTAATCGATGTTTTATACCTTCCTTTCTTAGGAAATCCTCCAGATTATGAGAGGTGAATTCCCCACCTCTATCCGTTTGTAATGCCTTAATTCCCGCATCAAACTGTCTCTTGACATAGTCTACCCAATTCTTAAATATACCAAAACTTCACTTTTCTGTTTTAAAATGAAATTTATTATTTATTTATTTCACACATTTATATCCCACCCTTCTCACCCGAAGGGACTCAGGGCAGCTTACAGTAATGGCAACAATTTGATCCCCATACAAAATCAATATCAAACAATGCATAAAACAGTTAAAACTATTAAAATACAATATAAAATTACAATATATAAATTTTAAACATAAAATCAGATCCGTTCATCCTAGAGAAACCTCATGCTTTGTCCGTAATTCAGTCCGTGTCATCAAATTCCAAGCAAAATTAGAATAATCATCCAAAATACGTAAACAGAAAATTCCACCACTTTTACTAGGTTTAAATGGTCAAATTAAATCAGCGTGAATCAAATCAAAAGCCTTTTCTGAGCTTCTCAGACTCTTTTTACTAATGGGTGCAGATTGAGGCTTTGTTCTTTTGCAGACATTACAATTTAGAAATTTTTGACAATCTTTTAAATCAATGCCTTCAGCAAATTCCTGCATTTTATATAACACCTTGAAACTTGGGTGTCTCTATGCAATTCATGTATACACCCCTGATGCATAGGTATGTTTTTGCTGATCATATTGATCTCACTTTGGTTACCCTTTTGAGTCAATACATACATATCACCTTGTAATTTGCCAGTCCCACAAAGTTGCTTTCCTTTTAAAATTTTAACTTTGCCTCCAGAAATATTTATATCATACCCCTCCTTGTCTAATGAATTCACCGATAAGAGGTTATACAATTTCTGGCACATAAAATACATTCTTCAATGTTTTACCTAAATATTTTACATAAACATCTCCCTGCCCCTCAACATGGTAACATATACCATCAGCCAGAGAAACTTTCACACATTCAGGTTTTTCAAAATTAGAAGCCAGCTCTATCTTATTTACAATATGTTGAGAGCACCCAGAGTCAATGAAGAAAATGTCTTCATCTTCTTTACTTCCTTTGGACTGGACTACGTTGGCATGCGATGAGCCCCTCCTCTGGTTCATCTTCTTTCTCTGTAATTGTGGCAAGTCTCTTTTCAGATGTCCTGAAGATCCGCAGATGTAGCACTTCTTTCTGACTCCATATACCTTCTCGGTCTTCCTCTCAGGCCCTGCCGCAACTGCTTCCGCTGACCGCTTTCCCCGATGTTCCACATCACGGTCCAACTTCCGTTCTCAATCAGCTGTCAATCTGCTACATACATATTGCAGGTTCAGCTGACTTTGAGGCAATTACTCTAAGGCGTTGACGATACCATCCGATGCATCGTCCAATGATGACAGAACAATATAATATTTGTTCTCTTCAGAGAGATTGAACCCTCTCTCATCAAGCTGTAAAAATAATTTCTGTATTGTTTGCAGATGCTCTTTTAATTTCGCAAATGGGTTCTATACAGCTTCCTTGCCAGAACAGCTATCGAGGCTGCCAAATTTGAGGCATATATCTCCTTTAGTTTGACCCAAATCTCATGTGCCGTTGTCAGGCTGGTAATGTGAATCAATTGGCTGTCATCCACACTCAAAATCAATATTGATCTGGCCCTCTGATCTTCTTTCCGATGCTCTCCTGCATCTTGCCCTTGTATCAGAGCTACTGTGCACTCCCATAATGACTGCTGCCTTAAATAACTCTCCATCCTAATATTCCATGTGGAGTAGTTACTTCTGCTAAGCCTTGCCATAGGAAATCCTGCAAGATTCACCTCCATTTTTGACGTAATTTGCCTCCTTGCCAATGCACAGCCTTGGTAAATTATGCTACTGCCTCTTTAAAATGACATTCACACACAAGCAGGTGTTTAAACTGGTTTAAACTGGTGATAATCTGGGAATTTCTGGGCCCATAACCTGTGATGGTTTGTGTAAATAAAATAAAATATGTAAATGGCAGCTTTATCACCGTTTTAAAATAAATATCAACTCTGCTTGTCACTTTAGGCTTGAGTAAAAGAATAACAATGTCTTTATTCTGGTTCAAAAGTTCAAATATATATACAGGGAGGCAATGTGTTACAGTTCCTTTAAATATGTATCATTCCTTTTCAAATAGTCAAACTGTAGAGAGCAAAACAGCCATTATATTCCTGAGAACAAAATTCCTGTCAGTGCCAAGAGGACCAACTGAACTCTCTCTCTCTCAAACGTCAGTTGGAAAAAACCGTTGGTCTCCCTCTGCTGAGCTAGAGGCATCAACCAATCAGAATGCGACTGGCTCAGCCAACCAGCCGTTGTCATGGCAACTCCCTTTTCAGTAAACCCATCTAATATGGAGTTTATTTCATATTCCCTCACAGGATGGCTTGACTCCACTCCTTTTGAGTCTTTGTGGCTCAATGAACATTTGAACCACAAAGGTCTGGATATGATGAATCCCTACGAGGGGCAGCTTAGGGAGCCGGGTATGGTTGGCCCAGAGAAGAGCAGGTTAAGAGGGGAATATGTTGAAAGGATGTCATCTTGCTATATTATTTATTTGATCCATTTATATCCCGACCTTCTCGCCCCAAAGGGGACCCAGAGCGGCTTACAAATTAAATTTACATACAATATTATATTATTAGCATAGCACAATACTGGCAATAAGTTACTAGATTGTACTATATCAATATATTGCAATATTATTATCAATATATTATTAAAATACTATACATATTGCTGTGCTATTCCCATGGTGAGAACCTATTTTTAAGTGCCAGATGGATTAGGTACAATTTTCTCCCCCCCACCCCCCAATATCCACAAAAAAGGAGGTGGGGAGGGGGAATAAATTACTCAAAGACCCCATGAGGATCCGGGTGTATACAATGGCTGAAGTATCCAGGCCAGAGGTTGTTGCTGATGTCAGTTGCTCTCAAAGTGGCTTTTTCTCTGTTCTAGGGGGGAGGATGCTGTTGGCTAAAAAGGCAAACATATGGTTCCTAGAGAAAATCAAGCTTTAATTCCTCCTAGAAGCCAAGGACTGAACTGACATACCCTGTTTCCCCTAAAATAAGACAGCCCCAGAAAATAAGATCTAGTAGAGGTTTTGCTGAATTGCTAAATATAAGGCCTCCCCTGAAAGTAAGACCTAGCAAAGTTTTTGTTTGGAAGCATGCCCACTGAACAGAACACCAGAGCATGCAGGATCAGTAAATGTACATACCATAGAGTGTTGTTCATGGAAATAATGGTAGTAACAAGAAATTCTTGATAGGATTCACAGTTTGACTGGTTTGCTGGTTTGTGATGACAACTACTGTACAGTATATAATAAATGTTCATTTTTTTGTTCAACAATAAATGAGAATTCTTCTTCATGGAAAAATAAGACATCCCCTGAAAATAAGACCTAGCGCATATTTGGGATCAAAAATTAATATAAGACACTGTCTTATTTTCGGGGAAATACGGTAGTTATAATGTGGCCATATCACGATTACACAGGGCTCACTAGAAAAGACAATAAGTCTTAGTAAGAGAGAAGGAAGCAGGAAAAGAGAGAGATTGAATTACAGGAAGGTTGATTCCACCAAGGAAGCCATGGCTGTGCTGAATCACCAAGACCTGAGCAGATGTGGCTTGGGGGTCCCTCATTGATGGAATCACCATCAATCAAGGTTGGCCTGAAGGCACTTAACAACAAGAACAGCTTCTCACCCCCAGCACCATCTCAGGGCAGTGCCTTCCAACACTGAATCATAGAATCATGAAATCATAGATCCCTAGAGTTGGAAGAGCCCACAAGGGCCATCCAGTCCCAGTTCTCAGCCATGCACTCCTAATGGATGGCCATCCAGCCTCTGTTTAAAAGCCTCCAGAGAAAGAGACTCCATCACACTCTCAGGCTGCAGCATATTCAATTGTTGCATATCCAATAAAACATTCATGTCCATATCATTCATATTCATATCCAATAAAATACCCTTGCCTTTTCTATTCCTACAGGAGGTGAATCAGAACCAACACATATTGGCTTCCCTCTTCCTTTTGATGTTCTCAGCACACATTCTGTGACACCAGATCAGGTAAGTGAGAGAATCCCTGATGGACCAAGAAGGGCTCAGGCTTGCGGTGTCCTCTTCGCACTGCTGTTTCTCCTCTTTCCACCCAAGATGCCTGCAGCAAAGACCCTGTGTAAAGATTGACATCTGTATCGGCTACCAGAAGCAACTGTTTTTCTGGCTGGGGCCAGCGTTTCCTGCTTACCAGGAATCTTTCTTTGTCCAGGTGACCTTCCAAGAGGTGGCCGTGTCTTTCAGTGAGGAGGAGTGGGCCCTGCTGAATACGGACCAAAGGGACTTGCATCAACAAGTCATGAAGGAAAATGTGGAGATGGTGTTCTCTTTAAGTAAGGCTCCTTCTTTTATAAGAAAGTATTAGTCACAAAATGACATCGTCACATAATGTCACTTAAATAGGGAGGAGGGCAAAGAACTCACCAGGTTTGGGATAGGTTCACAGCAGGATGAAATAACATTAAAATTGCCCGTCAGCTATAGCATCTCCCTATAGCTCCAACATGATGTGGAGGGGAGCAGAAACTCCCAGGTGTCATTTTTGAAATCAAAACAGTGTTGAAACAGGTTGGAAAGAAACTGGTTGTTTCCATCATTTTATACAGCAGGTGTCATTTTTTTTTTTTTTGCATTGTTGTTGTCATTTCCATTGAACAAATCTATCAGAGGGTTTTCTGGGGCTGATATTGTGTGACTCACCCAAGATCACCCAGTAGGTTTCCACGACTGAGCAGGGAATCGAATATTTTTTGAAATCATAGCCTTTTGAAAGGCATAACTTGGAAATTATGACCTTTTTGAGATCATAACCTTTTGTAAAATCAGAATCTCCATAGCCATTTGGAAGTGTGACCCTTTTTGGAGATTAATTGGCATTCACACTATTTGGAATAATCATAAAGTATGATCTTCCCGAGAAGATCAGCCATGTACAAATATGTGAGGGGAAGTCATAGGGAGGAGGGAGCAAGCTTGTTTTCTGCTGTCCTGCAGACTAGGACACGGAACAATGGCTTCAAACTACAGGAAAGGAGATTCCACCTGAACATCAGGAAGAACTTCCTCACTGTGAGAAGGGCTGTTCGGCAGTGGAACTCTCTCCCCTGGACTGTGGTGGAGGCTCCTTCTTTGGAGGCTTTTAAGCAGAGGCTGGATGGCCATCTCTCGGGGGTGCTTTGAATGCGATTTCCTGCTTCTTAGCAGAATGGGGTTGGACTGGATGGCCCATGAGGTCTCTTCTAACTCTACTATTCTATGATTCTATAAGAGTTAAAAACTTGCTTGTGTCAATCTTCTCCTTAGTGGTAAATAATCCGCTAGTGTTCATGCAAGGCAATTTAGTTTTCTCAGTTGTTTAACTGGTATCCTGGTTATCCCTTTGAACTGTTAGGAACAAAGTTAGGCCAATGCATAAAACATAAAGCAGATGTGTTATTTCAGTTGCCCAAAAACATCTACTCTTCCATAAAATATATTGCTTTTAAATCATGCTCTCAAGAGACCAAAAATAAGTAGTCTTTGTTAAAAGTTAACATAGTTGATTTACTTACAAACTTCATTTATTTGGTGTATAGGTACATTGCTTGTTTGTTCAAGGTTTAAATAGTCTGTAAGCATTCTGTTTCACTCTCTTCTCTTCAATTTGATACATTATTGACTCAATATAAACTGACTACTCTCTGCAGCATACTGTACTCAACTACATACTATCGCGTACTTTGCTAAACTACATACTGAAGCATACTACATACCAACTCAAACTCAAGCAAACTGACTTCTAAAATGGAGTCTCAGTTTGAATAGTCCAGATCTGGTCACATGGTCTGTAGTCCCTCCCACAGTGGCAAACAACATAGATTTAAGAGGAAAACTGCATAGCAATATAATAAGCAATCTCAATTATCAGATTACTATCCGTGGTTATCTCTTTGAACAATTGACAATGCATAAAACATATAGCAGATCTTCAGAAGTGTTATTTATTTATTTATTTATTTATTACATCATTTCTACCCCGCCCTTCTCACCCCTCAGGGGACTCAGGGCGGCTTACAATATAGCATATACATCAAAACAGTTTACATCCCATTTAAAAAGCTATTTAGATTAAAAATTACATTATAATTAAGAGCTTACATTAAAAACCTACATAGTTATACATATAAATATACATTCAGGCGCATTTCAAGTCCAAGTGGGGACTATCAATGAGTCATATAGTTATCATATCTCATTTCTGCTGCTACTCTTGCTCAAAAGCCTGGTCCCATTACCACGTTTTCGTTCTTTTTTGGAATGACAGGAGGGATCCTGTCATTTCATTTCCCAAATTTCATTTGGGAGGGTGTTCCATAGGTGGGGGGCCACCACTGAAAAGGCCCTGTCCCTCGTCCCCACCAGCCGCATCTGTGAGGCTGGCGGGACTGAGAGCAGGGCCTCCCCTGAAGAACTTAGATTCCACGATGGGTCATAGCAGGAGACACGTTCGGACAGGTAAGCTGGGCCGGAACCGTTTTGCGCTTTATAGGCTAAAGCCAGCACTTTGAATCATGCTCAGTAGCTGATCGGCAGCCAGTGGAGCTGATGTAGCAGAGGAGTGGTACGCTCCCTGTACGTTGCTCCAGTTATCAACCTGGCTGCCTCCCGTTGGACTAACTGAAGCTTCTGAACCGTCTTCAAAGGCAGCCCCACATAGAATGCGTTGCAGTAATCTAGACGGGATGTAACAAAAGCGTGGACCACCGTGGCCAAGTCCAGCTTCCCAAGCTAGGGCGCAGCTGGCACACAAGTTTTAATTGTGCAAAGGCTCCCCTAGCCATCGCTGAGACCTGGGGTTCTAGGCTCAACGATGAGTCTAGGATCACCCCCAGACTACGCACCTGCGCCTTCAGGGGGAGTGTGACCCCGTCCAGCACAGGCTGTAACCCTATACCCTGTTCGGCCTTCCGACTGACCAAGAGGACCTCTGTCTTGTCTGGATTCAATTTCAATTTGTTGGCCCTCATCCAGTCTCACACAGCGGCCAAGCACCGGTTCAGGACCTGAACAGCCTCCTTAGTGACAGGTGGGAAGGAGTAACAGAGCTGGACATCATCTGCGTAGAGATGATACCGCACTCCGAAACTCCTGTTGATCTCTCCCAGCGGCTCCATGTAGATGTTAAACAATAAACAGTACAGACACCTGTGGGACCCCACAAGACAATGGCTGTGGGGCCGAGCAGGTGTCTCCCAATGACACAATCTGGAACAATCAATCTCCAGGAATGAGCAGATCCACTGCAAAACAGTACCTCCGAGACCCATCCCCGCAAGGTGTCCCAGAAGGATACCGTAGTCAACGGTATTGAAGGCCGCTGTGAGGTCCAGCCGAACCATCAGGGACACACTCCCCCTGTCCAGTTCCCGGCGTAGATCATCCACTAAGGCAACCAAGGCTGTCTCAGTACCATGTCCCGGCCTGAAGCCAGACTGCGCCGGATCCAGAAAATCCGTATCCTCCAAGAATCTCTGGAGTTACGAGACAACCACACGTTCCATGACCTTGCCCAAATAGGGGAGATTGGAAATGGGCCGAAAGTTTCCGAATTGAGTGGGGTCCAGTGATGGCTTTTTCATCAGCGTTTTGATCACAGCCGTCTTTAGGCTCGTTGGAACCTTGCCATCCCGGAGGGAGGCATTACCACCACCTTCACCCACTCGGCCAAACCCCCTCTGGCTTCTCTCACCAGCCAGGATGGGCAGGGGTCTAGGATTCATGTGGTTGGCCTTGCTTCTCCAAGGATCTTGTCCACATCCTCGAGCTCAACCAATTGAAATGAATCCATCAAAATGGGACAAGAAGGTGTTCTTCCTACATCCTCAGAGACTGCCATTAATATGGCGTCCAAGTCAGAGCGGATCAAAGCGACTTTGTCCGCAAAGAACCGAGCAAATGCTTCACAGCGGGCTGCCGAGTTATCAGGGATCCCATCTTGGGGGACGGGATATAACAAATCTCTGACAACTCGAAACAGCTCCGCCAGACGGTTCTTTGCGGACGCAATATTAGCTGCAAGGAAAACGTTCTTTGCAGCATCTATTGCTGTGGCATATGCTCTAAGATAGGAAAAACAGCCGTGTTTGGTTTGGCTCACACGGCTTCAAATGCCACACGCCCTCTAGTCCCCTCTTCTTTCACTTCATTGCTGCCATCTCCTCAGTGAACCAAGGAGCTGGTTTAGCTCGGCTACTCGAGAGGGGCGTTCCGGAGCAATCGTGTCTATTGCCCTAGTCATCTCCCCATTCCAGAGAGAGACCAGAGCATCGACAGGATCACCTACCGAGGAGGTGTTATTTCAGTTGCCCAAAAACATGTACTCTTCCATAAAATATGTTGCTTTTAAATCATGCTCTCAAGAGACCAAAAATAAGTAGTCTTTGTTAAAAGGTATCCTAGTTGATTTTACAAACGTCATGTACACTGCTTGTTGGTTCAGAGTTTAAACAGTCTGTTCTCTAAGCATTTTGTTTCAGTCTCTTCTCCGTTGCGTACAGACTAACACTCTCTTCTAATGCATTACTGAACACTGCCTCTATATAAACGGACTACTCTCTGCAATATACTGTACTCAACTATATACTATCGCAAACCTTGCTAAACTACATACTGAAGCATGCTACATACTAACTCAAACTCAAGCATACTGACTTCTAAAATGGAGTCTCAGTTTGAATAGTCCAGATCTGGTCACATGGTCTGTAGTCCCTCCCACAACCTCAAACAACATAGAGTTAAGAGGAAAACTTCATACCAATATAATAAGCAATCTCAATTATATACATAACAATTAACTAGTATAGGAGGCTTGTAGAAGGTTGCTATTTCCAACAAATATAGTGTCTAAGAACCATAGCTCAATGTTCAAACTACTCCAGTTGAGAGGTCTTCCACTTTTTTCCCATAATGCTCATCTATTAGCAATCATGCAACAACAAAAATCCAAAAAAAAAAATCCTGTTTCTGGGTCAGCAAGAACTGCTTGTTTGTAATTTGTTATTAGAAATTCCTTTTTCGAAAATGCAGAAATAGGCACTCTCTTTTTCACAGTTCATCAGATCCATTGGTAACTATAGCACGTGCCCTGTATATTATTCATATCTGTGGTTTCACCCACCCGAGCCTTGGGGAAAGTGATATCTTCTACATGATTTTTTGGCATGCAACCCTTGGAAGTTAGTATTTAGTCTTGCGAAAGAGGGTACATCCAGTCTGATAATTGGAAGTTACAAGAAAGTAGATTTTGAGAGAGCCATAGAAGGAAACTCTTGAAGTAAGTGAAGTTCAGGAATGGGATTGATTACCCAAATTTCTGGTGAGCACTTGAATGATACCTGTTAAGATTTTGTTTTTTAATATGTGTTCTCATTTTCTTTGTTGTCAAGAAACTCACAGAGAAGGGGAATCATCTCAGTACTGGGACTGTGGAGAGCTGTGCCTCTCTGGTCAGCAAGAAACATACACTAAGAGGAAGCCCTTTAAGTGCTTGGAGTGCGGAAAATGTTTCTGTAATAAGAAAAGCTTTGCCCTTCATCAAGCAGTGCACACCGGAGAGAAAAAGTTCAAATGCTTGGAGTGCGGAAAGGGCTTCATTCACAAGATAAGCCTCACCTATCATCAAGCTACTCATACTGGGGAGAAGCCATTTAAATGCTTGGAGTGTGGAAAGGGCTTCATTCGGAGGATGGACCTGACTCGTCATGAAGCTACTCATACTGGGGAGAAGCCATATACATGCTTGGAGTGTGGAAAGGGCTTCATTCAGAAGACAGCCCTCACCTCTCATCAGGCCATTCATACTGGGGAGAAGCCATTTACATGCTTGGAGTGTGGAAAAGGCTTCATTCGGAGGATAAAGTTGACTCGTCATGAAGCAATTCATACTGGGGAGAAGCCATATACATGCTTGGAGTGTGGAAAGAGCTTCATTCAGAAGATACACCTGACTCGTCATCAAGCTATTCATACTGGGGAGAAGCCATTTACATGTTTGGAGTGTGGGAAGAGTTTCACTCAGAAGACAAGCCTCACCTCTCATCAAGCTACTCATACTGGGGAGAAGTCATTTAAATGCTTGGAGTGTGGAAAGGGTTTCATTCAGAAAAAAGGCCTCACCAGTCATCAAGCTACTCATACTGGGGAGAAGCCATTTATATGCTCAGAGTGTGGAAGATGTTTTACAGACGAAGGACGTCTAATTGTTCATCAAGCAACACACTCTGGGCAAAAGCCATTCAAATGCTTGGATTGTGGGAAGGGCTTCACACGGAATTCAAGCCTCACACGACATCAAAGAATCCACACTGGGGAAAAACCATTTAAATGCCTGGAGTGCGGAAAGAGCTTCCGTGCAAAGGAATGCCTTGACTCTCACCAGAACATTCACACAGGGAGGAAACCCTTTCCATGCTTGGAGTGTGAAAGCTCTTTTACAGATAAACGAGGTCTAATTGCTCATCAAGCAACACATTCTGGGGAAAAGCCATTCAAATGCTTGGATTGTGGGAAGGGCTTCGCTCGGAAGGTAATCCTCAGACAACATAAAAGAATCCACTCTGGGGAAAAGCCATTCAAATGCTTGGATTGTGGAAAGGGCTTTGCTCGGAAGGTAATCCTCAGACAACACCAAAGTATCCACTCTGGGGAAAAGCCATTCAAATGCTTGGATTGTGGAAAGGGCTTTGCTCGGAAGGCAGTCCTCAGAGAACACCGAAGTATCCATTCTGGGGAAAAGCCATTCAAATGCTTGGATTGTGGGAAGCACTTCGCTCGGAAGGTAATCCTCAGAGAACATAAAAGAATCCACTCTGGGGAAAAGCCTTTCAAATGCTTGGATTGTGGAAAGGGCTTCGCTCGGAAGGCAGGCCTCAGAGAACACCAAAGTATCCACTCTGGGGAAAAACCCTTTAATTGCTTGGAGTGCGAAAGCTCTTTTACAGAGAAAAGATGTCTAGTTGCTCATCAAGCAACACACTCTGGGGGAAAACCATTCAAATGCTTGGATTGTGGGAAGGGCTTTGCATGGAAGGCAGCCCTCACCCGACATCGAAGAATCCACTCTGGGGAAAAGCCATTCAAATGCTTGGATTGTGGGAAGGGCTTCGCATGGAAGGCAGCTCTCACACGACATCAAAGAATCCACTCTGGGGAAAAACCTTTTCAGTGTTTGGAGTGTGGAAGATGTTTCAGATTGAAGCAAAGCCTACATCTTCATCAAGTGAAACACACAGGGGGGAAAACCTTTTCAATGTCTGGAGAGCTTTTGCCAGAAGAAACACCTAGGCCCTGTTAACTTTTCTATCTAGTAATGTTCTTTCAATAAAGTCTTCTTTGTAAACTTGAACCTGCTCCTGAATTGCTGTAGCTCAATCACTCTATCACTGGCACCAGAATCTTCTGGTTTGCTGAACTGCCACGACAGCTGTTGTTACGGATTATATTTAATTTTTAAAATTACCACCCTTCCTTCTACTTTTTCAATTGCTTTCTGTCCCTGGCCAAACTTCTGTTGGACTTCCAGTGTCGGACTCCTGAAGATCTTGGACTTAAAATTAAGGTCACAACAATAATATTCTGGAGACAAGTGTTTTATTCCTTCCTTCTTTCTTTTTTTTTTAATAATCTTTATTTAGATTTATTAATACACTGTTAAAAATAGACCTTTGAAATAGTCAGAAATTTAGATAAGAAAGAAAAGTGAAAAGGGTATATAATATGTTCACAGATATTCAGAATATTCTATGTTTATTTGATGTTGTCAGATGATTAAATAGTTCTATACAGTAGATTTTTTGATCACTTGAATTAACTATCCTGATTTGATGTTTGATTAAAAGAAAATCTAAATAAAAGTAAGAGTAGTGATAGTAGTGAAAGATACAATAAAGGAGAAAAAGAGAAAAACATAAGAGTGTTTTGGTTTTATTCCTTCTTTCCACATTCCTAAAAAGACGGTTCTAAAGGTTTCCCGCTCAAACCTCCTGTATATATCAGCCCCAACTCCCGTCCGCCCCCAAGTGGCCAAATACTGTGCCCACAGCCTGTTAACTGAAGTTTCAATTTCCACCACAAAACAGATGTCTTATATACACTACCTTCCCCAACTATACATAGCTTTCCTCCCACCCTTCTTTATGACAGGGAACCAAAGCAGGCAGACCGAGGCTATGACGGCGATCCTGACATCCAGAACCTTCTCCATTACTCTCCCTGCTCATCCATGATACAACTGATTTTTTTTTACAACTGATGTGCTCCTCTTTTGAATCCTCTGATGATTGCTGATCCACCCAAATAATAAAAGAATAAAAAACAATCAGGCAGTAGGGTTAACTTCATCTTAATCAATGAGTAATTCAAGCCATGTTAGAAGAAAAGGCTAATGCATGATGGATGTATTCTTACCCAAATCTGGATGAAACTGCAGTTCTTCACCATATTACTTGTTGAAATTTGGAGGAGGGGGCTTGCAGTTTAGGCCAATGTACTCACTGGATAGAAGTTGTAATTGTTCTGCTTCAAAGTAAATGTACACTGCTTTGGAAGACTTTATCTGTGTATTTACATTTTCCCATAACATTCCTGACAGGTTAGGTTTTATGGCACTTCCATGAGGTTCTCCTCTTCAGGGCGACATTCTTCAGGTGTAGAGAATGATGACATTTCCCCTGCTCCCCAGCTCACTTTTATAAATGAAAATGAATGGACACAATTCCAGTCTTATGATATCCTTAGTGTGAATTAATGGGGTCACCACTCTTTACACAAGAGCCTTGTGGAAGTAGATTCCCTTTGACCAGGAGAGACCCTTCACAGCTATCAATGACTGAAGCCCTTGTACGGTTTTGTGGGAAGTTCAATACAAACCCACCAAGAAAATTCAACAAATGCCACAATCAGCAAAGGATAAGAGGTGTTCTTTAACCCAGGCATGGGCAACCTTCGGCCCTCCAAGTGTTTTAGATGTCAGCTCCTACAATTCCTGACACCCAAACACCTGAAGGGCCGAAGTTTGCCCATGCCAGCAGGAGTCTACCATATCCCATGCAGCTGTGGACAAGTCTACATAGGGGTCACCAAATACAGCAGCATTGCCCAGACACGAATCAAAGGACACAAAAGATTAGTGCATTCTGATTCAACCAAAGAAGTCAGGTATAGGAGAACGCATGATGAACCAAACTGGGCACAGAATATTATTTGAGAGCACAGAAATGCTGAAACAGTCTGACAACCTCCATGTCAGACTTCATAGAGAAGCTACTGAAATCTACAAGCATGTGGAAAATTTCAACAGAAAGGAGGAAACAATGAAAATGAACAATATCTGGTTATCAGCATTAAAAAACACCAGAATCAAAACAGTAAATCGAGAACACCACTCGGGAATTGCAGACAGCAAACAATCAAGTGGCAGTTAACAGCCCCCAAACAAAGGATGCCTCCAGGCAACAGAAACATAGATACCTCTGTCGATACCCTCACTGATTGACTTAGCAAACTTCATAACTACTCAGTGCTAATCAAGTTAATTGCAGCATTCACACTTGCTTCAAACAGACAAAGAGTTCTATCTCCCACCCTGGACATTATTCCACAGATGATAGATAGATAGATAGATAGATAGATAGATAGATAGATAGAAAGAATCTGGGGAACAGAGTAAGCTCCCGCTGTCAGCCCCAGCTTCTGCCAACCCAGAAGTTCAAAAACATGCAAATGTGAGTATATCAGTAGATACTGCTCCGGCGGGAAGGTAACGGCGCTCCATGCAGTCATGCAGTGGCCACATGGCCTTAGAGGTGTCTATGGACAACGCCGGCTCTTTGGCTTAGAAATGGAGATAAGCACCAACCCCCAGAGTCGGTCACAACTGGACTTAACGTCAGGGGAAAACCTTTACCCTTTACCTTAACTACCACCAATTCCTCAATACTTTATTTCCCATACCACCATACTTCGCCACAGCAACGCGTGTCCGGGCACAGCTAGTGTATTTATAAATGTATTGTATAAATGTTATCGAGACCGCAATTAGCCCAGATCTGCCCTATGAGGGAGATCTATGAGGGAACGAGTCTTGGCGAGCCGTTAGGGAGGCAGAAAATAACCCGGAATATAAATTTACCTGAGACCGAAAGGAAAAGACTCTGCCAAGTTGAAGGAAAAAAACTGTCAAAGTGTTTATTAAAACAATTCAATTGAAAAGGACATCCGCCGCGATAGATCGACATGCGAGATGTAATTTTACATTGAGAAATAAAGCCATTTTATACATTTTCAAGTTTGAAGTCTGTTTGAACTTCCCGCCCAGTCCCTCCGCTCATCTGGCTGCTGATTGGGCAAGGACGCCGCACTAGGTGGGAGTTGGGCTTCCCGCTCTGTGTTCGAGCCAATGAGGAGCAACCCTCGCCTCTGCCAGGGCCAATCAGATTGGGGAAGGCGGGAGTCAGCTAGACAATGGGTTCTGGTGAATGAATCATTGGAGTTATCTTATGCAAAGCGATCACCCGAGGCTAACGCCTTCCAGGATAATCTTAAAATTATTGCTGTTTTTGAATAGGGTCATTTGGGATGTCCGGGGTCCTTTACGCACGTACACAGTTCATGAATACCGTGAGGTATGGCGGAGATGTCAGTTTATATTGACACTATGAGATTACAGAAACCGGACCAGTGGGGAGTCTTCCTTTGGCTCCCCAGGGGTCCAGGATGGGATTGTGGTCAACATTACCATATGAGATACAATCACCCGTGGGGCTGCTCCGATCTAAGGTGACAATCTCTAGCTATGGGTCATGCAGATGCAAATAGATAAAGTTTTATGGTGACAGTTTTACCCTTCTTTGTGTGTGGAGCTCAAGGTTCAAGAAGAGGGAGGGAGGAATTTCCGGATTCAGCTAGAGTTCAGACTGTGCCTTCATTGATTAAAACATACTAGGGGATATAGAGAATCATATTATAGCCATTTTACCCCAAAACTACCAGAAAAAGTATTAAATATTAACACTTATAGCTCATTTTCCCTCCCATTTCCCAGCACATTTTCCCTCCCTGTGCTGACCGGGGAGGCTATTTACGCAAAGAGAGCGATTTGACAGTCAGCTGTTGAGCCGAGGAAAAATGGTCCAAAGTGGTTTCTGCTGGTCGTATTTTTAAGACTAGACGATTATAGGCATAAATATGAAAAAGGGTATTTTTGGTGTGAAATTGAGTGAGTTCTGAGTGGAAATATAGGCTGGGGGGGGGGGGGGTGTGGGTAAACAATCTGGCCATATCGCGGGTTTCCTGGGGACCGGGAGGAAATTCAGGTTCTCTCCGGCTTTAAAGCGGAGAGTAAACCCGGTTTCCTTTTTTTGTAATATAATATATAAAAAAGGGAAATATATGAATTTGGGAATCTTCCAGGGGACCTATAGACCAAGTGACATTTGGCTAGACAGTTAATAAAGAATTGTTTCCAATATTTCATAAACATATAAGCATGCAATTCATGGAAAGTTCATAAGCAGTTCAAGCAATAGGAGGTTCATGAAAATAACAAAGTGAAGGGATTCCTGTTGATTCCAGTCCTTGGTAGCCTGGCAACATATGAATGAGAAGTCCGGTCATTCATAAAAATGAAGATGAATGGATGAACGGAGGAGGATCGCGGCTGGTCCTTGAGGAAACTATATTTCCCTCTCTCTCTGGGAGGGTGGCAGTCCACCAGCAGCAGCCTTGGGGAGAAGCCCAGGTTCCCAGAAAACAGCCTGCCAGCCGTGAGAGAGGAGAAGCGGCTGTTGCGGAGAAAGAGGCAAACGAACCGGCTTTTTGACAGTCAGCTGATTTGGGGCTTCAAACTGGACCCATTCGGGCGCTGTTGGTTATTTGAACCAGGGACCTCAAGGAGTGTTAAATATAAGAGATAGGCATGCTTGGAGTGTTTCTGATGAAGTTAGGGTCCAATTTGTTCCGTTTCAATGGCAAGGAGAACGTGGCGAGGTTAATGGAGGAAGGAGGGGAGGGATTTCATGCAAAGGAGTCAAAAAGGATACAAAAAAACCACTGGAGAGGATTTCAAGTTAAAAGGAAAGGATACTTTTTATTTAAGGATTAGTTACAATGTTAGGGCTGGGGAAAGCAATGAAAAGAATTTAATAATAATAATTTGTTGTGGTCTGAACGTTCTCCCACTTTGCAGGCGATCCGGATCTGTGGAACCCTCCGCAGTCAGATGAATTTAAAGGCGGGGGTCTCGGTCATCATAAATGGGAATGAATTGCTTTCCAGTAAACTCCAGGAGGGGTGTGAGGGAATATGAAATAAAGTCTCCATATTGTGATGAGTTCACTGGAAAGGGTTGCTATGGCGACAGCTGCTGAGCCAGCCAGCATTCTGATTGGTTGCTGCCTCTGGCTTGGCAGAGGCAGACCAACGGTTTTTCTAACTGACATTATAATTCTTTTTTTCTTCTTCTTCTGGAGAATGGAAGAAAGAAACTGATAGGAATTTTTGGCCAGGAATGTAATGGCTGTCATGCTCTCCAAAGTTTGAGTATTTAAAGAAGAGATGAGGCATATTTAAAAGGACTGTTGCATGTTGTTGCCCTGTGTATGTGTTTGAACTCTTGAACCTGAATAAAGATACTGTTATTGTTTTATTCAAGCCTACGTGACAGTCTTATTACACAGCAGAGTTTATCTTGATTTAAAGAAGGTAATAAGGCTTCCATTTCCATTTTATTTTTATTTTACATAACCACGCAACACAGAGGACCTCGGTTTGGGAACTGCTGCTTTAAGTTATCCGAACCCTCTCCTGTTTCTGGGGAAATGCCTTGAAAGCAGCATCTCCCCATGTCTTTCGGAGGGAGGTTTTGTTCTGTGGCTTCCAAAGTGTTAAAGCAATGGATGAGGATTCCTAGAGGGGAAGTCAATGGCCAATGCTAAGCCTCCTGCAGGCGAGGTCCCTCCTCTTCTGGCCATGTGGGAATCTTCCTGGAGGAGGAGGAGTGAGTGGGTGAGCCTTGCAAGGCTTGTGGAGGAGGAGAGAGTGTGCCTTCCCAAGAGGGAGATGGCTCTTCTGCCCAGGCTGGAGCCTGGCTGCAAGGACACAGGGCAGGTGGGAAAGCAAGAAGCCTTAGACCCTGAGCCAAGCACGGACCCTCCTGCCTTTCCTGCTGGGAATGGAGGGCAGTTCTGGGAAGGAGGCCTTTTGGGGAAGGGGCTGCGGGGAGACAGCCCACCTTCAGAGGCAGCGCCAAGCCAGAGCTTCAGGCAGTTCAACTACAAGGAGACTTTGGGGCCCCGAGAGGTGTGCAGCCGCCTCCACTCTCTCTGCCGCCTGTGGCTGAAGCCTGAGGAACATACCAAGGCGGAGATGGTGGACCTGGTGCTCCTGGAGCAGTTCCTGGCCGTCCTTCCTGCGGAGATGGAGCGCTGGGTGAGGGAATGTGGGGCAGAGACCAGTTCCCAGGCCGTGGCTTTGGCGGAAGGATTCCTCCTGAGTCGGGAAGAAGAGGAGACAGAGAAGCAGCAACAGGTGAGAGAATCTTCTCTTGATGCTTTCAAGGAGGCAGGGATGCTGATTATGAAGGAAACCGAACCCCAGATCCCTCCTTTGCCTGTTTTGCTTATTTTCTGATCCTTTGTATCTGTGTCCCTTTGGTTTTTTCCCAGGCGGTGGACTTGTGTGCAGAAGTGGCCACAGCATTGGAAAGGCATCCCTCCACCTCCAGCCGGATACTGGATTGTGCCGAACAAAGGGAACCTCCCAGATCCACAAGTAAAAATACCTAGGGACACTCGTATGAACATTTGAGCCACAAAGGTGGATATCATGAATCCCTACGAGGGGCAGCTTAGGGAGCCGAGTATGGTTCTCCCAGAGAAGAGCAGGTTAAGAGGGGAATATGTTGAAAGGGTGTCATATTGTATACATATTGCTGTGCCATTCCCATGGTGAGAACCTATTTTTAAGTGCCAGATGGATTAGGTACAGTCCCCCCCCCCCCCCCCCCCCGCCCCAATACCCACCAAAAAAGCAGAGGAGGAGAGGGAATAAATTCCTCAGAGTCCAATGGGGAACAGAGTGCATAAAAAGGGCTGAAGTATCCAGGCCAGAGGTTGTTGCTGATGTCAATTGCTCTCAAAGTGGCTTTAAGTAATGAATTAAAGGCCAAAATACACCCCTTTCTCTGTGCTAGAGGAGAGTTTTGTGGATGCCGTCGACTAAAAAGGCAAACACATGGGTCCTAGAGAAAATCAAACTTTAATTCCTCCTAGAAGCCAAGATTACTGGAAAGACATTGATGTAATGTGGCCATATCATGATTACACTGGGCTCACTAGAAAAGACAATAAGTGTTAGCAAAAGAGAAGGCAGCAGGAAAAGCGAGATATTACAGGGGAGCCATGGCTGTCCTGAATCACCAAGACCTGAGCAGACCTGGCTTGGAGGTCTCTCAGTCATGGAATCTCCATCAGTCAAAGTTGTCCTGAAGGCACTTACCACCACCACCAACAACAACAACAACAATGCCTTACTCTTCCTAGCCTTGCTCAGGTTGTGCCATCTCAGGGCGGTGCCTTCCAAGATAGATGCATAGAACCATAAAATAATAGATCCCTAGAGTTGGAAGAGCCCACAAGGGCCATCCAGTCCCAGTTTCCAGCCATGCACTCTTAATGGATGGTTATCCTGTCTGTTTAAAAACTTCCAGAAAAGGAAACTCCACCACACTCGCAGATCACAACATATTCCATTGTAGAACCGCTCTTACCATTAGGAAGATGTTACCACCAGAAATGGAGACCACGGCCAATAAAATACCCTTGTCTTTTCTATTCCTATAGGAGGGGAATCAGAAATTACACATACTGGCTTGCCTCTTCCTTTTGATGTACTCAGCACACATTCTGTGACACCAGATCAGGTAGGTGAGAGAATCCCTGATGGGCCAAGAAGGGCTCAGGCTTGCGGTCTCCTCTTCGCACTGCTATTCTCCCCTCTCTCCACCCAAGATGTCTGCAGCAAAGTCCCTGCTGTTTCTTTGTCCAGGTGACCTTCCAAGAGGTGACCGTGTCTTTCAGTGAGGAGGAGTGGGCCATGCTGAATCCGGACCAAAGGGCCTTGCATCAACAAGTCATGAAGGAAAACGTGGAGATGGTGTCCTTTTTAAGTAAGGCTCCTTCTTTTATAAGAAGGTATTAAGCACAAAATGAAATAGCTGCCAAATGTCACTTAGTGGTGGGGGCAAAGAACTCACCAGGTTTGGCATAGTTTCATAGCAGGATCAAATAACATTAAATGTACCATTCAACTATAGGATCTCCCTATAGGTCCAACATGATGCGGAGGAGGGCAGAAACTCCCAGGTGTCATTTTTGAAATCAACCCAGTGTTGAAACAGGTTGAAAAGAAACTGGTTGTTTCTATCATTTTGTACGGCCGGTGTCATTTTCCCATTGCTCTTGTTTTCATTGTTGTATACCTTGAGATCATTTCCATTTTATGGCAAGCCTTGAAGAAATCTATCACAGGGTTTTCTGGGGCTGATATTGTGTGACTCACCCAAGGTCACCCAGTAGGTTTCTGTGACTGAGCAGAGAATTGAATACAGTGTCTACCGTAGCCTAGTCTATAAACCACTCCAATTGCGAGATCACCCATTAGGTTTCCATGACTTAGCAGGGAATCAAATATAATGTCTAGAAAAGCCATAGCCTCACACCACTCAAATTGTGAGGTCGTCCACTTTTTTTCTAATATTCATGGATTAGCAATCATACAACAACAAAAACCGAAAAATAATTCACACTTTAAGCTGCAATCCCACAGAGTTGTCACAAAATATGGGGAGCAGTCCTGTTTCTGGGCCAGCAAGAACTCCTTGTTTTTAATTTGGTTTCTTATCAGAAATATCTTTTTCAGAAATGCAGAAATAGGCTCTCTTTTCCACACTTAATCAGATCAATTGGTAACTATCACATGTGCCTTGTATATTCATATCCATGATTTCACCCACCTGATCCTTGGGGAAAGTGGTATCTTCTACACGATTTGATGGCATGCTACCTTTGGAAGTTAGCATTTAGCCAAAAAGGATACATCCATAATTATACCTATTAATGTTTTTTTTAATATGTGACCTCATTTTCTTTGTTGTCAAGCAACTCACAGAGAAGGGGAATCATTTCAGTGCCAGAACTGTGGAAGGAAGCAGGAGCGGTGCCTCTCTTGTCAGCAAGCAAGGTACACTGAGGACTTCATCACATCGAGGCAATGAAACGTTTGGCTGAGTAGAGCTCTGTTTGTAAATCAAATGGATGATTTCCCTACTTTCATCACACTGTTTAATGTATCCATGCCACTCAGTAGTATTCTGTGTTCTCTGAGTTTTTAACTCATCATGCTATAGAGATTTGGCCCCAACACCCACCATCCCTCCCTCTGAGTTCTTTGCTGAAAAAATAACCCTTCTCTCATTGAAATCCCAGTTTCCCTACATACTAATGCAAAAACTGAGAAGTTTCTGAGCATGCTCAGTTTATTTATTTTATAATTCAATCAAATAGTTTTATTGTACAAGCCCAAGGCCATGACAAAAGAAAGCATACCTGCACACAATAGTACCCTCAGAGTAACAGGCACCAGGGATACAAAATAGAGCATAATCATACTCCCACAAAGAGAAAAAACAATGGGAATTAACAAATAAATAACTTGGGAGGGGGTCCAGTTAACTCTTTGAGTCTCCACGGCAGTTTATGGCAATTTTATCTAAGTTGTGCATTTTCCGGGCTTCCGGACGTTTCGCCCACGCCTATGGCAGGCGTCCTCAAAGGTTTTATCTATCTCTGTCTTTCTAATACTTTTTGCAGAAAGAGCAAACAGGGCTACTTTCTAGGTTACAGTGGCGCAGTGGGTTAAAGCCTTGCGACTTGAAGGTTGGGTTGCTGACCTGAAGGCTGCCAGGCTCGAATCCCAAACCAGGGAGAGTGTGGATGAGCTTCCTCTATCAGCTCCAGCTCCACGCGGGGACATGAGAGAAGCCTCCCACAAGGATGGTCAAAACATCCGGGCATCCCCAGGGCAACGTCCTTGGAGACGGCCAAATATCTCACACCAGAAGCAACTTGCAGTTTCTCTAGTCGCTCCTGACACAAAAAAAAAATTACTCTGGAAGCCAGATCACGGTGCGACCAATCCTCTCTTTTCTTTCCCTTTCTTTTTTAATTTGATATACAGACATTTAGACACCTCCATTTTCAAACATACGGCTCCACTTCGTAACCTTGATTTGGTGACACTTGCAATCTCTCTCCTACTACAAATGGAGATAGAAAGACTGCAAAGGAGGAATCGTTACCTATTGCAAGTACTACTATTCCTAAAAAGAAAGCTGGAAAGACGAGGCAAAAGTCTCGACCCTGTAGCCGCCCAGTCGCCTGTCCTTTCCTGGTATGGAACGACTCCGGAGCCACGGAGGTGGTGGGTGAGACCACGCACTCATCGCCGTTGGTGGAGGGAAGAGGTGTTGCCCCTTTGGGATGAGGAGATGTGGGTGTCCAACTTCAGGATGTCCAAGGAAACACTTTTTGAACTTTCAAACTGCCTTCGACCGCACCTAGAGCGGCAGGTCACAACCCTGAGGCAACCCATCAGCGTGGAGGAAAGGGTTGCGATTGCGATATGGTGGCTTTCGTCACCTTTGCTCTACAGAAAGGTTGCTTCTCGTTTCGGGGTTGGAGAATCGACTGTAGCAATTATCGGGATAGAGGTCTGTCTGGCCATAGAAAAAGAACTTCTGGGAAAGACGGTCCAGCTAGGGGACTACAGGCAGGTATGTGAGTCTTCCCTTTACACTTCAAATTGCCTTGCTAAACAGAGACAGCGTAGAGTACTTAATATTTATTTATTTTATTTATCGTATCAGAAGCGAACTGAGGGTACAGTTGTAATGTATTTTAAAATGCAAAGTTAAAAACTTAGCATTATACTAAATGTCCTTTGAACAGTAGCTAGCCACTTGGAGTGCCTCTGGTGTTACTATAAGAAGGTCCTCCATTGTGCATGTGGCAAGGCTCACATTGCATTGTAGTAGGTAGTCTGTGGTTTGCTCTTCTCCACACTTGCGTGTCATGGACTCCACTTTGTGGCCCCATTTCCTAAGGTTGGCTCTGCATCTCGTGGTGCCAGAGCGCAGTCTGTTCAGTGCCTTCCAAGTCGCCCAGTCTTCTGTGTGCTCAGGAGGGGGTCTCTCATTCGGTATCAGCCATGGCTTGAGGTTCCGGGTTTTAACCTGCCACTTTTGGACTCTTGCTTTCTGAGGTGTTCCTGTGAGTATCTCTGTAGATATTCGGAAGCTATTCCTTGATTTAAGGAGTTGGCGTGCTGGCTGATATCCAAACAGGGGGTGGGCTGGTAATGTCAATGACTTGGTCCTTTCATTGCTGGCTGCTACTTCCTGGCAGATATCGGGTGGTACAGTGCCAGCTAAACAGTATAATTTCTCCAGTGGTGAGGGGCATAGACATCCTGTGATAAGTGGCATGTCTCATTAAGAGCCATGTCCACTGTTTTAACATGGTGAGATGTGTTCCACACTGGGCATGCGTATTCAGCAGCTGTCAAGTGCAAGGGCAGATGTCTTCACTGTGTCTGGTTGTGATCCCCAGGTTGTGCCCGTCAGCTTTCAAATGATATTGTTTCTAGCACCCACTTTTTGCTTGATATCCAAGCAATGCTTCATGCAGGTCAGAGCATGGTCCAGGGTAACAGTTACAGTTATTTTCCAATAGGTTATGCAATAGGTTATGCAATAGGTGGAAAATGGCCTTGTGGTGCAGGTGAAATGGTTGACCTATCAGTAAGCCCACCTTTAAGGCCATGCGTGTTTTGGGGTTGGGATGGGCCATGGCCGATGGGATGTGGAAGAACACAATAAACCTCCCATGGTCCAGTGTGCACCCCATTAACAATGCACACCAGGCCAATAGGAACCATCTTTTCTCTTGAGCCTTCAGACAAGAGTTGTACAGTACTCCTTAGATTTGGGTTCACGTGCCTCCACTCTCACAGCATAATGGCAAATCCTCCCCCAAAGCTCTCCATCACCAGTACCAAGATATGCCCATGACTTGTTCCACAGGTATTGCAGGCTTGGAAGCTGTTATCTGAAATGAAGGCTGGTAATTGCTTAGTTTTTGTTTTGTTTTGTTTTTTTGCAAAACATTGATCTTGAACAAATCTTTCTTCCAGATTATGGCAGGATTCGCCGACCTTGGGTTTCCCCACTGTATTGGGGCGATAGATGAAACACACATCCCCGTCCGCCCCCCGGTGAGACGTCCTGGCACGCTTCTCAACGGGAAAAACAGCTACATTGTTCTTCAGGGAACAACGGACCACGCTGGGAGATTCATCGACATTGAAGTTGGACATTCGGGAAGAAACCATGATGCACATGTTTTCCGTCACTCGACAATCTATCAAGCTATGGAGGAGGGAGTATTTGTGCCAGGAAATCCACACATGGAATTTAATGGAGTTCAAATACCACCCTTAATTTTGGGAGATGGAGCTTATCCTCTTAGGACGTGGCTTATGAAACCTTACGGAGGAAATCTTGACAAGAGGAAGCAAACATTTAATTTATCTTTGTGCAGAGCTCGAAACGTTGTAGAAAGAGCCTTTGGACGACTAAAATCGAGATGGGGGTGTTTGTCTTCTCACTTGACCGTGGCAGAGAAAAATTTTGTTCCAATTGTCTCCGCATGTGTGGTGCTGCACAATATATGCGAAACAAAGGGGCATGTTTTGACACCTCAGGTCCCAGCACGTAGGAAACACGTTCTTCCAGCACAGGAGGAATCTGAGTTGGGAAAAGGGGTCGGCGAGGGTGAAAAAGTCCGTTCAGCAGTAGCAGGACTGCTTATGGGAGAACGTTAACCTGCCGACCTGAACAAATTTCAGTACTTTTCCCCGACAATTACGTTAACTATTAATGTCTCTACTTTTCTACTACGTTGAGTCTACTGCTGCTTTGAAATAGTGTTCCCTCACTACTTCGCAGTTCACTTTTTGTGGATTTGCTGTTGCGCAGTTTTTCAATAAACTCGAAAAGAGTATTATAAATCATAAAAAATTACAATTTACAGCCTAAGGAAGGGAGGAAGGAGAGGCTTAAATAACTGGGCATGTTTAGCCTGCAGAAGAGAAGGCTGAGAGGAGACATGATGATAGCCACATACAAATATGTGAGAAGAAGTCCTAGAGAGGAGGGAGCAGTTTTCTGCTGCCCTGAGACTAGGACACAGAACAATGGCTTCAAACTACAGGAAAGAAGATTCCACCTGAACATAAGGAAGAATTTTCTAACTGTGAGAGCTGTTCAGCAGTTGAACTTTCTCCCGACTGGGATGGAGGCTCCTTCTTTGTAGGCTTTTAAACAAAGGATGAATGGCCATCTGTCGGGGGTGCTTTGGATATGATTTTCCTGCTTCTTGGCAGAATGGGGTTGGACTGGATGGCCCATGAGGTCTCATCCAACTCTATGATTCTATGCTCTTTCTCTGCATCTCAGCCAGCTGGCTAGGTGCTGGTGCCAGTTCCGTAATGTACGTTGTGGCAGGGTAGGCCAGGTATATGAATTATACGTTAGGACTCCACTTTTCTAACATATAATTCATATACCTGGGCATGAATCTTGGCTAGACTGAAACCTCTGTCTTCTATCTTATTTTCAGTATCTCTTTTTTGATATTTCATTTTAAAAAGCGAGTTAGTTCAGAAAGCTTTTTTTATGTTATATGAATTAGGACTCAAACTTTTCGGGCTCCCTGGTGTCGCAGCAGATTAAAATGCTGAGCTTCTGAACTTGCTGACTGAAAGGTCGGTGGTTCGAATCCGGGTAGCAGAGTGAGCTCCTGCTGTTAGCCCCAGTTTCTGCCAACCTAGCAGTTTGAAAGCATGCAAATGTGAGTAGATCAATAGGTACCACTCCGGCGTGAAGGTAACAGCAATCCATGCAGTCATGCCGGCCACATGACCTTGGTGGTGTCTACAAACAATGCTGGCTCTTCGGCTTAGAAATGGAGATGAGCATCAACCCCCAGAGACTGACAAAGGATTTCTGTCTGTAAAATGCATGTTTTGTGCTATTGTATATGGCATCTCAGCTTTCTTTGGCGGATTACCGTGAGCTGGCATCACTTCAGCTTACTTGAATAAAATACCTCACTGGCTTCTTCAACTTGGTGAGATTTCTTATTGGTGAGATAGCTTCTTTGTCTCTTACAGGTGGCCTTCAGCCGGTACCGGTATCCGCTTATCGGGACTTGGTATCCGAGCTTCAGGTTTCACTATCTGTGGCTTGGATCTCGCTATCCGTGGTTGCTTTAAATTGCGTTATTTCATTAGCATGTATGCTGTTTGATAACACTGACAGTACCATTATTCAGTGTATGGAATCCTGGGATTTGTAGTTTGGGGAGGCACCAGCTCTCATTGTCTGTTAGGAATTGTGGGAGTTGAAGTCCAAAACATCTGGAGGGCCAAAGTTTGCCCATGCCTGATCTAGAGGACCTGAGTTTGGGAACTGCTGCTTTAAGTTATTCAAACCCTCTCCTGTTTCTGGGGAAATGCCTTGAAAGCAGCATCTCCCCATGTCTTTCGGAGGAAGGATTAGCTAGTTGGCTTCCAAAGAGTTAAAGCAAAGGACGTGGATTCCTAGAGGGGAAGTCAGTGGCCAATGCTAAGCCTCCTGCAGGCGAGGTCCCTCCTCTTCTGGCCATGTGGGAATCTTCCTGGAGGAGGAGGAGTGACTGGGTGAGCCTTGCAAGGCTTGTGGAGGAGGAGAGAGTGTGCCTTCCCAAGAGGGAGATGGCTCTTCTGCCCAGGCTGGAGCCTGGCTGCAAGGACACAGGGCAGGTGGGAAAGCAAGAAGCCTTAGACCCTGAGCCAAGCACGGACCCTCCTGCCTTTCCTGCTGGGAATGGAGGGCAATTCTGGGAAGGAGGCCTTTTGGGGAAGGGGCTGCTGGGAGACAGCCCACCTTCAGAGGCAGAGTGCCAGAGCTTCAGGCAGTTCAACTACAAGGAGGCTTTGGGGCCCCGAGAGGTGTGCAGCTGCCTCCACTCTCTCTGCCGCCTGTGGCTGAAGCCTGAGGAACATACAAAGGCGGAGATGCTGGACCTGGTGCTCCTGGAGCAGTTCCTGGCCGTCCTTCCTGCGGAGATGGAGCGCTGGGTGAGGGAATGTGGGGCAGAGACCAGTTCCCAGGCCGTGGCTTTGGCTGAAGGATTCCTCCTGAGTCGGGAAGAAGAGGAGACGGAGAAGGAGCAACAGGTGAGAGAATCTTCTCCCCACGCTTTCAAGGAGGCAGGGATGCTCATTATGATGGGAGCCAAACTCCAGAGCCCTCCCTCGCCTCTTTTCCTTTTCAGTTTTCAGATCATTTGTATCTGTGTCCCTTTGGTGTTTTTCCAGGCACAGGACTTGTGTGCAGAAGTGGCCACTGCATTGGAAAGGCCTCCCTCCACCTGCAGCCGGATGCTGGATTGTGCAGGACAAAGGGAATCACCCAGATCCACAAGTAAATACCAAGGGACACTTGGATGTCTTCACTCCTTTTGAGTCTTTGTGGCTCAGTGAACATATATTTGTATGTAAGGGATCTAGGAGCCTTTGGATATACAGCTTCTATTGAACATGAGTAAATAGTATAATGCATTTTTGGCTGCATCATTAGGAGTGTAGTGCATAATGAACTGTGTTGGACGGTGGCTGGCTTTACATGACAGCACCGTAAACTCACTGCAAACCAATCTTCAGGTTGTGTTTAAGTAGCTGTTTTTGAAAATTAGGACTGCTCAACATGCATTCAATTAGTCTTCCAAAGCAATTTGGAGGGAGATGGTGGGGGGGGGGGGGGGAGAGAGAGAAGAATTGCTGCAATAACATGTTTCATGCGTATGTCTATGTTTCATGTTTTTATAGTTTTAATGGTTTAATCTACAATTATATGTGTTGGATTTAGATATGTGATATATTTTTATACATATGTCAGGCATTGGATTTTGCCATTTATTATGCTGTAAACTGCTTTGAGTCCCCCCAGGGATGAGAAAAGCGGTATAGAAATTCAGTTTATAATAATAATAATGATGATGATGATGATGTGTTGTTGAAGGCTTTCCTGGCCGGGATCACATAGTTGTTGTATGTTTTCCAGGCTGTATGGCCATGTTCCAGAAGTATTCTGTCCTGATGTTTCGCCCACATCTATGGCAGGCATCCTCAGAGGTTGTGAAGATGCCTGCCATAGATGTGGGCGAAACGTCAGGACAGAATACTTCTGGAACATGGCCATACAGCCCAGAAAACATACAACAACCCAATAATAATAATAATAATAATAATAATAATAATAATAATAATAATAATTTCAGCCACATGATAATGTGCAGTGATTTTGAGGCCACTGACATGTATTGCGGGTGTGTTGTGGCTGTTTCTCCTCTCCACTGTTGTTGCCTCTTCCCAGTCTGCTGTCTGCTGCCATTGCCATTACTTATAGGCAGCCAGAGAAGAAATAAGAAACCTTAACATTTCTTATTTCTCCCCATTCACTTCCTTTAAAAACAAATTAATTAAAATCACAACAGGGCTGTGTGGCTGTCCCTGGCCAAAGGTGACCAAAGTGGTCATAGGTCTGGATATCATGAA